>NC_134839.1:114156714-114756714 GCF_965363235.1 Mytilus galloprovincialis | reverse complement strand
TGAGAGATGCACACGCCTGATGAAGCTAATTTGTTTAGCGAAATATTGCGTATTTCTATTTAACATCTAATAGAACTTTTTAATGTATTAATTAGTGTGTTTAAGTTATATTCTTAGACATTTATATATATATATATATGCTTCGGGTGTTTATTATCCTCATATAATATTGTACTCTACTTAAGTTGACTGAAGTACATCTTAAGGGAGTTCGCTTCTCAGTTTCAAAAAAAATAACTTTTCAAAACACTAGTTTATATTGATGGGGGATTAATAAAGGAATCAAAAGTGCCAAAAAATACATAGGTCAATGTACTTGTTTTCTGAATATTAGCCATTGAAGTCTTGGCGGGAAAATATTCCCTCTTGACTCTTCATAGCTTAATCATTGACAAGTTTTATTTCTCAAAATCTATTAAAAAATAATTAGAATAAAAAGACTTTTATAGATGGCTTATCATTATACATGTAAAAGATTTAAAGAAAGAAAAAATAGGGTCAATGGGCAAATTCTTTTAAAGCATTCAAATGTATAAAACCAGAGGATTCCGAAAAGATTCCGTTTTCGACTGGTTTTTATCATTCAGACTTATTTCAATTGAAAACGAGTTCATGGACCCCTCTTTTTTAAAATGACATTTAGTTTGATTACATGTGCCAATTTTCATGAAAACGTCAATAGTGCATTTTGTTTTAATTTGATAAATATACAGTCAGCAAAAATAATGTTATTTTTCTACATTCGTGAACATTTGATATATATGAGTTATTTGGAAAAAAACAAATTGCACAAATTTAAATAACATTTATATAAAACAGAATTTACAAATAATTTAACAAAAAAAAAGCTTGTGCTTATCTTTCAAAACAAAGAAGTTATGTATTTCTGTCGAAAGGAAAAATAGATCCACAAATCCGAATCTTGAGCAAATATATAAAATCTAAAATCTCGACCTTATTTTACTCAAAAAGAATCACATGAAGGTAAATGTTTTATTACATATTTTATTAAATCAGGCAAAAAATAGCCTTTATGCAAATTGTCTGCAAAATTTCAATATGGGGTCAAACCAATGTATCGTTTATCCTTAATAAAGGATATATACAGGGATTCTCGAAATATTAACTACGGATAAAAGCCAACATGCACATATTTTTTTGAAAAATAATTCCATGATGTAATTTTTCTAAGATATTGAGTAATAAACAAATATTTTATGCAGCTTCCCGTGTGGGTGTTACAAACACCATCTTTGCACAGATGAAACGTGACAACCTTCCGTTGATATCATATTATCCGCACTTTTCAAAGTATTGTCATTTATATGGAATACGAAGTCTTTTAAGGACTACTTTGTTGCAAGCTTAGTGTTGCATTTTATAAACAGCATGATCAATTAATAAGACATCAAATTTAATTTAAAAGCAACATGGGATTATTTCTTTGGAAATCCTTAACAACGTGTTCTTTAGAAATAATTAAGTCAGCGGCGATAAATCTATTTAATTGTATCTAAGTGTCCAATATTTGTTTTGTGATTTACTATCATAAACAAGTATTACTCATGATTGGGTATCAAAATCAGTTTAAGAAGACTTTGAGATACTAAGATTTTCTGAAAAAAATTATGCTATTCTGAAATATAAATGTAGATCTTAACTCACGCACGAGTCTGCAACTATTTTGATTATAACAACGTTGAATGTTTATAAAGCAAATGATTTGTTCTTAAATTATTCATTAAGGATTTTACAGGAATAATTATATTTCGAACTGGTACGACCATATGAATAAACACGCTTCATAAATTCATAAATCATACATGAAAACGGCTAAAAGCATGTCTTTTAGTTTAAATTTAAAGATGACCGAGTATTCTTTAATCCACTATGTCATATTCAATATTCTGGCAACCTCTTCCATGCGACAGGAACAGGTCACTGGTTCATCTCCCTTGTTTTTGTTGGATCTGTGCTGATTTGTCGGTGTTGTATTGTTTTGGTTGGGGTTAAGCTGCTATATCGGTGTTTTATTATTTTGGTTCGGTCTGTGCTGTTCTATAATTTTCATATTGCTTTGTTTCGGTCTGTTCTGCTCTATCAGTGATATACTGTATTGATTCGGTCTGTGCTGCTCTATCAATGTTTTATTGTTTTGATTCGGTCTGTGTTGCGCTATCAATGTTTCATTGTTTTGATTCGGTCTGTGCTGCTCTATCAATGTTTTATTGTTTTGACTCGGTCTGTGCTGCTCTATCAATGTTTTATTGTTTTGACTCGGTCTGTGCTGCTCTATCAATCTTTTATTGTTTTGACTCGGTCTGTGCTGCTCTTTCAATGTTTTATTGTTTGATTCGGTCTGTGCTGCTCTATCAATGTTTTATTGTTTTGATTCGGTCTGTGCTGCTCTATCAATGTTTTATTGTTTTGATTCGGTCTGTGCTGCTCTATCAATGTTTTATTGTTTTGACTCGGTCTGTGCTGCTCTATCAATGTTTTATTGTTTTGATTCGGTCTGTGCTGCTCTATCAATGTTTTATTGTTTGATTCGGTCTGTGCTGCTCTATCAATGTTTTATTGTTTTGATTCGGTCTGTGCTACTCTATCAATGTTTTATTGTTTGATTCGGTCTGTGCTGCTCTATCAATGTTTTATTGTTTTGATTCGGTCTGTGCTGCTCTATCAATGTTTTATTGTTTTGATTCGGTCTGTGCTGCTCTATCAATGTTTTATTGTTTTGACTCGGTCTGTGCTGCTCTATCAATGTTTTATTGTTTTGATTCGGTCTGTGCTGCTCTATCAATGTTTTATTGTTTGATTCGGTCTGTGCTGCTCTATCAATGTTTTATTGTTTTGATTCGGTCTGTGCTACTCTATCAATGTTTTATTGTTTTCTGTGCTGCTCTATCAATGTTTTATTGTTTTGGTCTGTGCTGCTCTTTCAGTGTTGGATTATTTTGGCTGGGTATACTACTCTATTAGTGTTACTTATTGTATCGGTTAGATTTTTACTGCTCTATCAGTGTTAGATATAGGTATGGTTGTGTTTTGTGCTGACTCTGAATCTATCAGTATTATATTGTTTTTGTGAGATGTTTTTGTGATGATGTTCTTCTTTTGGTTATTGTCTTGTACATGTTTACATTTTGAATTCAATCAGCCTAAGTATATTTTTCTTGTTTAGAACCATTTTATGCGTCAAATTCATGCGATTGTGGTTAAAATTTTACTTTTATCAAACGTTTATAGATATTATAATATAATATGTCTGTCGCGTGTGGCGTCAATACAAACTTTAAATCCTAGTATATATGATGAGTTTATTTGTGACCTTATCTTTGGCTTAAAATACAACAAAGTAAAAATTAATTATTATAAATCTTATCCAGATTTATTTATTTTTTATGGAAAAACAAACCACGACTTGTCCATTAAAATCATACAAAATAAATAAGTGAGCATCAACACCGTTTTCATAACAGGAATTATTGTGCTCTGGAAAGGTAAGCAATCGCTTCTCTACTTGTAGTAACCGTCATGTTCGCAAATTAAAAACGTGACGAGAGGAAACGTTGGTAGAATTGTTGTTATTAATGACAGACAAATGTTTTCCGAAATGGTCAACCAATATATGATGATATTGATAAGACTGGAAATTCAAACATGCTATTGAAATAATGTAATACATCAGGATTGAAAGCACTGACTTGAGGTTGGTGGACTTTTGTGGTACATTAAAATGTTTTAACTGTGACAGACTTAATGTGTTTATGTGTAATTAGTTCTTTAAAGATAATAACATTCATGATTTAATGTGTTAAACAATCTATAATTTGAAGTTATTTTGTTTTTAAACAGATTTATAAAATGAGAGTGTCATTAAAAAACAGACTGACGCATTAAGCTGACACTCATCCACCGTAAATTATTTGTGATTCATGATATTGCATTAGATGCTTCTTAAAATATTGTTCTACTTTTGGTATTGATTTGGTTTGAAATTCACCATCAAACTTGTTGGAGTCAAGGACGCATTATAATATTTCAATTGTAATTCTAAAATCATTTTTTTAACAATTGTATATATTTTTTTGTTTCCCTAATATCAAAATGATATTCACCGCTATAAAAAGTTATCAAAGTTACCATGATAATAATTTAATACGCCAGACGCGCGTTTCGTCTACAAAAGTCTCAGCAGTGACGCCCAGATCAAATAAGTTATAATGCCAAACAAGTAAAAACTTGAAGAGCATTGAGAACCAAAATTCCAAAAAGTTGTGCAAATTACGGCTAAGGTAATCTATTTCAGGGGGGATCTTTAGTTTTTCGAAAAATTCAAATGTTGTAAACAGGAAATTTATAAAAATGACTATACAATTGATATTCATGTCAACACCGAAGTGCTGGGCTACTTGGCTGTTAATACCCTCGAGGACGAAACTTCCACCAGCAGTGGCATCGATCGAGTCGTGTAAAAAGTTATCAAAGGTTTTTTGAAAATAACTGCAACCTACATTCTTTAGTCAAATTTCGCATCGAAGGACCTCACTTACCAAAATTAATACGTAATCAACATTAATGGTATGTATTTACGTATAGGAAAACAGAGTAATATTTTATATTATTATAATGCAAAATAAGTTAAATAAAGGCAACAGTAGTATACCGCTGTTCAAAATCATAAATCCATGGACAAAAAACAAAATCGGGGTAACAAACTAAAACTGAGAAAACGTATTAAATATAAGAGCAGAACAACGACACAACACTACAATGTAACACACACAGAAACGGACCAAGTATCAGAAAAAATCCCCCGAGAATAACAAATATAACATCAAAACCAAATACGTGAATTTGGGATAGTACCGTGACACGTCTTATCGCAATGTGAATTTACACTCAAAAATAAGAGAAAACAAACGACGCAACGTTAAAATGTAACACACACAGAAACGAACTATAATATAACAATGGCCATATTTCTGACTTGGTACAGGACATTTTTAAAAGGAAAAAATGGTGGGTTGAACCTGGTTTTGTGGCATGCCAAACCTCCCTCTTTTATAGCCATGTGAAATATAACATTAAAAAGACAACTCAACACCACAGGACTACAATATAAATAAATTGGAGAACACAATCGACAAAGAAACACACAAACAACAGCCAACAAAAGGCAACAAGTTCAAAATTTTAATACGCCAGAAGCGCATCTCGTCCACACAAGATCTACCAGTGACGCCCAGATACAAAAGTTTGAAAGCCGAAACAAGCACAAATTCGAACAGCATCGAGGACCAAAAGATCAAAAAAGTTGTGCCAAAAACGGCCAGGGTTTTCTGTTAGTTACCAGAACATCCCTATTATTTAGAATAATTTATACTTTTTCAAACAGTAAATTTATAAAATTATATTAAAATTTGGTAATAATAATGAGAGATAACAACATTGTTTAGTTAGAAACGCACATCAATCCGTATACTTTTAACTACCAATAACTAATTTGCCTGAAAGAAGGCATATCAAACACCACCAAATATCAACAACTAATTCGTCCAGTTAGGAACGCACATCAATCAGTATTTACTACTAATAAATAATATGCCTAGAATTACGGCATAATAAACCCCACCAAATATCAAAACCTTATTCGTCCTTGCAAGAAAGTAAATCAAATTATTATCAATAATAATGATAATTATAATAATATCCATTCCAAATTTTACACTTCACACTCAGAGAATAAGATCATTGTCAAAAATCCTCTGAAAGACTTAAACTACGGTCGCATCTAATATTTCATAAATTGTTTGATTCTTTTTGTGAAACTCGCATCTGCATATAACGTATATTTACTTTAATATCAAATAGATTCATATTGGTAATTACAATATGAAGCGCTTAGAAAGATTGACTTTTTTTTAAATTTATACTATAATGTCCATAGTATTGCTTTATATTTAAATAATACTATTATATATATAAATCACATTAAGGGGGCTCCTGGGTATAAATCAATTTTTTTTTCTAATATAGGATTTCGCTATAATTTGTTATAAATGAACTTTATCATATACTTATAAGAAAAATGAAATAAAAAAAAATGGGGTCACCGTTCATTTAAGCTCACAATCTGCCTCCCGAAGAAGCATACAGTTTTGTTAATGTCCTTATTTTCTGTTGAACTAATAGGAGAAATACAGGTGATATCGAAATAAAAAAATAACCTAATCACAGAATTCGCTTAAATTTTACAATTATTTTGTTTATGTACAGTATGTTTGAAAACAATAATAAAAAATATAGGTCACCGATGAGTTAAAAAAAATATTTCAAATTTAATGCCAAAAAATGGCATTTTTGCACAAAAGGGAGATAATTTGGAGCTTTTTTAATGATATAAACATTTTAAATGTCATCTGGGGCCAAACCGAATCGATTTTCAGGGTTGATGTTTGTACCATATCATAAAGTAATAACTAATAGTGTAAGGAATAAAATTTGTAATGAAAAAATAAAGGTTTAATTTTTTGCTGAAATTTGGTACCCACGAGCCACCTTAATCATAACTAAACCAAAATCAGAAGAAATAAAACAAAAAAGAAAAGTATCAAAAAAACAAAATAAAAACGTTAAAATAAAAGTTATCAAAAGGCAAAATCAAAAGCTCAACACATCAAACAAATGAACAAATACATAGTCTTGACTTGGTACGGACATGTCCTTATGTAGAAAATGGCAGACTTAATCTGGTTGTATAGCTTGCTAAACTTCTAGCATGACAGTTGTATGGAATTCGATTTCATCGATAACGATGTGTGAGTAGAACAAACGGACATAACAGGTAAAAACTTGAAAATAGGGGTACAACAGTGTGTTATCATCTTAATACAATAATCAAGCAGAAACGAAAGCAAAATATTTCTGAAATCACAGAATAGGTTTTTCTTTATCTTTTCTTTATTTTTACTTAATTATAAGAAAACTCTTACCTGTGATATTTCCAAGAAAAAGGAATAAGTACCAGGCCATCCTGCTATAGTTTGTCTGTCCATAAACTATAACACAGCACTCAATTTATCCATCCTCTCTGTTTGTTAAATATCTCAACCAGTAAATCTCAATGACGAATGTTGCTGAACATTCTAATTGTCACAAACATGAGATTATTAAAATAAAAAACAAACACAGTTGATATATTGTGTTGTAAAAATTCCGACTACAAAATAATACTGGAACTAGTTAATGTCGGTATTTTTCAGAGAAAATTAGTTTTATGTCAAAATCAAATAAATTGAAATTAAAAGTTAACTTCATTAAAAGTGATCTGAGCGAAAGAAATAAACGACTCCGTAATTACTGTGGAGTTGATATTTGTAAAGAATTGATCTGAATCAGCTGGGTGATTGATTGGGTTGGATCAATTGGAATCATTCTATCATCATTTTAGAGTCAGAAGCATTGTGACCATACCTCTCCATGTTAAACAATCGATGCTTCTGTCTTGTAGATGTTTTTACGTTTATTTATGCTGTATTACATAAGTGTTATAGGAATTGTATGAAACGGGTTCAAGTAAATATATTCCATTGATTTATAAAAATTTCTTGTACAGGAAAAGCTGAACAAGGTAGAAAACTTTATTTATAAATTTTCATTTTTTTATTAAGAAAAAAAAACGATAGATCAAGGTAATAACTTGCTAAGTTGTGTCATGTGTGCTGTTTTTTGTTTGTCTTTTTCATTTTTATCCATGGTGTTGTCAGTTTCTTTTAGATTTACGAGTTTGACTGTCCCTTTGGTATCTTTCGTCCCTCTTTTCTTGGCTAAAATGCACGTACAAGTTTTTTATGTGTTTTCCTTTGAAATGCAGAGATAGTGTTTCTAGATAGGTCGGACTCCTAGTATCCCTAAATTAGAATAAAAATAGAAGAGTTATCCACAGTTCCAGTCATCTATCTAACAGATCTGTTTTTCCATAAAAGGTGAAGGCTTTTTTAAATGAGTTAAACCAAATTAATTTACGTTTAAATTATTCGAAACCTGTAATAAGAAAATGTGTTTGTGAAGTATTGTGTGGAAGTGTATTGTATAGAGTAGATAAGTCATTACTGGAATCTGAATCAAAGTAACATACTACATAAAAATGCCTGTAAATAGTAAAAAATATGACCGTTGTTATCTATTCGTTTGATTTTGCTATTTGATTAGAGACTCTCCGCTTTGAATTTTCCTGGGAATTCAGTTTTTTGTGATCTACTTTTTGAAGCAGGCAATACATGTAAAAACATCCGAAGAGTTTTAACACTCCAATAAGAGTTTAATTCAATAATTTTCATAAATTCAATTGCAAAACGTTCTAAAATTGTAGAAAGGAAACTATTTCTAAAATTATTTATAGATCACTTCATGTTAGAGATGTTATAGTAGTCTTTTATTTGTTTTTGTAAATACACTTGTTCTGTTTAGTATGTTCTTTTAGTGTGGCTTGACGTGGCTTGGTACTTATGAATTCCATCATACAGTTATTGTTCTATTCTAAGTTTTTTATTCTTGTCTTTCATTTGCTAATATGCTTTGTCTGTGTGCCTTTTTGTGTTTCTTGGTTACATATGACGTGGCTCTATACTTATACATCCCGTCATTGTGTTATTGTGTCATGGTAAATGTTTGTTTATTTATCTATTTGTTGTCATAGTGATTAAGATAACAACACAACTTTGACTGCTGTACTATGTATAATAGAATTGTATACGACTGTAATACAAATGAGAGGTTTAGCTAGCTGTAAAACCAGGTTTAATCCTTTATTTTCTACATAAGAAAATGCCTATACTAAGTCAGGTATATGACAGTTGTTGTCCATTCGTTTGATGCGTTTGAGCTTTTGATTTATCCATTCGATTAAGGACCTTCTGTTTTGACTTTTCCTTTGAGTTCGGTAGTTTTGTTATTTTACTGTATTAAGGATACAGAATTTCCCAATCGAGTTCTCATTTTTGTTATTTTACTGTATTAAGGATATAGAATTTCCCAATCGAGTTCTCATTTTTGTTATTTTACTGTATTAAGGATATAGAATTTCCCAATCGAGTTCTCATTTTTGTTATTTTACTGTATTAAGGATATAGAATTTCCCAATCGAGGAGATCGTCATTTGATTACGGACTTTCCGATTTGAATTCTCTTCGGAGTTCAGCATTTTTTGTGATTTTGATTTGGAAACAAAGCCATGTACTTATTCCAATAAAACATTGGCTGCACGTGATTGAAGTCACAATTGAAACTGCGACGTCAGTTGTATTTTGATACCTTAGATCAAAATGGACATTTTTGTTGGTGTTGCTCGTTTTGAAATTAAATGAAATCTTTTTAAAAGTATGTTTACATTTTTCTGTGTTTGGCTTCATACGCCCTATGCTCATTTTAACATGGATATCGACAAATATAGATAAAGGCAGCAGCAGTATATCGCTGTTCAAAGGTCATAAATCGATTGAGAATATACAAATCCGGGTTACAAACAAAAACCGAGGGAAACAACTATAATAGGAATATAAAGGAACAACAAAAACACTAAAGTGCAACAAAAACAAACGTCAACATATAGAATATTTGATAACAACTGCCACTTTCCCGACTTAGCACTGGACATTTTGAGAGACAAATGGTGTGATGAACCTGGTTTTGTTGCTAGCAAAACCTCCCGTTTAGAGGGAAATGTTAAAACATATCGCTATAATGACAACACTACGTGACAGAAATACAGTACAAACAAGCCAAGGAACACTCAGCACAAAGAAATAATATAAAAGAACCTTTCAACTTGCCTTAAGCACAAAACAAAACGGACATCTTCCTATAACAACAGCACAGCACACTGCATACAGTGACGTATTTTTGTGACGCATATAAAAAATTAAAATTATACAATTATATGAAACGAGATCCTTTATTTCAAATTTAATTTACGATACTAGTCCAAAAAATTATAATGATTATGACGGTCTTGCTAGATTATTTTAATTAATACTGTGACGACGCCGTAATTATTTGAATTACCACAATACTTTATCGACGGGAAATGGAAGTGTTAACTCGACCATAGTGACAAATAAGACATATGTGAAATGCATACGTAAGTTAAAATGAGCATAGAGTAAGTCATGAAAGAATAAGAAATAAAAGTATTATTAGCCCTTTTATTAATTTCTAAATTATTTTCGTAATATGATATGCAAATATACATACCATTATCTGAGCGTCACTGATGAGTCTTATGCAGACGAAACGTGCGTCTGGTGTATTAAGATTTAGGAGTGTTTGTGTCATTATATATGTAAACATCCTTTGCGTGTTCTTCATTTTAATACGATTCAACAGAACTTATTTTTAAAAAAAAACATTGACAAAAATACCGAAATCCGATCAAATTCAAAATGGAAAGTCTATAACCAAATGTAACTATCAAAAGCTAGAAAATATTAAACGAATGGATAACAACTGCCATATTAGTTTGCTACCCTGATTTTTTTTTGTCGATTTATGAGTTTTGAACAGCAGAATACTACTGTTGCCTTTATTTATTCATACTCCTGACTTGGTACAAATCAAATAATATATGTTTATTTTCTAATCAAAGGGCCCTTATAGGCATATCAATTACAAACAAATAAATCATAATAGACAAATACATGTTTAGAAACAATATGAGTTAAACATTATAGTATGATTCATATAAAAACAAAAGAACAGTATATATATATATATATACGACATTGTCAGTTCAGCAAAAGAAAGATAACTCTTTACCAATATTATCATTAAAACCTGTATTAATTTTTACTTGACAGGCATTTTCTTGTGTTTGTTGATTGAACCTGGTTTTATAGCTAGATAAACCTCTCACTTGTATGACTGTCGCATCAAATTCCATTTTTTTGAAATAATGAGTGATCAAAACAAACAGACATTATAGGTAAATATATATAAAAAAAGGGGGTACAGCAGTCAAAATTCTGTTATCATCCTTATCACTACAACATCAAGAAAAAATGATAACACAGAAAAACAAAAAGGCATATGATAAAAGCACATTAGCGAAGTAGCAAAAAAGAATAACAAGAATACACAATTTTACAATAGCACAATAGCACAAGAAGCAGATAAGTCAAATAGATATTACCAAGTTAAATTAGACTAAACAGTTAAAGCAATAATTTACAAAGGCAAATGAAAGAAAACTATAACACTTAATTCAGATGATAAACACCTCAGTACCTAGAATGTTTACTTCAAGACCATTCTGCATTATTTGTTAAACTGATATTGATAAATAAGGTTGTGGGTTCTTCTGGTGATCTTTTTTAGAAAAAGGACGAGACGTTCTTTGAAATACCTTTGGTTTTTCCTGCTGAGACACTTGTGACGTTTTACAAAACCTGAGTAGCTGTTGCAAGCTCTTTAGTAGACGAAACGCGCGTCTGTCGAAAATACAAAATTAAATCCTGGTATATATGATGAGTTTATTGAATATCGAATGAGTGGGAAAATGTTAATCACATATGCAAGTGAAGTAGGTATATTGCTACTAAGGTGGGGGGAAAATGATCTTTTTAAAAATTAAAATCGTCTCATTTGTCATAGATTTTGGTACTTAGATAACTGCTGATGTCAAATTGGAGGTAACAGTCAAAAAATGAGGCAGATGAAGCCATGTCTTCTGTTTCTTTAATTTTTAATTCTGAGGGGTGTATTATTGGAACTTAATCAGAAAAGTTTGGATAGTTACAGGAAAGTGTATCATCAATATGCCAATAAGAAATTAAATGTGGCTTAATTTATGGGTAAACTGAACAGGAAGGAATTTCATCTTTTCCTCATAGTTGTAAAGGTTCTAGCTGTTCTTACTGGTTTAAAATACGGAAAAGAGCTACATAATATAATGACTAGTTTGTATATTGAAGAAAATATATTTATGTATCCTTTGTCAAGTGCATAATTTATCAAATAAAGGCAACAGTAGTATACCGCTGTTCCAAACTCATAAATCCATGGACAAAAAACAAAATCGGGGTAACAAACTAAAACCGAGGGAAACGCATTAAATATAAGAGGAGAACAACGACACAACACCGAAAAGCAACACACAAAACACCACGAGAATAACAAATATAACATCAAAACCAAATACAAGAATTTGGGATAGATAAGTACCGTGCCACGTCTTATCTAAAAAATAAGAGAAAACACAAACGACTCAACGTTAAAATGCAACACACACAGAAACGAACAATATTATAACAATGGCCATCTTCCTGACTTGGTACAGGACACTTTTAAAGGGGAATAAAAGTGGTGGGTTGAACCTGGTTTTATGGCATGCCAAACCTCGCACTTTAATGGCAAAGTTAAATATAACATTGAAATGACAACATAATATTACAGGACTACAATACAAATAAAAGGGAGACCATATTAGACAAAGAAAAGCATGATTAATAGATAACAAAAAGCATCAGGTTTAAAATTCAATACGCCAAAAACGCGTCTTGTCCACACAAGACTCAATAGTGACGCACAGATATAAAAGATCGAAAGTGAAAAAAAGTACAAAGTTGTACAGAACTGAAGATCAAAAGTTGAAAAGGTTTTGCCAAATACGGCATTGTTTGTATGCCCGGGATAAGAACATTCTTATTATATAGAACAATTCATGCTATTGCAAACAGTAAATTTTATCAAATGAATATGAAATCATGATAACGAAACTGAAGTATTAACTAATTACAGAAAACTAAACCCGAATACATAACGCCCAGATATAAAAGATCGAAAGTGAAAAAAAGTACAAAGTTGTACAGAACTGAAGATCAAAAGTTGAAAAGGTTTTGCCAAATACGGCATTGTTTTTATGCCCGGGATAAGAACACTTTTATATAGAACGATTCATGCTATTGCAAACAGTAAATTTTAACAAATGAATGTGAAAGATATATTCATAATGAAACTGAAGTATTAACTTATTACAGAAAACTCAACCCGAATACATGATGCCAAGTTCAATACAGCATAGACACACCCGAATCAATCCAGGCGTCAACGCAATTAAAAAATAAATGACGTCACATACGATGGTGAAAAGGCAAACGTTATGCCACATTTGAATTTATGAAATTTAGAAACAGCATGACGTCACACATGAAAAACTATAATTCAAAAGTGAGATAGAATTAGGATTGCTTTGAGATTCTATTAGAACTAAATACTGATAATTTATTAAAACAAAAACATTTTAGAAAATTAGAAAATTAACAGACAATGGTTTTACACTAGTAATTTTGGGACCCTTTATAGCTTGTGAGTCAAGGCTGAATCCGGGCCCGTTCGTCTTATTACCTGTTCGCCCAGGGTCCATTCGCCCTGATTTTTATTTTTTCTACTTGCTGTCTAGTCGCATAATTTTAAGTATTTGAAAAAAATATGTTGAAGTTTGTTGAAAAAATGACAGAATATTTATATTGTCACTGCGTGTTGAAGGCCTATATCTAAGATTAGTTTTTATGTAATGTTCCACTGTGAATATGTGTTAATAGTTATCAAAGTTATTGACTACTGGGCTGGTGATACCCTCGGGGACGAAACGTCCACCAGCAGTGGCATCGAGCCAGTGGTGTCAATAATGATTTATGAAAGATACTAGGCTTATAATTTAATACGCCAAGACGCGCGTTTTGTCTTCATAAGATTTATCAGTGACGCTCAGATCAAAATAGTTATAAAGCCAAGCAAATACAAGGTTGGAGAGCATTGAGGACCCAAAATTCTAAAAAGTGGTCCTAAACACGGTTAAGGTATTATATGCCAGGGATGTATGGGATAATCCTTAGTATTTCGAAAAATTCATACTTTTGTTGACAGGAAACCGAAAGCCAAAATTTGAAATACCAACGTTTTACCTAAAATATGGTAGTCAAAGCATGTATTCTAAATCAATTGATCAGTAGCACAAATTGTAGGTACGTCAAGCAATAGTAAAGTACTGCAAATGTTAATACATATATGGGGTATAAGTAACTGCAACCAAATTGAATCTAGATGTTGAAATGCAATAGACAGGTCTGTAGATCTATATCGCCAAAGTTAAAAAAATAAGTTGTAAATACAAGCTGAATTGTTCAAAGAATCATAACCTGATCACAAGTCCCGTCTAAAATAGATTTAACTAATCCAGTTAAGCCATTTCAATTGATATTTTATAGTGTGTCTCATACAAGATCAGATTGTATACTAGTATACAAAAGCCACCTTAATTCAATCCAAGCCATCTTACCTAAGTTTAAACCCGATCAAACTGAACTTAAAAGTAACCTACATCAGATCAGACTTTTAATATGCAACGCCATCTCAACTCCACCTTAACTAGGTAAAACTGAATATAAAAGCAATTTGAACTCAGTCAACACCTTTTCAGAATGAATATAAAAGCCATTTTAACTTGGTCAAAACCTTTTCAGAATGAATATAAAAGCCATCTGAACTCAACCTAAAGAAGGTCAGACTAAAGAGAAGCCCTCTAAATTCAACCTAGACAAGCTCTGACTGGCATGCGGGATTTTCTCGCTGTGTTGAAGACCCATTGGTGGCCTTCGGCTGCTGTCTGTTCTTTGGTCGGGTTGTTGTCTCTTTGACATTGTCCTCAATTTTAAACTATTTATAAATGCCTTCTAAATGCAGCCTTAACTAGGTGAGATTAAATATTTACGTAATTTAAACTAAAACATATTTTGGTCAGACTGAATATAAAAGCCATCTAGACTCAACCCAAGCCAGGTCAGACTGCATTTTGTTTAAAAATGGACAAAAATGAGATTAAATTTTGTGATTTAAAGAATCCTTCACACAGAAATATGCATCAGATATCAGAATGCAAGTCTTTATCATTGCGAATGTTGTAATTAAAATAGCAACACTTTTAACATGTAAGTTTTGCAAATATTCAAAGTCAATGCACCATGACTGAAAGGACAAGGCTTAACAATAAAAATGAGATGAACCAATGCTGATACAACTGCATACCAAATACCATTGATTTATCACAAGTAGTTCCCTTTAAACAAACCTAAACACAAACCAATACATGTAAACTAAGCGAAATTTCAGTCAATAGACCATAACAGAGGGGAAGGGTAAAATAATCCCAATGGTAATGAGATGTGTCAATGCTAATACAACTGCATACCAATTATCATTGACCTACCACTAGTGGTTCCCCATAAACTGACCTAATCAAAAACTAATACATGAAAACTAAGCATTAGTTTCAAAGTCAGATTTTAATGAGATGTGCCTATATTAATACAACTTCATACCAAATATCATTGACTTGCCACTTGTAGTTCACCATAAACTAGACCTAATCACAAACTAATACATTGTTGATGCCGCCGCTGTCGACGGAAATAGCATATGTATGTCTAGCTTTTTGACTCTGTCAAGCGAGACAATAAAAAAAGTCATGGTCAAATGAACTCTGTCAGTATATACACCTATTAAACTATCATGCTATACATACAGTGATAGGCAGTCAAGGTCATTAAACAACCTAGTAGTTCTCAGCTATAGTTTATAAGAAATTATTGAATCATGAAAATGATGACAGACACTTGCCATAGAGAAACTTCAGACCATAAAATGTGATTTACTAAGGTCTTCTTGTGCAAAACATTTACTGTCACCATAAGAAATCTAGCCTTAGAAAGAAGTCCGAGACGTACTTAAATGGTGAATCAATGGAGCAGAAGTCCAATGGTCATTTTTCAAATGTTCTAAATGGTGTATTTTGATCATTTTATATTTGTTCTGCTTCATCTTAAAGACTTGACAAGGTTTATCATAGATGTGTAAACTTCTTTTCTTTCTTATGTTATATTACTCATTTCTTGAATCCATTTGATTTCATCTGATGGGTTCTTGTTGATCAATATTGAGTTCAATTTGTAGTGTTTTGTCTGCCTTTCTGCTACTTTTGTTTTTAAATCACAGCACACAAGATTTTTTTTAACTTTTATTGCTTACAGTCTCATGAAGTAACATTTATCAATAACAAAATATCATATCGCTAGATACAAAAAATATATAATTTTATAAATCAATTTTTCTTGGACGGAATAAATAATCAGTAAATTTTAAAAAAAAATGAAAATATTTCCAGAGTTTAAACCTTGTTTAACAAAGCAAAATCATGCTTATGTTATTTGAGTGAAAACCTAGTGATATATATCAAAATCAAGCTTCACAAACACTTTTTTTAAGAATATACAAAATAAAAATATGTGTACATAAAAATCATATATCACAGTCAGTCACAGCAGTATAATAAATAAATATATGTAACCTATTTCTCAGAAATAAGACACTTATCACAAAAAGTTAAAAATACACTTCTCTTGATAAAATACGGGAATTCTAGGAGTTATAATGTTGATTTCTTTAGATTTGTCTTTGAAAAAAAAAAATATCTTCAGCATAAAATCAGCAGTATGGTGAAAAGCATCATGACAATTTTTATACTCTTATTAGTCTCCTGCCACCGTTTCTTTAAAACAGGTGACCACAATAAAAAAAACCCTCAAGCCACTATTAATCAGTTATGACCACTCACACTCATGACAAAATTACACATTAAAATAACTTATAAGCATTTATAAAATAAGACTTACAGCAGTCTAATTAAATGGATTTTTTGGCTGTCTCAAACATAATATGCCTTAAAAATGCTGTTGTTAAATGACCTCTATTTCATGTCATCAATATATCTAAACCTTATGTCAGGTGATGTAAAACAAGATCACCACTGAACATTATCTCAACCTTGTAATATCAGTACATGAACAATTTCAGACCTGAGATTATGCCAGTAAACAGTTGTGATACAAAATATAAAACTTCCAATGTTAAGTGTATAACTATGTATTTTGTCCTTCAAAGTGTAATCTAGCCTTTTCTTTCTCTGTAGGGGTACCATCTGTGACTAATTCTCGAGAAGGCCTACAAATAAAAGTCAGAATAAGTTAAACAACATCCAAGAGCAGCAAACACTGTGGGAATAATGATGGATTTTTGTTGTAGAAAAAGGAATATCTGCTATTTTCACATAACAGGGACATTATGTTCCCTAGAAGCCATGTTTTCCATCCAATTGAAACCAGGCAAGGATAATAAGCAAAAGACCTTTCATACAAGTATTGTAAATAGGTAGGGGTTCAAAGGACTAGACCTAAAATATAACTTACCTAGAAGGTGGGTCAGGTAAGGGTTGTACATCTACAGGTAAGTCATCTTCTCCTTCAGACATCACTTGGTTTTCTGTAATAAACATAGAAATATCAATATGAATAGTGATAAAAAATGCTATTACCACATTAATGGCTCTAAACTTTTAGTCTGTCCCCACTTACATATGAAAAGACTCTATCTAATACACATATTTTTTCTCCTTTAAAACAGAATGATGTTAATAGCTGTCTTGGGACATAAAACTTACCATCAACTGAAAACATGGCAGTTCCACGCCCACTTGGAGCTGATACAGTGTATGAAATATAATCTTTCTCTCCTAAAACTCCCCCGACATTGAGTGGCTGTCCTTGGGAGGGTTGAGGTGGTGGCTGTTGTCTCCCTCTACCAATGTCTGGCTGCAGATATAGAAAAAAGTTCATTAGCCTCAAACAACAGAAATAAAACAGAACAATAATAGCACTGTCCATATATGAGATAATATAACAAACACTACATACCAAATGTACTGTAGGCTAAATTCTCCTAACTTTTTCTAAGTTTCTTTAAAAAAAACATTTTCATTCTGCACATGGAACATGCAAGTGCATTGATAACAGTATGATGTATTTAGATATATTGTTAACAATGCACTTACAACATGGTTGATCAGTGATATTAAATTGTATAATAATAAAATGTAATTAAATCCATGAATACATTGTGAACGTAACTGTTCAGGTGATGACTGACATGCACAAGCAGACAACAAAACTTACCTGTATTTCTATGTGATATCCATTATTATAACTGCTAGAGTCAAGAATGAAAAAATACATATATAGGGGGAAAAGTAGCACTATACATAGCCATATTCTTGTGTTGACAAATGAAATTAAAACATTGTTGAAGTCCTGACTGATCTCTTGAGTGTAATACATTTGACTAAATAGTGCATGCTAAAGGTTTTAAAAAAGTAATATTTTGTTATTGTGAATTTAGGATCAAATTTAATGCTTCTTTTTTTACCTCTACCTTATTAGTTAGTAAAATTATTATCACAAACCATATGAAAAAGGATGTATAAAAACTGGACTACTCACAAGAGTGCAGACAAAATATTGTAATGGTTTTAGACATACGTAACTTACTATAACCGGTTTCTTGATAGGACTGTTTATTTTACTAGTGGGTAGTATACCCATGGGTGTATCTACTGCATAACTGACAGCTGCATGATGTAAGGCTGCAGCTTGTCTCTGTAATGTCTGCCTGATGTAACTTTCATCCTTCAGGGCATGTAAACTGTTAAAATATTATAATAATTGGTTAGTAATAAAATAAACAATCCGTGATAAAAAGATTTGGAGTAACTATTTACAGACAAGCCTAAACTTAAAAGTTTCATTACTGATCAAAGTATGAGAATCAATCATTTATACTATAATGAAGATAGGTAAGGGAGTAAATTATAATGATCTTTATACCTCTGTTGTAATATGGCAGTATGAGAATCAATCATTTATACTATAATGAAGATAGGTAAGGGAGTAAATTATAATGATCTTTATACCTCTGTTGTAATATGGCAGTATGAGAATCAATCATTTATAATATAATGAAGATAGGTAAGGGAGTAAATTAAAATGATCTTTATACCTCTGTTGTAATATGGCAAATTTCTTTTCCCAAGTCCTATGTACTCTCTCTGTTTCTCTCTTTAATCTGAAATTAAGAAAATATAATGTGATTGTTTAAAAACAATAAATATTCCTACAATATCATTTAAAAGAACCAACAGATTTTCTTTGCAAAACTAAAGTATAAAATTTAATGTTTGTACTGTATACCAAATGTCCAGCATATAGAATGAAGTCTTAGCAAAAAAGTGAGAACAAAAATTATAGACATACTTAAGGCCTGATCAACAGTGCCAACCTAGTCCCCTTAGCTATCTTATTTGTGTTAACACTATAAACGAATGAAGAGCAATACACAAAACCCATTATGTTATATCTACCTCTCTATTTCTTCTTTCAATCTTTTCTCATTCTTTACATATTTATCGATATCTGTGTCCATTTCAGCCTTTTCTTGGTTCTTCTTTCGCTCCTAGAATTTGAATGATTCTATAATTATCAGTTATTCAAAAATAAAATTGTCCTAGTGAAAAAATCATATTGGACATGCTTGTAGGTATAATATGATATACTGTGAGGGACATAATCCTACATACATATTGGACAGGCTTGTAGGTATAATATGATATACTGTGAGGGACATAATCCTACATACATATTGGACATGCTTGTAGGTATAATATGATATACTGTGAGGGACATAATCCTACATACATTTAAGTAATAAAACTTTTATACTACAGCACCAACATAATCAAAGTGAGTTTGGCTAACTGATTAAAACCTGTTGACTTTATATCATTTTGAAATAAGAAATTGGAATCAAAACTTTATACCATGCACATAAATAATAAAAATATAAAGCAGGAAGTAGAATATCAAAGGAACATGAAAGCCATTAGTTTTCTGGTTCTGAATTGTTTTACATTTGTCATTTCAGGTTTTTTTTATAGCTGGATATGCTGTCAGGTTTTTACTCATTGTTGAAGGCTGTATGGTGCACTAGTTGTTAATTTCTTTGTCATTTGGTCTCTTTCAAAGAGTTGTCTTATTGGCAATCATACCACTTCTTTTCATTTTTAAATGTAAACCTGTCACATAATACCAGAAGTTACGATTTGTTGTTACTAAGAAAACTGTGATAATAACTTTTGTTCTGGCATCCTATTTTGTTATAATTTTAGAAATGGAATATTGAGTTTCATTCACAAATTGGTCTTTCTTTATTCTTATTTGGAATATTTTGGTTTTTAAGAAATGCATTGGAAATATTTGGTCATATACTTTTAAAAATTAAAACTTAAATAAATCTAGTAATCTTCTTTTGTCTTACTGGTAATTTAAATATTACTAACCTTAGCCAGCTGTTCCTCCAATAATTTCTTTTGATCCTGAAGTAACTTGACTTTATCTTTCTCTGCTGACTGTTGGGCTATTGACTCTCTCTGTGCATTAGCCTCAGCCTGTAATGCATTTAATTAGAAGTGGAACATATCTTTTATCACTTCAAATTTGATAAATATCTCTAACAAGAGTGCACACGCTGAAATATCTCACCTTCTATACTAATCATTGATATTATGTTGATAGTCCTAAGTATAAAGCTAAGCTTTATTACAACTGTCACATAAACTTAACATTAACCAAGATAACTAAACAAAGACCAATGAACCTTGAAAAAGAGGTCCAGGTCAGATGAACCATGCCAGGCAGACAGGTACAGCTAACAATGCTTCTATACAACATATATAGTTGACACATTACTTGTAGTTTAAGAAAAATAGACCAAAACACAAAAACTTAACACTGTGCAATGAACCGTGAAAATGAGGTCACGGTTAAATAAAACCTGCTCGACTGACATAAAGATCATAAAATATTTCCATACACCAAATATAGTTGACCTATGACATAAAGCATTAGATAAAAAGACCAAAACTCAAAAACTGAACTTTGACCACTGAACCATGAAAATGAGGTCAAGGTCACATGACATCTGCCTGCTAGACATGTACACTTAACAATCATTCCATACAACAAATATAGTAGACCTATTGCATATGGTATGAGAAAAACAGACCAAAACCCAAAAATTTAACTATAACCACTGAACCATGAAAATGAGGTCAAGGTCAGATGACACCTGCCAGTTGGACATGTACACCTTACAGTCCTTCCATACACCGAATATACTAGCCCTATTGCTTATAGTATCTGAGATATGGACTTGACCACCAAAACTTAACCTTGTTCACTGATCCATGAAATGAGGTCGAGGTCAAGTGAAAACTGTCTGACAGACACGAGGACCTTGAAAGGTACGCACATATCAAATATAGTTATCCTATTACTTATAATAAGAGAGAATTCAACATTACAAAAAATTTGAACTTTTTTTTCAAGTGGTCACTGAACCATGAAAATGAGGTCAAGGACATTGGACATGTGACTGACGGAAACTTAGTAACATGAAGCATCTATATACAAAGTATGAAGCAACCAGGTCTTCCACCTTCTAAAATATAAAGCTTTTAAGAAGTGAGCTAACGCCGCCGCTGTAGCCGCCGCCGGATCACTATCCCTATGTCGAGCTTTCTGCAACAAAAGTTGCAGGCTCGACAATAAAAACTGAGTCTTTGATTATGTCGATGTCTGTCAAAATTATATGTAAAAACAGAACCAGAAGATTAAACTAAAGTTCACTTAAGGTGTTCATTTTCCTTTCTAGATAAGTTTATGTCATTTTACTTTTCATTAGTAAAGTTTCTTGTTGATCACTTTGGGATGAAACATGAGGTACTGTTACTTTTAATAAACTCAGTTTTTTTCCCACAAGATATGACTTCTAAGCAAAACAAGGAATGCAGAAACCTATGAAAATAATGATTATTGACTAAAATGATTGAAATTCACATAATTCAATATTAATTAAAGATCAATCTATTTCTATTCAGATGTACATGCATTTAAGTTTTTTTCAGATTATCTTCAATCCCATTGCAATGTTACTGTGCCAAGAGAAGGTTTTAAACTTAATCTCAAGGTATTTGACGTTGAAAAACATCTCATCGTACATGTATAAAATATCTAAATTATACAATAATTTAAATCATTTCAACAGTAAGACTAAGAGATTAAAGAGAAGGAACAAATTATTGACACAAATTTTAACTTGTTGCCAGGCAAAGTCTAAAACTATATAACTTTGTTATCTTTTTCCTGTAAATTCTTTAATGTTGAAGACTGTATATTACTCTTTTAAAGGTAGTTGTCTAATCTGAATGACTTATACCCCATGCATCTTTCAGACAAAACAAACAGCCTACCTCTTCCTGAGCTTTCTGTAATTTCTGTTGGAACATTCTCTCCATCTCTGCTCTCTGTTTATCCATCTAAAAATTAAAAGGTCAAATCATTTTAAATATGATCACTTATTTGTAGTATCAAAACTTGAATCAAATTTTTTACTAAGGATGTCAGTAAAAAAAAATGTTATCCATATATGTCATAATAACTTTTTACCTATCCTTCAGTTGTACAGTGAGTTTAACTAACTAAGAGTAATTTTATCCTGTGACAATTGCACTTGTTACTGGTTATCTTTCAAAAGAAGACTATTTTAGATAACAGTTATATAAGTTGGATTTCTGCATGGTGTGTTGCTGACTTGTTGTTGGTTGTTGTTGTTTTTCACTATTGCTTTCTCCAATAGATATATTTATACAGAAATTATACTTGTATGCAATATTTCCATCACAATTAAAAAAAAAAAAATGTGATTGTTTATTTCTATCTTATCTTATAGTTGTATCATAGGCATTCAACCCATATTACTTTTTATTTATAAATACACTAAAATAACATCCTCTAGAAAACGAAAACCAATAGAATGTCTAAGAATATAAAAATTGAATGATTCTTGAATAGAATAAGCAGCAAAACCGTAAGTGCCTGCTATAAAGTATCATAATGGCTCATGAACATTGGCAATCATTACACATCTCCTTTTTTATTATAAAATAAAAATCAAAGGCATTTAACTTGTTCAAATGTAGCAAGTTTGTAAATTCTATAGAATTGGTTTGAAAAATATATACTTAGCACAAGATACAATAAAATTGTAAATTTTTAAACAATTAAATTCCAAAACTTTTGATTTACATATAAAATATCATTAAAACTGAAGAGAGTGTGTGTTTTGATAGAACCATACATTATGCAAAACATGAGAACTAATGAATTTTTAGAAATTGTTTTGTCATGAGATGTACTCAGATGGACGCTTTCTATTGCTAATGTCAATAATAAGTTGTCTATCATAAATGAACTAGGTGTAATATATGAATATACAAGTTCCCCATTTATCATGCAAGATGAATATATAATGAGAGAAGGAATACTTTGTAATATACAGGGAGATGTTAATATATACACTGCAATATCACTGTAGATTAATTCTATGTTCACACCCATGCATATCTTGCCATCACAATATCAAACAGAATGTAACAGTGCAGATTTCCCTAGTGAATCACCTACTAACTGCATAAATAATTTTTGGGCAAAATGTATGACCTCTTATTGTTTTGCCCAATGGTCTTAAGATAAGACATTTTTAAAGCAAATTTTCAACAAATCTCCAAGTTGATGAGATCAAAGTTAAAATTGAAAATGTCTGAAAAATAACTTGAGGTTCCCAATTGCAGGCACTAAAAAATGTGTTGGCTTTAATCATGTTAATTGATGGATCAATTACCAAGATACAATTTAAAACTATATCTCCTAAGGAAAATTCATGTAACATTTCGCCCAGTAGTTTCAGAGGAGATTTTTTTTTTAACAACAGACACCAAGTGAATGCAAAAGCTATTGAGGCCTTTAACGCCAGGTGAGCTTAAAATATTATATTCTTTCAATTAACCACACACAAGTGAACAGTCCCATCTCACCTCTACAACACAAACATGCTAATTGCTACCCATCATGCAAATTTTATTACTTCTTTTTTTCAAATTAGGTATGGAACAATACAGTATTTACATACTAAATAGTATTTTCCATTTAATGCAGTATACATTTTGCAAACCTTATTCAAAATGTAAAAACAAATATTTGAAAATTTGAAAAATATACATAAATCTCTTAAACTTTATATACTATGAATCATGCAAGGATCAATGCCACCTAACCTTTATAAAGTGGTTTTGTGCATCATCAAAATATTGTAGAATCTTACTTTTGTGAACTGTCGAATGTCTTTAAATGTCTGTTTAAAAATTCAAAATGACAAATACATCTTGAATGTTCACTCTTACATAAAATATAAATATGCATCCTTTGTTTTCAAATATAACTACACTAAAATTCCGGAAAAATATAAATATTATATCACTTCTATCCTTTATCTATGGGAAATATAATTTCAAAGAATGAACAGCCAAATATATGCTAGAAGGCACAGCTATTATCCCCAATATATACTACTTGCTAGTAAGCTAAAGGCATGGTTCTTAAATAATCCAAAATGTTTTCCTGGGTTTTCAATTACCTGTAAATTACGTTTATGATATAGGAATATCAAAAAATCATAATGACTTTTTCCCTTGAAAATATGGAAAGAAGTTTGATAATGAATCAAAACGTGAACAAAATTTCCATAAAAAATTACAATATTGTTTGCTGTATTCTGACAACAGATCTCACTTAATGTTTCAGACAATATCTAACACTGTGTGGGGGACTCAACTGTGAAAGGGCCATTGTAATGTTAGAGAGTTTACTGTTAGAAGTTAGAAGCTCTGCACAAGAATAGTTATATACTGATAAGGCATGCAATATAAAAGGGGGAGGCATTTCACTTACTCCATCAGTCTGAAATAATTAATAATTCATAAATTATTCATATAGTAATGTTAATGTTTAGGGGGTCATCTCAAAAGCTATCAAATGATTTCCGATTTAAACAGGATAAAAGCTTCATGAATACTAATGAAGTGGAGAAATCAAACATTGAAAGTTTAAAATCATGTCAAGAGTAACATTTATCTTACATTTCATAATTACAAGATGAAATTTATCCAGAATATCATATTTACTGTTTGAGATGACACCTAGTAAATTAAGTAAGTAAGTTAATTTTATTACAAGTCAGCATATATGTACATAATCACAAAGAAAACATAAGTTCTTATGAGCTCTTTTTAAAACCAACTATAAAGTATTAAAACAATCTTATATCATGCATTCTACAATTAAACAGGACAGAATTGTGCCATACTTTCATAGTTTAACCATAAATATAGTGGAATACTTTTATAATTTCATTTAAACATTTACAACGTCACCTTCATAGCAATACAGATTAATGAATGTAAGTATTTTTGTCAATCCTGCATTTCTCTTCTTTTCCCTAATCCTGTAGTGTAATGGTTGTAATAAGGAAATTTTGGACACTAAAACTTTCTGAAAATTTATCTCCTGAAGGTGTAAGTTATAGAAAGTGATTTTATCCTATGACTAACAAATGTGTCATTCTTTCATACTATTTCATGGAGAAAAATAGAGCAGACAGAAAAACTATTTTCATAATGGCTATCCTGGAAATACTACATACACTTACTAAGAAATAAACAATGAGTCCTTACCATATAACAGTTAACTAACATGTTTACCCCAATGGGGTTACAACACTGAATATTAGCAACAGTGAGTACAAAGTTAGTCACAAACTTTAAACTAGGTAAGTAGCTTTCAACTGGTGTTAGTTACTTTTGTTACGTTATGTTATGATGGAACAGATCTTAAGATCTCATTCTTAAAGCCTTGTATTTACACTACATCAGAACAAAGGGATTGTATACCAATACATCAATTCATACTGTTATTTTCAAACTTCAAGGCCCTTACAAAAAAAAAAACAATTCTGTTAAGAAGGAATCAAAATACAAACCATATTAGTGCACTTTGGCATTTTCAAAAGCACACATTTATAAATTTCCCTCTAAGCTTTAATGATAATATTAATCTATCTACAAAATTGTTTTTGTTGTTTGTATGTCCTTTCTTTTTTATTAAAGAAAATATCACCTTAAAGCCACCCAAGGTTTGTGGAACCATTGGTTCTTTGTATGATTCTAAAACGTTTTTGCTTGATATTACTTTTCTGACCAAGGCTGTTAGTTTTTTTGTCCAGGCATTTTATAGCTGACTACACGGTATAGGTTTTTCTCATTGTTGAAGGCTTTATGAATGCCTATAATTGCTTACATCCACTCTATTTGAAATTTGGTGGGATGCCCCATACCTTATAATGAATAAAACTTCTGATTCCTGTCAATGAACTTGTCATCTAAGACCATAAAAACTAACAAATGGACCTCACTTTTTTTTCGAAGTTGTCTTCTCTTAGGTGAAGAACTCAATGAAATTAAGTGTGACATTAAACTTAACCAGAAATTATAAAAGTTTGACCATTGATAGAAATAATTTGCATTGCATCAAACAGTTAAGCTTTCTCCAAAATCAAACATTCATAAATTACCATATCTCTGCTCTATAGAAAATAATTTTATATTTCTTATTTGCTATGGTAATATTTCTTTTATGCTACTTTTTCCCTTAAAATATTGAATCATTACTTTTTATCAAATCATCTAATAAAACATTTTGTACATTACAAGATAGAAAAAGTCCTTCATTAACCAGGTTTTTTTATGTTTTTTTTATATGGCAGATTTTTTGTAAGGGGCATAATTCATTAACAAATTATTCTAAATACCAAAAGTACATTGTAACTATGACTATTAACTTATTATCCAAAACAGTTCCTATATTTCACTCAGTTAACTTTTATATAACAAATGCATAGAACTTTCTATGCCATGATGAAGTTGTTCTTGTCAGATATTTTGTTTAATAATTGTAGAAAATGGTCATCATTTTTCATTTTTTTTTTTAAATGTATTTTATCAAACAGTTAATCATTCTTCAAAACCAAACAATCATAAATTACCAGTTCTCTGCTCTATAGAAATAATAAAATATTCACTTGTCAAAATTTTCTCTATATATTTTTTTTCTAAATGCAGTTCCAATATTTCTTCTGATGTATTTTTTTCTTCTTCTTCTTGTAACATTTAAGCAATAACTATTATCATTTCATTTCACTTAAAATGTTTGCATATCAAAAGATCAAAACAAAGTCTTTTAAAAATTAAGAGTATCCTCTATTTTACAGTTTTATTAGTTCAACTAAGGGACATAATCCATTTACAAACACTCCTAAGATGAGACAATGTTAGAATGCACAAAACAAATATTTACCAGCTCTCTGCTCTGAATGACAAAAAACAAAATTTATGAAATTATCATCAGGAGGATCTCAGTAGAATACTTGAGTTATATCTTCTGAGACCGAGAGTACACTTGGTACATTGTTTTATTATACATCAAAAACTCCAAAAATATACACCCATAAAATTAGTACCTGTTTATATGAAATTTGCCTAAAAAATAGAAACTTGTTTTTGTTTTTTTTACTTACAATACAGAATATATATAAAATTAATCTAAGTATAAGAGTAATATTGATATATATAACTGTTGTGATAAAATAATAATATTCATATTGATATCATTTTTGTGATAACTTAAACATGCATGTATAACTGCTGTGACTGAATAGTTACATTGCTATAACTGTCAGACATAAGATATACTCACCAGCTTCTCAGAAGAGGCTTTCTCATTTTCTGCTGCCTTCTTGGTATTTTCAAGGTCTTTATTAATCTAAAATGCAGTCAAAAATATTAGATCAATGATTTGTCACGACTTAAAGCAGGCCTTCTATCTTTAATCTGAAATGTGTGCAGAATGGTAACTTTCTGAAACAAAAAAAAGACATTAACCTCAAGTTTGGTAGCAAATGTGTATCATTTAAAATCTAAAGCCTTACAATATACTGAATAAATAATTATTATTTTTTATAAATTGAAAATATTTTTAAGATGAATGCATGATAAAATTGAATGTATGTCAGTAGGTCAGGCCAGTATTTAGTACTACCACTGTAATTCAGAGGTTGTCGTCTGTAAATGTATTACATATTTGTTTTTGGTTCATTATTTTGTACATAAATTAGACTGCTATTTTTCTTGTTTGAATTGTTTTACATTAGTCATTTCTGTGCCTCTTATTGCTGACTATGCAGTATGGGCTATGCTCATTGTTGATGGCCCTACAATGATTATAGTTATAGTTGTTAATTTCTGTATCATTTTGTCTCTTGTGGAGACTTGTCTCATTGGCAATCAAACCAAATCTTCTTTTTCATATATAACAAGAAAGTGTCCATAGTACACGGATGCCCCACTCGCACTAGTATTTTCCATGTTCAGTGGACCGTGAAATTGGGGTCAAAACTTTAATTTGCAATTACAATTAGAAAGATCATATCATAAGGAACATGTGTACTAAGATTCAAGTTGATGTGACTTCAACTTCATCAAAATCTACCTTGACCAAAAACTTTAACCAAAACTTTAACCTGAACTTCGCACTACAGTTTTCTATGGTCAGAGGACCATGAAATTGGGATCAAAACTTTGATTTGAAATTAAAATTAGAAAGAACATATCATAGGGAACATGTGTATTAAGTTTCAAGTTGATTGGACTTCAACTTCATCAAAAACTACCTTGACCAAAAACTTTAACCAAAACTTTAACCTGAACTTAGCACTATCATTTTCTGTAGTCAGTGGACCGTGAAATTGGGTTCAAAACTTTAATTTGGCATTAATATTAGAAAGATCATATCATGTGGAACATGTGTACTAAGTTTCAGGTTGATTGGACTTCAACTTCATCAAAAACTATCTTGACCAAAAACTTGAACCTGAAGCGGGACGAACGGACGGACGAACAAACGGACCCACAGACCAGAAAACATAATGCCCCTCTACTATCGTAGGTGGGGCCTAATATCGTAGGTGGGGCAATATAAAAACATACACCATACTAAACCATTCAAACTAATAGCACTTGGTTAAGTTTTATGTTACAAACATATTCTAAATATAACCTATTTGTAAAAAAAGTATTTATATAATGAATATAAAATTCTAAATATAAGAAGAGATAAAGCCAAATTCCAATACTGAAAGTACCATATAACATCTATGTACTATGAGCTTTTTCAAACCAACCCCTTCTGGACTAAATATTTAGGTTGGATTAGACAGGTATATAAACATTTTTAAAAAAATAGAAGAGTAACTTTTTTATATGAGTTCAGATATGGGGCTGGGTTTATGCTGAGAATGGTTATATAAGCTTCACTAATATCAACTTAATTTGTTTCCCTGTGATTTACCTTCCTTCTCTGGTGTATAAGCTTAACAGAAGAAATAATATATTAAAAATAAAGTTCCATCAAATATAATCTACTATCTATATAACTTAACTAAGTATAACAAATCATATATATATTACACATATTTCTATAAAAAAAACATTTCAACATTAGCCTTATACTCTCAAAGTTAAACTCTGGCAAGACATATCTCCTTGCCAACAATTAAATCTAAGTTTATCAACTTAACATTAATTTGCAGACCTTTTTTTATGCATGAAATGAGATGCTAGTAAACATCATCTATTATGATAGTAGGTCTGAGGAAATAAATGGGAGATAACACCATATTTGTGGTGATTTATCAAAATTTGTCAATGTAAACTCTATCTGCCCCCTACATTTGTGTTCAACCTGAAATGGGTAAAAAAAATAAACATGGACATGTCAATTCTAGGGATAAAAACTATTAGCAATATGCTTTAAGTACAAAATGAACCCGAGTTCTTATTTTTAACTGAAGCATCTTGTTGTGGTAGAACATCGGTTGATCGTCATGTTCTGACTGTACAAGAATTACTTATATGTCCTATTTTATACTGGTACCTTGTCAAACTTCATCTTCTCTTGGTCAAGCTCCTGATTCAATACTTCTATTTGTTGATCTGAGACAAGAATTTTTCATTAGTTATTATCATCAGCATTAAATTAGCTGTCAGTAACTGTGAGTACTGTCTTTTTTGTAATGTTGTATTTCAGGCTTTTTCAGCATTATACCAATTTAATGAGTTCAGCTCTTTTCAAATAATTTTTATAGTCTGTTCTTACATTGTACTGTTACATCACGGTCCTAGGTTAGGTGGAGTGTCCAGCTCCAGCAAACATGTCTAACCCTACCACACTCTATATGTGCCTGTCCCAAGTCAGGAGCGAGCCTATCATTCAGTGGTTGAAAATTATTTTTCTTTGATTGTTTTATACATGTATAAATCAGGACATTAGTTTTCTTGTTTTCATGTTAGAATTCGTCATTTCAGGGCCTTTTAAAGCATACAATGCGTTAATGGTTTTGCTCATTGCTGAAGGCTGTACGTCACCCTACAGTTGCTAACCTGTACATCATTTGGTCTCTGGTGGAGAGTTGTCTCATTGGCAATGATAAACCATCTTATTTTTATGTATATCCCACATGGTCTTTAACCATCTTATTTTTATGTATATCCCACATGGTCTTTAACCATCTTATTTTTATGTATATCCAACATGGTCTTTAACCATCTTATTTTTATGTATATCCCACATGGTCTTTAACCATCTTATTTTTGTGTATATCCCACATGGTCTTTAACCATCTTATTTTTATGTATATCCCACATGGTCTTTAACCATCTTATTTTTATGTATATCCCACATGGTCTTTTATTTAAATTATTGTTATACTGCACATTACTATTTATATTACCTAACTTCTTATTTTCATCATCTTTGTTATCTACTTGGTCCTGTAGATTATTGACCTTGACATTAAGATCTTCGACCTCTACCCTCAAGTCCTCTAACTCTTGATTAAATTGTGGTGATGGAGTTCTCATAGACACAGATTCAATCTGTAAAATACAATCAATAAAATTCAGTGTAAATCACCAAAGGGAAGCCCAATTATTTTGCTACCTTACTAATAAAGCATTAACTTTTTACCAGCATCAATTCAAACATTGGCTTACCAGGAGAACCCCTCTTTTTCTGGATCCACACCTGATCAAGATAAACATACAAAACATTAACTGCAATACTTATTTTTGACTTACTAGTTTACATTGTATAGAAATATGAAAATTTTCTTAAATGTCTATGATATACATTTTCTTTAGAGACAGTCATATGTTTTCGAAGAAGGAAATCAATTTTATGTAAAGAATTATTACATATTATGATATAAATTATCTGTTTTTTTCTTTCTTTGATTATATTTCAACTCAGAAATCAGCACTAAAACATTTCTACTTTTGTATTGGAAATTTCTGCAGGATATTTTCTGAAAACAATGATATCATACATTTATGAGACAAGAAATATTGCTAGTTAAATAAAACAGCTACAAAAACATACAATTCTTCACTGCAATTGAAATAATATATAACCAAGTGTCAAAATCCACGTCACAACTTGAAATTAAAGCAGTATGATAACAACAGACAATGACAATGAATAAATAAGACTTTTATCTATAATCAAATTTTACTTGACTCACTCGTACTATTCTATTACAAATTTAATTTACATGGCAAAATCCTTTTTTTTTAGCATTAAACATCATTTATTCAAATGAAACTGACAAAAAGAAAATACACAAATAAACGATGGTAAAACAATGAATGACAGCCAACACAGATCACTTTATCCTGAAATAAATCACATAACGTTAAATATGTTTCAGCTGATCTGAGGTTTCATTTTATTGCTCACTATAAGAATATCCAAAAATATTTAATTCTGCAGAACTCAAACTGAACTATTCACACAATAAAGATGAACAGAGGTGTCATGAATTCATTACCAATGAAAAAGAGCTTTACAACATAAGTTACATTTCTAATCATATTGATATGTGTTGTAACTGAATTTCTGGCCATTGATCTCTTGGTCGTAAATTGAAATTTTTATATAACTTAAGAAAATAGAGGTATCAATCACATTTCATTTATCCAAATTAAATTATGAAACGTGATGATAATAACAGTACCAATGTTTGTTTTATAACACTCAGTAAACGCATATTTAACACATACAAGTTTTATATAAAATGAAACCTCTTGCTGATATATTAGTAAGAAATTCCCTCGACCAGCTGACTACCTTAGTTTCTGGAGTTACAGCTTTAGGAAAAGATTTTTCTCTCTGAAATCACAACCCCATGTAATTAGTTCTACACTACTGTAAATACAGTTAATCAAATTATACCATTGAAACACAACTGATCAGATAAAAAGGAAATTCCATACAGAACTATAATGTGACAATGTATGTCACACCTTTAAATGTTACAAAGGATGGTCAAATTATCTTTGTTTTCTTCATTATACCATACAAATTTGCAATTTTTGATTTCTCAAGTATTTCGTATCAATTTTATAAATTATGAAAAAGATTGTCTTATGTTATAAAACATGTGATCATTTGATGTAAAGTTTTAAAAATATTGACTTTTCTGAATAGATCAGATCTCAATTTACAAAGACCTATTATCATATAGTTCAGATTGGTTTAATAGCCAAACACTGATTTGACAAAATGTTCATTTTGAAGGAACATTAAAAGCACAATAATATCATTAGTAAAATACATCCCAGAAAACAAACACAAAATGTATCATATCCACACAAAAACACACATGTTTACTACCATATTGACATATGCTGTTCATACTTAATCATCACTTGCTGTATGTATAAGTGCAAAGTATTGGAAATAAAACAGAATCCACTTGTCAATATATAAGAATCAACCAGGTGCTCGGCAGGGCGCAGCTTTATACGACTGCAGAGGTTGAACCCTTAACGGTTGGGGCAAGTATGCACACAACATTCAAGCTGGATTCAGCTCTAAATTTGGATTGTGATTAAATAGTTGACACAGCATAGGTTTCTGACACAGAATGAATGTGGTCTAATAAACTTAAAATTTGTTTTTTGCCTTTGAGCAATTCACTATGCTGTTGAATATTAATCCTCTCAAAAAAATGTTTGAAGAAATTTTCTTTTTGTTTATGAAATCTAAAATGAGAAAAATTGAACCCCCCCCCCCCCCCAATTTTTTTCACATCCCCCTTTCCCTTATTCCAAAACTGATCTCAATTCAAATTACTATTGGAGTTTGCAACAATAACTACTCATTTAAATACATCATAAAATATTAAAATGTAAAAAAAGTGTTTGTTATCACTGAATGGTAAAGATTGTTTTAATTTATCAGTTGCTAGTAAAAGTGAATATACATTGTATATTGTATAAAACAATGATTTAAGTTGATTCTTTTACTACTATTCTGGACAAAGAAAGATAACTCCAATTGAAAATTTCTTGCTATTGCACAATATTGTGCAATTAGATATTTCTTGCTATTGCGCAATACTGTGCAATTGAAAATACTTGCTATTGCACAATACTGTGCAATTGAAGATTTCTTGCTATTGCGCAATACTGTGCAATTGAAAATTTCTTGCTATTGCACAATACTGTGCAATTGAAGATTTCTTGCTATTGCTGAATACTGTGCAATTGAAAATTTCTTGCTATTGCACAATACTTAATATAATAATTTTGGATCCTGATTTGGACCAACTTGAAAACTAGGCCCATAATAAACAAGAGTGCACACACTGAAATGTCTCGCCTTCTTTACTAATCATTGATATTATGTTGATACTCCTAAATATAAAGCTTTATTACGACTGTCACATAAACTTAACATGAATCATGAAAATGAGGTCAAGGTCAGTTGAACCATATGCCAGGCAGACATGTACAGCTAACAATGCTTCCATACAACAAACATGACAAATATAGTTGAGCCTATTGCTTATAGTTTAAGAAAATAGACCAAAACACAAAAATTTAACACTGAGCAATGAACCGTGAAAACCAGGTCAAGGTCAAATAAAACCTGCAGGATTGACATATAGATCATAAAATATTTCCATACACCAAATATAGTTGACCTATGACATATAGTATTAGATAAAAAGACCAAAACTCAAAAACTTAACTTTGACCACTGAACCATGAAATGAGGTCAAGGTCAGATGACATCTGCCTGCTAGACATGTACACCTTACAATAATTCTATACAACAAATATAGTAAACCTATTGCATAAAGTATGAGAAAAACAGACCAAAACACAAAAACTTAACTATAACCACTGAACCATGAAAATGAGGTCAAGGTCAGATGACATCTGCCTGCTAGACATGTACACCTTACAATAATTCTATACAACAAATATAGTAAACCTATTGCATAAAGTATGAGAAAAACAGACCAAAACACAAAAACTTAACTATAACCACTGAACCATGAAAATGAGGTCAAGGTCAGATGACATCTGCCCGCTAGACATGTACACCTTACAATCATTCCATGCAACAAATATAGTAAACCTATTGCATAAAGTATGAGAAAAACAGACCAAAACACAAAAACTTAACAATAACCACTGAACCATGAAAATGAGGTCAAGGTCAGATGACACCTGCCAGTTGGACATGTACACCTTACAGTCCTTCCATACACCGAATATGCTAGACATATTGCTTATAGTATCTGAGATATGGACTTGACCACCAAAACTTAACCTTGTTCACTGATCCATGAAATGAGGTCGAGGTCAAGTGAAAACTTTCTGACGGGCATGAGGACCTTGCAAAGTACGCACATACGAAATATAGTTATCCTATTACTTACAGTAAGAGAGAATTTAACATTACAAAAAATCTGAACTTTTTTTTCAAGTGGTCACTGAACCATGAAAATGAGGTCAAGGACAATGGACATGTGACTGACGGAAACTTCGTAACATGAGGCATCCATATACAAAATATGAAGCATCCAGGTCTTCCACATTCTTAAATATATAGCTTTTAAGAAGTGAGCTAACACCGCCGCCGCCGGATCACTATCCCTATGTCGAGCTTTCTGCAACAAAAGTTGCAGGCTCGACAAAAATCTAAGTACATGTTTAGATTCAGCATATCAAAGAAGCCCAAGAATTCAATTTTTGTTAAAATCAAACTTAGTTTAATTTTGGACCCTTTGGACTTTAATGTAGACCAATTTGAAAACGGGACCAAAAATTACGAATCTACATACACAGTTAAATTTGGCATATCAAAGAACCCCAATTATTCATTTTTTGATGAAATCGAACAAAGTTTAATTTTGGACCCCGATTTGGACCAACTTGAAAACTGGGCCAATAATCAAAAATCTAAGTACATTTTTAGATTCAGCATATCAAAGAACCCCAAGTATTCAATTTTTGTTAAAATCAAACTAAGTTTAATTTTGGACCCTTTGGACCTTAATGTAGACCAATTTGATAACGGGACCAAAAATTAAGAATCTACATACAAAGTTAGATTCGGCATATCAAAGAACCCCAATTATTCAATTTTTGATGAAATCAAACAAAGTTTAATTTTTGACCCTTTGGGCCCCTTATTCCTAAACTGTTGGGACCAAAACTCCCAAAATCCATCCCAACCTTCCTTTTATGGTCATAAACCTTGTGTTTAAATTTCATAGATTTCTATTTACTTATACTAAAGTTATGGTGCGATAACCAAGAAAAATGCTTATTTGGGCCCCTTTTTGGCCCCTAATTCCTGAACTGTTGGGATCTCAACTCTCAAAATCAATCCCAACCTTCCTTTTGTGTTTATAAACCTTGTGTTTAAATTTCATTGATTTCTATTTACTTATACTAAAGTTATTGAGCAAAAACCAAGAATAATGCTTATTTGGGCCCTTTTTGGGCCCCTAATTCATAAACTGTTGGGACCAAAACTCCCAAAATCAATCCCAACCTTCCTTTTAAGGTCATTAACCTTGTGTTAAAATTTCATAGATTTCTATTCACTTTTACTAAAGTTAGAGTGCGAAAACTAAAAGTATTCGGACGAGGATGACGCAGACAACGACGCCAACGTGATACCAATATACGACCGTATAAAAACAGACATTACCATATGGTGGTGCAAATCATATTGCTGTTATATGGTTCTAATTAACAACACATTAAAATATGTCACTTAAATACCCACAAACACAAGACTGTTAAAGTATTGCACAGAAAACCAACAACCCAATTATTGCCTGTTTCCTGTGGTAGAGAACAGAAATTCCATAACCAGATATAGAACTTTCTGTCAAGCACCTTTATACCTGCACATCACAAGGTTAGTCACGACACACATCTTACCGCTGGTTCCGGGGGTGGTGGGGGCTTGGATTTTTTAGGTTTCTTTGCCTCCTTAGGAGGTGGAGGTGGTGGGAGGTTAGGCGGTGGTGCCAGTGGTGATTTAGATTTTTGTGAAATCTAAAATAAAAGTAACATTAGTTAAATTGTGAATCAAAACATGTAACACAAAATGTGATATGCACAAGGACTTGATGTAACATGTGAATCAAACGTGAAATTATGAAGAAATGTGAATAAAATGTCAAGATGATGAGATATAAGTGAAACAGTAAATCTTAACATTTAAACAGAATCAGTTTTTAATAAATCATTCAGAAAAATATCACTTAGTAGTAACACTTAAATTTTACAAAAAAGGTGAAATTTATTACGCAAATCCCTAACATTCACCATATTACTTTCATACCAATATTAATTATTTCCTTGCAGCAAAGCATTTATCAAATTCAAAATCTGAATTATTCATATGATAATGTAATGGAAACATTCCTCTATCAAAAGCTGTGTTCTATTATTCAATAGCATTGAACTTTCATTTTAACAGCTGGTTTCAAATTAAACCTAGAATACTTTTGTTGTTAAGGTAGATGGGGTGTCTAAATTATAATCCATAGAATCTTTTAATAATTTGCCAAAATGTAGTTCATATCCTGCTTGTTTAAAAACATTAATAAAAAGAATGGGTCACCGGACTTATTTTCACGCTACAGGTTGTTCAAAATTGTCAAGATTTTGTATAGATTATGCATGGAAAACCCATTTTTCCGCCATAAAACGCAAACCACACCATAGAATTTTGAGATAAAATATGAGAAGATAGCTTCAATATTATGCTTTCAGATAAGAAAAAGAAAAAATGGGGTCACCGGACTCGTTTTCTTGCTACATGTAAAAATGGGTAAATTCCTAACACATTCTATTGTAAAAGTAACACTATCTGGATTATCTGCCCTTGCATTTGAGTTGCCTCCCCTTATTTGACAAAGTTCGAAAAAAATGAATCAAACAAAAGGATTCTTATTTTTGTAAAATACAATCATAAATATGATCAAACATGGCATTTTCTATACTATAATGAAAATTCTTACACATGAATTACCTACTTCTATAAAAATTTGCACATTTCATCAAAGATCTAGACCTTATTTTCTAGTATTTCAAAATCCAAGATGGAGGAAGACACCCTATCTACCTTAAAACAGTTCCATTGATGTTATGATGACAATGACAGATGATAAGGTAAACAAATATAGTAAATGGAGATTTGTGGGACCTGATGTATTCAAATAACAAGAGTGCACACACTGAAATGTCTCGCCACCTTTACTTATCATTGATATTATGTTCATAGTCCTAAATATAAAGCTTTATTACAACTGTTACATAAACTTTACATTAACCAAGAAAACTAAACATTGACCTTTGAACCATGAAAATGAGGTCAAGGTCAGATGGACCTTGCCAGGCAGCCATGTACAGCTAACAATTCTTCCATACAACAAATATAGTTGACCTATTGCTTATAGTTTAAGAAAAATAGACCCAAACACAAATACTTAACACTAAGCAATAAACCGTGACAATGAGTTCAAGGTCAAATAAAACCTATGTGACTGACATATAGATCATAAAATATTTCCATAAACCAAATATAGTTGACCTATTGTATATAGTATTAGAAAAAAAGACCTAAACTCAAAAAATTAACTTGAACCACTGAACCATGAAAATGAGGTCAAGGTCACATGACACCTGCCAGCTAGACATGTACACCTTACAATCATTCCATTCATCAAATATAGTAGACCTATTGCATACAGTATAAGAAAAACAGACCAAAACACAAAAACTTAACCATAACCACTGAACTATGAAAATGAGGTCAAGGTAAGATGACACCTGCCTATTGGACATGTACACCTTACAGTGCTTCCATATACCGAATATACTAGACCTATTGCTTATAGTATTCAGATATGGGCTTGACCACCAAAACTTAACCTTGTTCACTGATCCATGAAATAAAGTCAAGGTCAAGTGAAAAATGTCTGACAGGCATGAGGACCTTGCAAGGTACGCACATACCAAATATTGTTATCCTATTACTTATAATATGAGAGAATTTAACATTACAAAAAATCTTAACTTTCTTTTCAAGTAGTCACTGAACCATGAAAATGAGGTCAAGGACATTGGACAATGTGACTAATGGAAACTTCGTAACATGAGGCATCCATATACAAAGTATGAAGCATCCAGGTCTTCCACCTTCCGAAATATAAAGCTTTTAAGAAGTTAGCTAACGCCGCCGCCGACGCCTCCCTAGCTGCCGGATCACTATCCCTATGTCGAGCTTTCTGCAACAAAAGTTGCAGGCTCAACAATAAAACTATTTCCTTGTTTAATTGTAAAATTAAACCTGTCAACCTGTTGACCATAACACTTGCCAACCTGTCGACTTTTTCACTTGTTGACCTTTAAAGTGTCAACCTGTTGACCTGTATCATATATAAACCTATTTACCCCGAAAGTTGAACCAATTTATTACTCTGTTCTTCTGATGGAACTACAGTACTGTTTATCCTACTTGAACTAAAATACTTTTACACTCATCAGATGAAAATAAACCATAAATACATGTTCAATGAGAAAATTAACCACTAAAATATGTGAAGAATGTTTTTTTCATCTTTTTTACTCTGACTGGTCACTCTTATGGCTTCAAAGTAGTCAGTATGTCCACAAATATCTAAGTTAATCATAAGAAATACTAAACCTTAAACCAAAAACTATTTTTAAAATTATATGATTCTATTGAAAAAAATTCCACCAAATAAATTTCTACTTTATTTTATTCAAACCTCAAATAATTCCTTTAGACAGAAAGCATTAACCGACTGCAATGAAACAATTTATATTATCATCAATTTGGACTAAATGCTTATTCTTATCATGAAATAGTACTTTTTATAATAATTATTTTAAAATAAGTATAATAAATTGCAATGAACATTATTATCTCTAAGATATAACCTATATTATTGTCTGCCATCAAACAATTATAATCTATAAATATTTTATGCAGAATACTACCATGAAGAAATGATAGAACCAACAACTTGACCACAACAAACCATTTGAAATCCTGAACTCATTAAAAGAGCACCTTGTACACATTTTATAATAAGAAGTCTGAATGTGTATTATTCAAAAGATGTGAAAATCTGTTTTATATTTGAAGTAAGAATGTAATATTTCATTCTAAAGTTTCTTTATCTACTGTATACACCATAAAGGGCATGCAGAGTACTCCCAACTTGGGAGATAACTTTTAAAGTTAGATATTCATTCTACATTTAATCAGTGTTGTGGTATAGGGTTTGTTGAGAATTAACTATAGAAACTTCTGTCATGTTAATAACATTATATGAACCTTAAATATTTAATGAGTAGTATTTTGGGTGAAAACAAAAAATATGCATTAACCAATTTTGAAAATTATAGAAATTGTGTTACAACTTAAAGCATACATTGAAAAATAAGAGATACAGTGTACAATTTTGTTATTCAAAATAAGCCTTATTAAAAAATACAAGTTTTTATTGAATAATATGTATCATATTGTGGTAAAGATATTTTGACAGAAGTTTCTACAATTTTGACAGGTTATACAAATCTTGTATGATGATGATAATAATACAATGTATTAGATGTTGGTTAAAGTCAGATGATTAGGGGATACATGATGGATTAGACGAGAAACACTTCTGTTAGAATTCCAGACACAAATAATTTACCGGAGACTGAATTGAGGCTGGTGAATTGTTTGATGGCCTTTCTGACGGTGATGCAGACTAAAATAAAATGTCAAGGTCAAATAATGAACAGTATCTGTACAGAGTACTCAATAATAAATAATACTGATAATTCCTGAAACAAACAGGTAAATACACACAAATTAGAATCTTGTAAGTACTAAACATTAAATTAAAATTCTACACTTAAAAAATAATATTATGAAGCTTAAAAATAGACTAAGAAAAAAATTAAAAGAAATTGGCCGAGTAGAGATAGAACACAGATTGTCTACATACATGTATATCTATCAGATTTATCAATACATCATAATCATCAGTCATTGATACATCAGAATTATCAGTCATTGAATTCTTATCATTTCATTCAAAACCATACAAAAAATCCTTTGTTAAAAAAATGTTTGCAGCAGCCAAGATCAAACTCTAGACAAAGTTATTTACAAGGTCATAATAAAGATTGTACAATTTCTATGAAATATTCAGGGAAAAACTTATTGTTTCTCTGAATCAATGTTTCAAAAGTCCCAAGAGATTTTAAATACATAATTCTAACTTCTTATAAAAATCATGTACTTATTTGCTGATATCTAATTTAATCCTTTTTTTTATAAATAACCTTTAAAACATTTACAAATAGCAGGCTTAACAGCAGCCATGACGGTGAACACAACAGCAGTCATTATCAATCAAATGGAAATGAAGAATTATTTTAAAACAAGTAGGTCTGAAAGTTGTATGTGTAGAACCACAATGTTACGATGTAGATTGTGTTAAAGTTACGATAAATCATATTGAAAGCAAACAGCAGGGTTCTCGCTAAGGATTTTGGAAGGATAGTCCAGGGACTCGTCATTTTTTGGGTGATAAGTCCAACAGCAAGTAGAAAATATTTTATTGCAGTATAATGTAATATTTTAGTCTCCATTTCCTAGCAGAGCAATGAAATGACATTAAATTCAGATCACTTTTAAACTTTTGCTATAAAATGATGATATTTGTGTTTAACTGTGTTCAGTTTATACAAAATATTCCAATCTTGATGCATCTGTGGACTCACCACTTTTCAAAATGGTGAGTCCAGACAGATTTTGGTGAGTTCAGGACTCATGGCCTTGCCTTAGTGAGAACCCATTAGACAGTAAGCTTTTCAAAAATCTGACATTACATAAACAAATCTTAGTTTCTAAATAGAGAGAAACTTACAAAAAGAAGACAATATTAGCTTTTTAATTATGAAAAAACTTAGTATAACAAGATGTATGACTAATTATTGAGTCAGTGTTGTGCCTAGGTAACAAGACAGATTAAAAATTTCAAAAACTTTATATTGTTTCATGAAAGCGTCTCACAAATATTTTAATACTGTGGATTTGTTTATTATCGTAAAAAACGTTTTTCATGAATTGAGGAAAAATTGTTTTTGTGGAAAATTGATAATATTGTTTTTTAGAAGCCTATGGAAAATTTGTACTTTGTTGAAATTTAAAATTTTTGGTTCCTCTAGATCTTTACCCACAAAAAATCAGTTCATTGGTATTCCAAGAATAAATTTGAATTCACAATAACCAGAAAAGTATCAAAAGACTTAAATATTAATATGCTGAAACCTTACGCACAACAGTGACGAGAGAGTAATGGAGTTGTATGTAGACTATACCTCTATCACCTTGGGGTCTGCCTCTACATTCTGATAAAGCATGAAATATATATAAAACTCTATACAATTCTCATTCTATATCTTAATCTAGCTCATTCTACCTCAAACATGGTTCAAACTTATCCAAAAGAATGGTCTTTATCTAGCTCATTCTACCTCAAACATGGTTCAAACTTATCCAACAGAATGGTCTTTATCTACCTCATTCTACCTCAAACATGGTTCAAACTTGTCCAACAGAATGGTCTCAAGACTTCTTAAACTCTAGCATTTAACAGCAAAAAACAAATGGATGCATTCCAAATAAAAATCATTCCTAATATTCATATTAATAATAACTTGAGGTTGTTTGTTATGGATTAAATTTACTACCCCATAGGATGGGATTGACAATTTACTACCCCATAGGATGGGATTGACAAATGAAACAACAGTAATCCACATTAAGTATTTTCAAATATTGAACTGCAAGTTGTGTGAAGTTCTACCTGTATTTTTTGGCCAAGGAGTAATGATCACTTTTGGTAACCCTTTATGGATAACCAGGCAGTTCTATCATTCAGTTTGTACCCCCCCCCCCCTTTTTGCAAGTTTTATATTTTTATTTCAGTTTTAAACTAAACAGTACCTAATAAATTTGCTGGTTGGTTGTCTTCTATAGACTCAATTATATATTAAATATATTTATTCCTTAGAAGATTTATTTCTTATACAGACAGAAAGAGAAATTACATTTCCTTTGCTAACTTAGAAACAAATTGGTATTACAACAATCAAAATCCATGCTTTGAGACATGCTTGCTGACCATCTGAATTCTATAAAGCTGTGGGAAGCCCTAACTACCTACAGAACTGTATAGAATACCTACACTTTTTAGGTCCATTTTACTCTGTTGATAAGCAGACAGCTGCATCTTTAACATTGCTTTAACATTCTGGTGGGAAGTCCTAACTACCTACAGTACTATATAGAATACCTACACTTTCTAGGTCCATTTTACTCTGTTGATATGCAGACAGCTGCATCTTTAACATTGCTATTACATTCTGATTCTGTTGTATTGTTTGCTGTAATTCTCTATATTTCTCATCCAGTAGATACTGGTCCCCTGCTTGCTTCTGCTTCTCTTTCTGCATCTTGTTTTCTAAATTTTTCTATTCAATCAAAAAATAGTTCAAGATGAAGACAAAAATGTTTTAAATATCAACGTACCAGGACAAAAGTTAAGATTACCAAAGATGTACAGATGAATAGGTTCAGAATAAACAGAAATAAATACAAATTACCTGCAGGAATCTGTAGAATACACCATTTAGATTAATGACTTAGTATAGACATTTTTATGGCATTTGTTTTCATTTGGTTTGTAAATTACTTTACAGTGAGGGTCTATGATGTGATTTTGATATTTTTGGAAAAAAAGTTTATTCTAAATTTTATTATAGCAATCATAAATGTCAGTATACTTACATTATACAATACTGCCAGTCTGGCAACTGCATCGGCTAACTGTTGTCTAAATGCTTTTCTTACAGTCGATACTCTCTACAAATACAACATGTACTTATTATAACAAGACTTTATTTGAATTGGAATTCTTTTTAATAAACATGCCTAAATAGAGTACTTTAGACTTGAACAAAGTATACTTTTCAAAGTGACTGAAGTATCACTGGATGCCAAAGCAACTGAAGAACATGTAGTTATGGTCTATCAGATTTGCTTGTTTCTAATTTATCAGAAACTTAACATTAAATGTCAACAGTGCGAAAGGAGACCAAAAACAGTTCTTTTTTCTATCTAGCTACTTGTCACAGATGGATAAAAACTCACTGGTCCCTTAAATTTTTTGTTGTTGGTATTTATGCATTTTATAGTTTTTGTTTAGTATACTTACATCTTCATGAATTCTTTCTAATTCTGCTACTTTTTCATTAATTCTACAATATCTGTTCAAAAAAATAAAACTATTAATTTGTTTTTATTTTATGATGTTACGAAATATACAAGAGAAAGATTTTGCACCCAGTATTTTACATTATAGGAACCATCCTATTTTCATTTTTTGGAGAGGTCTTAAAGTACTATTAAAAGATATAAGAAGATGAGGTATGAGTGCCATTGAGACAACTCTCCAACCAAGTAACTTTGTATTTATTAATTAATCAATGCTATGATGAGATAATTGAACTTTTCTACATTTGCACTCATGAGAAACAGGATTCCTTATGCATGTGTATAGATATGCAGAATTATGTTGATAATTGTTGTCTCTTATGAGGTTTAGTGTGCCCTATAATATGTATATACATATTTGTCAATGAGATCCATTTGACTGAGAATGTTATAAATACCAAGGTATGAATTAGAAAAATATTGAGCTCTCATCACATAAAAATCCTGTTTTCAAAAATCTTCGACTGTGTTTGTATAAAGAATTGTTTTCCTACAAAAAGTAATCTTATCCTGGTACAGCCAAATTGCTCACTACTTTTACAACTTAAAATCCTAAGTATGTTTTTTTAGTTTAGTTTCACTAGTCCTCACTGTGCATCAAAAGATTGCCACTGTCAATTTAAGCATTTAAAAATATTTGTATCTGTTAAAACTAAAGTAAGATTAATTGTGTTTTTTTTTAAATTATTTTGTATAATTTTTCAATATTTCTTTTTACATGAAATGTAGTGGTGTAGTAGTGTGTTATAGTTAGGCCTAAAAAAAAATGTTGTGTTTCCGGTCACCCGACCGACCGTCCTTCAGACCCCCGACTCAAAAGTTTTTAAAGCTGATGTGGGAAAAGAAAATAAAAAATTCTAAGTCCCTCGATCTTTTTATCGCCCCCCAAAAAAACAACGCTAATTTTAAACTCGAGGCTTATTTTTAGAATGTACTGGAAAGTGGAATCTTCTTGGCTAATTATATATGCGGGAGCATGCGCAGTAGTTATTTTCGTTTGTCAGTGTTTGAACATGGCAACACAACGCGTCCTATTCAATGTTCAACGCGGAAAGTGTGACCATTTCGCGGAGAAAAAAATATTTCTAAATTTTACAGAAAGTAACACCTTTTTTGACATTAGCAATGAAATTCATCCAATGTCTAACATCGATGAAAAAAAAATACACAACACAAATTTTGTGCTCGGCCACCGGCAAAAATGACTGGACTGAGATTGATGACAATAACACAACTGTTGGAACAATGCAATCTTTTGGAATTAAATTAATCAAATTTTCATGCCAGACCCTTCTTCAAAATGAACCTAATATTAATCTGAAACTGGTCAGCCAATCAACGCTTTAGACATTCTGATGAAAAGCCACAGATGCTTTGCCAAAAGAAAGTGTCCTGCCAGGTACAGTGTATATAATATATTTGTCTATCTGTAGGTTTGGGATGATGTTTGGTTCATGTTCCTATAAATGAATCTGCCCCACATCTTCTCAATTTCTTTCTCTGACAATCCCAAACTTTTGGTCCTGAAATAGGGGAATTGGGTTTAAAAAGCTAATTTCCTAGGGGAAGTGCTGCCCAAATTTATTTTAGGTTTGGACTTGGTTTTTTTTCAGGGGTATTTTAAAAGGGGGTAAACTATTAAAGGCTGATAAAAACTCACACAATAATCTTGAAAATTGTCAAATGGTCTTAAGCAATGAACAAAGTGTCCATGCCTTTAAACAAAACCGAGACAGCAATGAAGCATAATATTAAAAAAAAATAATCCCTACCTACCGTCCCTTCAAAATTTCAAGGGGGTGATCGGAAACACAACATTATTTTTTTTTAAGGCCTTATACATACAGTTCTGTAGCCTTTTCTTGGACTTTAGCTTCATAATCAGCCTGCATCACACTTTTTGTTAAATTAATGTCCCTTTTCATTTTATGTACATCCTGAAAAATATATATACTGTTATTATTCATAGTGAGATAGCTATAGGCTTTGTGAAATTATTAAGATACATTGAACTGGAAAAACCTCTTTCATTACTTCAAATAAATGATAGGCAATGTGAGGCATGTCATGAAAAATTGTAACACAGTTATTCAAAGACAAATGAATTATAGCTCATTTCGCAAATTAATTCCGTCATTCCTCAAAAAAAGGAAAACTTATGACAAATCTAGCTGAAAACAGTATGTTGATCTAAATGTCTGCTACAAATGTACATTACCAGGATTCTAGACAAGTTGTGAACAAGAAGTTTGATATCATGCAAAGTGGTTCAGAATTAAACATTGAGTCATTGGACAGGTGTTTATACAATATGCAAGACTCTCAATGTCTTAAATATTGAATTACAGTGAGCAGTTTAGTCATATCTATTAACTTATACTGGGAGTTGAGAAGAGTGAAGTCAAACTAACCTTTAGTAGAAGTTGTAAAACTTCTGTCATATCCTTCAGTTCTACAACTTCTGTGACATCTGTCTGAGAACATCTGTCCAGTGTAAAGAAACCAACCTTGTGATGGTCTGCCAGAGAAGGCCTGAAATTATACAAACTTTATTACATGTAAATAGGTTTGCTGGCACTAAAGCCTTCCCCTAACCTGAAACAGTGGTCTTACAGTACACCATACAAATTAGTTAAAAAGGGCTTAACTCATCAGATAAATACAAAGCAAATTTTAACCCTAACAACAACACAAAAGACACCAAGTACAGATATGAGAGACTGTGTAGATAATGAAAGAAGTTATTCAATGTTTCTATTTTCATCAGTTTTTATTTTCAATCATTTTGAGTTTTGAAAAAGAGACTTTACTTATAAAAGCTGAATTGAAGGTGATTGCCATCAATTTTACATTCCAACAGACAGTGTTTCTGAAAGCTAATTTTGTGAGACAGCAGAATGAGACCAGACAAGCAGTATATTGTTGTTCAGTTATCTTGGAAAATTTGAATGTACATTTATGTTTCAAATATCCAATTTGCAATATTATTATACTAAACTGATCATGAGGTTGCTATAATAAAATTGAGAATGGAAATGGGGAATGTGTCAAAGAGACACAACCCAACCATAGAACAGACAACAGCAGAAGGTCACCAACAGGTCTTCAATGCAGCAAGTAATTCCTGCACCCAGAGGTGTCCTTCAGCTGGCCCCTAAACAAATAGTTCAGTGATAATGAAAGCCATTCTAAACTCCAAATTATACACAAGAAACTAAAATTAAAAATAATACAAGACTGACAAAGGCCTTTTTACCACAAAATATACATCAAGTTTGAATTTTGGTGGTGTCACTTTAATTTTTCTAGAGTTATGCCCCTTTACAAATGGAATAATTGTATAATTTTTCATTTCCCTCCTCTAACTTAAGTAAGCCTCAACTTAATGTTAAGTTAAACACAATGCTTATTACCACAAAATGTAGATCAAATACAAATTTGGGTAGCCTCACTTTTACCTTTCTCCAGTTATGTCTCTTTATAACTCTTTTAAAAAACGACCATCAAATTTTTGCAGTCGTATATTGCTACCACATTGTCGTTGTCATCAGCATCCACCTTATATAGATATAGGAAGATGTGGTGTGAGTGCCAATGAGACAACTCTCCATACAAATAACAATTTAAAAAGTAAACCATTATAGGTTAAAGTACGGCCTTCAACACGGAGCCTTGGCTCACACCGAACAACAAGCTATAAAGGGCCCCAAAGTTACTAGTGTAAAACCATTCAAACGGGAAAACCAATGGTCTAATCACTATCAATATCACTATTTGAAAGTCTGTCCAGGTTGACTTGAGAACCTGCTCAGCTTGAACTATACAATAATTACTTTTCGATTGTGGCATAAGATATTTTGTATTATGACATAAAAAAATACAGGAACCTATGAGGGGGGATAGGAATGGTCCTAATCCCGAAATCCCAGGCTTAAAAACACGAAATCCAGAGGTCCAGAAATTTAAATAAAGTAAATCCCAACATCCCGAAATCCGAAAAAAACAGAATTCCCGGAAGCCGACATGGTAAATCCCGAAATCCTGCGCTTAAAAACACTCGATCCAGGAGTCCCGATAAAGGTCCTATCCCCTTCACCTATATGATGACCAGTAATGGTGGACAAATAGCAACAAGGTGTATACACCTTATTGTTATTCCCGGCGGTATCAGGTCCGTTCGCGCCCAATATACTTTCGCACCCTACACGTTCGCACCTCGCACGTTCGCACCTCGCACGTTCGCACCCAAGGTCCGTTTGCACTCTACACGTTCGCGCCCAATTTTAATTCAAATTCCAGTTGAATAATTGGAAAATCATGATTGTTGTTTTTAATTGCTTTCGTGTAAATACTGAATGTATTTATAGCTTGGTATGAGTAAAAGATTGAAGATTTTAAATGGAAAAACACAAAAGATAATTGTTTTTAACAGCTTGCATGGTCCCTTTGATCTGAAATAATGAAACAATACACTATTATATATCACTATACATGATAAAAATTAATCAACACACACAAAAAAAAAGAAACGTAGTCAGAATCTCACTTCATTTTGAAACAAGTCAATGAAACAAAAGTTATAGCAATACACTAACCAAAACATGATAAACAATTATTCAACACAAAATAAAACGTTGACAGAATCCCACTTTATTTAGAAAGGAATATAAAAAATTTTGACAATACACCAGAGACATATATACACATGACATATATACACATATATATATGTCACTGAATACACTATCCAAAACATGATTAAGATTTATTCAACACAAAAAAAAATGCTGTCTCACTTTATTTTGAGACCATGAAAACAATTATACTTATAAGAATACTACTTGCCAAAACTTGATTACAAAGTTATTAAACACAAAACCAATTAAAATTGGGCGCGAACATGTAGGGTGCGAACGGACTTTGGGTGCAAACATGTAGGGTGCGAAAATGAAAGGGGGGTGAACATGAGTGGGTGTGAACGTGAATGGGCACGAACGGACCGGGATTCATTCCCGGCTGCCCCGAGAATCTGTCCTGCTTGAACTATTGACATCATACAACAATCATTGTGGCGTCAGATATTTTAAATTATGACATCATTTTTTACAGGAATCTGTGTGATGTCCAGTAATGGCGGACAAATACACCTTATCGCTAATCCCGGCCGCTTGAACTTTTGACGCAAACAACAATCACTTTTCCACTGTGACTTCAGATATTATGTTTTGTGACTTTAAAATTTTACGGGAACCTGTGTGATCTCCAGTAATGGCGGACAAATAGCGATAAGGTGTATAGCAATAAGGTGTATTGGTTACTGGTCCATAATTCATAATAATTTGTTGTAAATGTTTTTGTACACAATTGCCAAATTGGTAAGAAAAAGTATGTAATCAAAATTGTATCACATTAAATCATGGTATAAAACTGTGCAAGATGCTTTGTTTTCAGTAGCATTGCTTACTTGTCCTGGTCTGCATTAGAAGCATGAGAGAATGTTTTCACTCTACCAGCTTGTATTCCTACTGATTTAAATCGTGGAATACCAGCTGCTTCGATGAGAGCAACTATATCAGGCGGAGTATCTTTGTTTAAACATCGTATATTCCTAAACATGTTCATGTATTTTTCGTCCATTTTGAACGTTGTTTAAAAATCTCATGTGATAATCGCACGCGCAAAAATGTGGGTTTTTGGCAAATGCTGATTTGACAGGTGCGTGTAGTAAATATTCCCTTTCATGGCTATTTTTTCTATTAGTATGAGATATTTACCGAAATAGTTCCAATTCATTCTCCTTATTGCCATAAATATCAACAATGTGATCTTGAAGTTCGTTGGCTGCTATAGAAAAACGATCATACTGCGAACTGGAGCTAACCAGCGCCATTGTTGCTATCAACAATATAGGTGTCGCTGTATTTCCCGTTTTATCCTTTCGTCTAAAGTTATTTAAGCGGAAAGTTTAAAATTAATCTGATTATTCACCTAACCCTCATATTGTAATATATGATCAGAGATATAAAAGTACAAAATGTATTACAGATACAGACTCGGAATAAGGTCGAATAAACCCACATCACATTCTAAATAAAAAAATAATATGTAGTAGTGAAAAGACCAAAATTGTATTTTTTGCATCCATGATTTCCTGAATGTATGACAGTCCTCCATATGCATAGGTGAAAGCAGTCAGTTTGAATAATCTGAACTCCCCAAAGATCAGGAATTCAGAGAAAAATAATTTTGTTGTTCTCTCCTGTTACAGCCAGGGGCGTAGCTAGGTACAGAGGCGGATTTAGGGGGGGGGCAGGAGCCCGGGCCCCCCTTTTTGGGAAAAAATTGGTTGCTTATATAGGGAATCACTGAAGCGTGACTCGAGCGGCCCCCTCTTAGGTCAGTCAGTGGGCCCCCACTTATGCAAATTTCTGGATCCGCCACTGAGGTATTCAGTCAACTGTAGGGGGTCTGGGGGCCGCTTAAGGAAAACGGTTTTCAGCGTTTTAGGCAGCAACCATTTGATTTTCTGGGGGGGGCTATGGTTTTTTGTTCTGTACAAACTTTTTTTTTCGCCTGGGGCGAAAAACAAACTATTTTTTTCGCGACAAGTTGAAAACAATTTCTTTCTTTCAATTTTAGCATTACATATAGTGGCAGCTGAGAGTGTAACAAACAATTTTTTTTTTTCAGAATTCAAAACAAATTATTTTTTTCTCCAAAAACTGGAAACAAACTTTTTTTTCCAAAAAAAACCATAGCAGTACACACTGTTTGGTATTATCATATCCTATTCCGTTCTGATTGATATATACGTTTAACTTAATTAATAGTACATATGGACGATCCTTCATAAAAAAAATAGGTACGTAAACACTACTATATATAATAGAACTATCCTTTTGGCTAGACATCAACCATCACTCTTTTGAATCTTAAACCTTCACCCTAGCCATACAAACATGTATACAGACATAGTCGATGCCTAACAAAATTCAAGAAATTCCTATTTCTTTATATCCTCTACTGTAAAATCCCTATCTGCTTAGGAATTTTGAATAATTGTGGCCATTACACGCAGATTTGAAAGTACTCAAAATTACTGGAAGCCAGTTGATTGATTGATTTTTTTACATTCAGTGTCAAATATTTATGCAAGTTCAGGACCGTTGAAAAACAAAATTACAATAAATACAACTTGGAGCTAGGTCCTGTGATAGGTGTCGTCCAGGACAAAGGTCTGGAAATTTAAAAATGCCCTGCATTGGATAGGAGCAGAAATTTTGCCTTTCAGTAGACCAACTACGAACTCCTCAAAGAATTGCATTCTCTCTACAACTAGGCATAGGATTTAAGGTCCCATTCTGACCAGACGTGACTGCGTATTTATACATCCTGCACAGCCAAACGGACGACCAACATTGGCAAGTCAGGCGGGTGAAGACAAAGTGGAAAGATAGTTGAAAACTAACAACAACTAATTATAAAACTCATGTGTCTAAGTTGAGGTTCATTCAAGTTTTTGTTGATAGTCTAGAAGTGAAATGATCTAAACCAAAGTTCTAGTTTATAGTTTCTATATAAGGTAAAATCGTAAAAACATTCTCAATTCTATCCAATATTCCATTCACTAAGGACGAGAGACTAGTGTACACATGACATTAAATCAATTAAAGAGTTTTGACAACTTCATCTACAGATAACGTTGTTTATTATATTTTTTAATAAAAAAAATATATTTGTGAAAAAATTATGTGTAGGTGTGAGCCAAAATTTGTTCCTGTGAAAAAAGTTCCAGTGGAACTAATTTCACATGAAATTTGTTCTGGGAGAACTTTTTTCACAGACAATTTCCATATAATTTGTTCCATCTCTATGAAATCAGTTCCATACTCTACCTGGTGGAATAAGTTCTGGGTTGGTGAAATTTGTTCCTTACCTAGTGAAATAAGTTCCATGTTTGTGAGATTTGTTCCTTACCTGGTGAAATAGACTTCTGGATTTGTGAAACTTGTTCCTCACCTGGTGAAATAAGTTCCTTGTCTATGAAATATGTTCCACTGGTTAAACAAGTTATCTTATATACTGAGCACTTGTCATCAGTGAGTTTAAAGTCATTATAAAAAACATGTATTATATAAATAATAAGTGTAAACATTTAATTTGGATCCTGTTGAGTAAATCAAAAGTCTAATAACATTCTTAATTTATAAGACTAAAAATGACACCTATGAACCAGGAAAGTGTAGAATAAGAAATAATAATAAAAGTTATTTTGAAAAAAAGTATTATAAAGTTAAACATTTGTACTAATTTGAAAAGGACAATATAACTGATCAATTATTTTAAAGGCATAAAGAAACAAAAGACACACTCTTTTAAAACTGTGTAAAAAACCATAGCTAGGTACATGTATGATTAGAACACCCATGCCAGATCAACAGCAAACAAGGAGGTTGAATACTACATAAATGATAAAACATACATTGTAGATACATTATCATCGCTTTTATTTCTTATCTTCATCCTACAGTCATGCCTTAATTGCAAATGTACCCCATGCAAGCATAGCACAGCATCCAGCAAACAAGGAGGTTGAATACTACATAAATGATAAAACATACATTGTAGATACAAATAATGATACATTATCATCGCTTTTATTTCTTATCTTCACCCTACAGTCATGCCTTAATTGCAAATGTACCCCATGCAAGCATAGTACAGCATCCAGCTTGCATTTATATAATTTTTTAGTGTAAAAAGAAAATATTTCGCTGTGCAATAGGTCAAAGGTACTTATTTTCTGTGAAATAGGTCCGAGCAGAACATTTTCATTGATTCCCGAAAAATAATTTCGTGAAAAACTAATATCGCAGACCTAAAATCCCTTTTTTTTCAAATTTTAATATTGGAACAAAACTCATGGAGCTGTGATTTTTGTTCCGGAACTTATTTTACATTAAGTTAAAAAATAAGTTCCGGAACAAATTTTCTGTGATATAAGTTCCGATGGAACATATTTCCTATGAAATTTGTTCCGACGGAACAAATGTCACGCCGGAACAAATTTTTTGTTACATTTGTGCCTAAAGTGCCTAACGGCAGCTATGCGCCCCTGACAACCTTTTTCAGTTGTGTTTCTTCTGAGAATATTTCATTGTCAGCACTATAACTGTAAACGAATACGAATACTGTATTTCTCATAAAACTACAATTACATAGCTATAGAGAACATACATAAATGTTACTATTACTAAAAGGTATCAGTGGCGCCGGGATCCAGAACTTTTCCTAAAGGGGGGGGGGGGGGCGCTGACTGACATGAGGGGGCCCGCTCCAGTCATGCTTCAATGATTCCCTATATAATCAACCAAATTTTTCCCACGAAAGGGGGAGCCCGGGCCCCCCAGGCCCCCCTGGATCCGCCTATGAGTATACAATTATTACAAGCATGTGTGAACAATGTACAATGACATACAATGACATTAACTTGGACAGGCGCGGATCCAGAGGGGGGGTTCCAGGGGTTGGAACCCCCCTTTTTTTTGACCGATCAATGCATTTGAATGGGAGCATATAGCTGGAACCCCCCCCCCCCCTTTACTCTGGGTTGGGACCCCCCCCCCCCTTTTAAAATGGCTGGATCCGCCCCTGTTGGAGGACTGTCTGACTTTCACATTTATAACTTTGATAAATTTACATAGTTTTTCTAATGTTACAATATAACATGAATTAAACAGTTGATCAAATTTATAGATATTAGGGTTTGACCAGCAGTATGGAGGTAAAAATTTCTTTCTTTCAAACTAAAAGATCCACAATTCATAATATAATGGTGCTCGTCACCAATGTACGTCGTTTGAGTCACAGAGACGGCAGATTATGTCTTCTCTCGGTAAACCCTGCCACCTTCCCGACTCAATCGGCAAGTGGTGACTACCACATCTATAGTTGCATAATGTATAAATGAATTTGTAAGGTAAAACAGAAAGAAGAAAAAAACAAATAGAAAATTATTTTCAAAGATACGATAGCATAAAGTTTTAGGTGATTCTGCAACAAATGCAAAGCATTCTTGTTGAAACTGTCCTTTGAGTTTTTGCTCAATATATTTTGACACCCATTTATCAGCAAACTGGGCATCAAAAGTCAGTCATCAAATTAATCATTGAAGGACATTGAACTTATAGTATCATTATCGAGATATCGGAAATTATACGGTTCTGTGCCAGTTATTGAGCGAATAATACAAATTTATGACTGGTTATCTAAAGGGTACGGGAACCAGATAACAAAAAGTAAACAGTAAAGGCAACCACACTAATATTACATCCTTTACAAGTTACAGCAGTAGGTCTAAATACAAAAAAAAATGAAAAGATTACGGAAGGTTGCTGTCATAACTGGAGGCAATTCGTAAGTTTTTTTATTTTATATTTTCTCTGGGACAACATGCACGGTACAGCTCAAAGTCAACTCCAACAGGCACTTTTCTGAATTTGAAAGTAATATTCCTTTGAAATACCGGCAAATTCGTAATTCTTCCATGAACAGGAAGTTCATCTAGCTATGTAAACTGTCAAATTAAGTGACCCATTAAGTGCATGGCTTCACTTGACAGCTTTGGTGTCAAACACACTGTTAAGGTTCATGTGGACCCTATGGCTAAAATGGCCGTATTTTCACCTCAAAATTTACTCTGAGTACAGACAAACCTGCGCATCTGTAAAAAAATTCAGGCATAGCATGCCCTAGATAAATGAATTTTAAGTATGTTTTATGTTTTAGAAAAATAAAAACTTACCAGGATTTTGCCGTGCACTTTTTTTCATTCCTCAAGAAAGTGCCAAAATAAACTAAGTTGGGAAACAGGTTTGAGAACGTCCCCACAGGTAAAAATTAAAGTGAGCATTTTTAATTGACATGGACATTAGATGGACAAAAGATACCTGACAATAATTGGTTATTTAAACTGTGTACCTGAGTGGACCATATCAAGGTAAACTCAACTGTTTGTTAATTTTATCATCTTCTGCACAGACGAAAAAAAGTGTACGGCAAAATCCAGTTAAGTTATGAATTTTCTAAATCATACAATGCATTTGAATTCTATTTATCTAGGGCATGCTATGTCTTAAAACTTTTCCAAATGCACAGGTTTGCCTGTACTCAGAGAAAATTTTGAGGTGAAAATACGGCCATTTTAGCCATAGGGTCCACATGAACCTTAATTAACACCAATTACCTTAGCTTTAGGTCGTAAATAAATTGCACCTTTGGTTTACAAACTGAACTAATAAAAAATTGTTAAATGTTTGAGACTACTGACTATGAACAGCCTTTAACTATAATATTTTTCATTTAACATGGAAATTAGACTATAATAAAATATAGTAAAAAGTAAAATCACAAAAATACTGAACTCAGAGGAAAATCAATTCGGAAAGTCCATAATCACATGGCAAAATCAAATAACAAAACGCATCAAAAATGAATGGACAAGAACTGTCATATTCCTGACTTGGTACAGGCATTTTCAAATGTAGAAAATGGTGGATTGAACCTGGTTTTATAGCTAGCTAAACCTCTCACTTGTATGACAGTCGCATCAAATTCCATTATATTGTCACCGATGCGTGAACAAAACAAACAGACACAATAGGTAAAAATGTCAAAAATAGGGGTACAGCAGTCAACATTGTGTTATCATCTAAATCACTATAAAAACAACAAATGTAACGAAGAGGCACAAAAAGGCATACATCAAATTAACATCCTCATTTTGATTATATTATACGATTTTATTTGTCTATGTAAATTGCACCCATCAAGGAAGGAGGGTTTTGAGTACTGGTGAAAATTGCGCGTTTGAAATTCGCACAGGTAGACATGAAATAATTTTGTCGTTCAAAGTATGACGGGATGCATAAATACAGTCACGCAAAATAGATATAACAAAAACTGGTTTAACAGTTAAAGTAATAATAATAAATAAAATAATAGTGTGGTTCAAAGTATGACGGGATACATAAGTACAGAGGCACGTCAAATGTATATCACAAAAACAGTGGGTTAACAGTAAAAGTAATATTAATAAATAAAATAATTTTGTCATTCAAGGTATGACAAGATACATAGGTACAGAGTCACATCATGAAATAATTTTGTCGTTCAAAGTATGATGGGATACATAAGCACAGAGTTACGTCAAAAGGATATCTAAAAAAACAGACTTAACAGTAAAAGTAATATTAATAAAGACAAAAAAAAGGGAATAATATAACACGTTATTAAGATGATAAACAACGTCAGTACGCAAAATCTATACTTCAAGACCATCGTGTATTATTTGTGAAGTTGATACGGAATATTTATCAACAAGTTCTGGGTACCTTCCGATGAACTTTTTTAGAAAAAGGACGAGACGTTCTTTGACATACCCCTGGTTCATCAACTTTCTGCTCAGACACTGGTGACGTTTTACAAAGTCTGAGTAGGAGCTGCAAGCTCTTGAATACCGAATAAGTTGGGAAATGTATATTCCATATGCAGGTGAAGTTGGTATATTGCTACTAAGGTGGGGGAAATTGATAATTTCAAAATCAAAATCGTCTCGTTTGTCATAGATTCTGGTACTAAGATGACTGTGTATGTCAAATTCGAGGTATAAGTCTAAAAATGAGGCGGAGGAAGCCGTGTCTGTTGTCTCTTTAATTTCTAGTTCTGGTGGATATATTAATGGAACCCAATCAGAAAAGTTCGGATTGTTAATGGAAAGAACATCATCAATATATCTGAAAGTGAAATTAAATAACCTGGCTTCTTTGATCTTCTTGTTTTTGACAAGTGTCTGAAGGAACTCCGATTCATATGAAAACAAGAAGAGGTCAGCAAGGAGAGGCGCGCAGTTCGTTCCCATAGGAATGCCGACAATTTGTTGAAAAAGTCTACCTCCAAACTCAACAAATATGTTGTCGATAAGAAACTCCAGCATACTGACCACTTGTTCTTTTGTGTAGTATGTTTTACCTTTTTGTTTGTCACTATTAACGAAACATGCCTTATGAAATCCCAAAGTAATAAATTTATAGCGTATGCTACCATTTTTATGTTGAAAGGCATTGTGGATTATTTCTTTTAGGCGATTTTTCAATTTCACATGGGGAATGGTGGTATACAGGGTTGAAAAATCAAAAGTTTTGATAGAACTAATTTCAGAAATAGACCGAGATTTAAAATTGTCTAGAAGTTCTTTAGAATTTTTAAGAATCCACATATGGTTAATACCACTACGCGAGTAAACAGTTTCACAGTATTTCTGAAGACCCTCTTTCACTGCGGATAAAATTTTAGTCAATCTAATGGACAATTCTTTAGTGGAACATGAAGATGAGCCAGCAATATACCGTTGTTTGTACGGAATTTTATGAAGCTTTGGTATCCAATACAAACAAGGTAAGTCCTCCGATTTGGTGTTCAATGTAATGTTTATAGAAGCCATGAAGGACTTATGATTTGCTAAAATCTCATCCTTGTCAAATGATATGTCTTTGTATGTGGGATTACCTGAGTGCTCATTTATACCCAATTCTTTTACAAGACATTCGTAGTAATACGATTTACATACAAAGACAATATTATTTGAAGCTTTGTCCGCAGGAACAACAACATACTTATCATGAAGAGATGATAGACATTTCATGGCCTCTTTGTCTCTGAAAACGGACTTTGGTCGATCGTTCACACAGTTTTTCAACTTGTGAATGCGACGTTTTATCAGAGACCTGATAGTTTTAACAATACAGTTAAAATTAAAAGTTAATTGTATAAAGGTATAAAAATAATGAAAATTTATTTTTCAATATGTATTTGAATTTTATATTTTTATGATTTAATTTTGTTCACCCATAAAACGTAAATATAAAGAATAATTTTGAATGGTGACATTAAATAAGGGGAAGTAACTCTAGTAGATAATATTTAAGTCAAGGGAGATGGAATATATTGAAGGATATGGAATGTTAACTCATTATCTTTGAATCTTTGAAAGAACAACCACCATAACAACTGGGCATCTGCCAGGGTTTGGATTGGGTTAAATGATTAAAGAATAATGCCCTTAAAAAATGAAGATTAGAGAATAATGGGCAAAAAAAATGAGGACTAGAGAAAAAAGGGGTTAATTTTTTGAATATTAGAGAAAAAAGGGGTTTATCATTTTAAGAATAGAGAAAAAAGGGGTGAAAATTAAATGTTTACAGAATAACAGACCCCCCAATCCAGACCCTCATCTGCCATCATAAACCAGGAAAGCGTGAAAAACTGGGCATCACACACTGACAACACCTAAAACCTAACGTTTTGTACTCGTAAAAAATTTGATTTCATGAAATTTGACTGACATTTAAAAAAATACTGACATTTTCTTTTTTTGATACTGACTTTATCAGCTCAATTATGAGCTCATCCTACCAAGCTCTCTTAATATTCTTGATAAAGTCAGTATCAACAATGAAAATGCCATTATTCTATATTAAGTATAAATTTTATTATTATCTTTTTTTTTTAGGTAACTTTAGTTTTTATTGAATTTAACTTTTAACAGTTTATTAAATGAAGTAAAAGTTTTTTTATTTGTAATTTTATTTACATAAGAATTGGAAACCACCTATCCATATATATATACATGACATATATTTGTATATTTGTTTGATTAAATCATACCAGTTTACCTTTGTTATCTACCTGAACAGGTGTAATGATAAACTATCACCCCATTACAGGAAAGAACATCTATTAAACTATCACCCCATCATCTCATCATAAATGTAATATCTCCTGATCTGACATGCTGATGAAGGATGTCATTTAAACTGTTGTCATATATCATATATATATATATATAAATATATTAGACGATATGGTATGATTGCCAATGAGACAACTCACCACAAGAGACCAAAATGACACAGAAATTAACAACTATAGGTCATCATACGGCCTTCAACAATGAGCAAAGCCCATACCGCATAGTCAGCTATAAAAGGCCCCAAAATGACAACCTAAAACAATTCAAATGAGAAAACTAACAGCTTTATTAATGTACAAAAAACGTTGTTATTTATTTTAATGAGACCCCTTTAATTTTTCATCATTTCAAAGGTTGTCTGATAAAATTCAAATACAAACATACCTTCAGATTAACTGGAAGATTTTATAATATGATGAATTTTAGAGAGACAATGTAGAATTTTACTAAATGTACTAGCATAGAGAAAAAAAAATCAAAAAGGGGTGAAGGGGTATAAGAAGCTGCTATTGATGTGTCATATGTCTAAAGGGAGGTAACTCCTTTAAAGATTTTATTATACTGTTGATGTGTCATATGTCTAAAGGGAGGTAACTCCTATTCAGATTTTACTGCTACTGTGGTCATGTGTCATATGTCTAAAGGGAGATAACTCCTATAAAGATTTGACTGCTACTTTGGTCATGTGTCATATATCTTGAGGGAGGTAACTTCTATAAAGATTTTACTTAACTGAGATGTGTCATATATATGTCTAAAGGGAGGTTACTCCTATAAAGATTTTACTGTTACTGTTTTTGTGTCATATGTTTAAATAGAGGTCACCTCTTAGTTTTATAAAGATTTAACTGATACTGTTTATGTGTCATATGTTTAATGGAAGGTAACTTCTATTTAGAAGTTACTGTTACTGTTGTTATTTTATAGGTCAAAACATAGGCGGATCCAGGGGGGGGGGGGGGGGGCTGGTACCCCCCTTTCGTGGGAAAAATTTGGTTGATATAGGGAATCATTGAAGCATGTATGGAGCGGGCCCCCCCTTAGGTCAGTCAGTGTGCCCCCCTTAAGAAAAGTTCTGGATCCGCAACTGCAAAAAGGAGGTATTTCTATAATATGATGTGGTGTATAACCTGTATCTGTCTGTTAAAAGGGGGTACGGAATGCTGTAGAATCTAAAGAGCTTTAATGTTATGTTACAAAGTGTGCTTGTGATCTTTTTATACTGGTTTAATTGCTTCTAAAATAGGAGATAACTTAATATTTGTCAAATCAAAAGAGTTAGATAACTACTGATTTTACTACTATGGAACAGTTGTCAGATCTAAACTTTGATAACTGGTCCAGCAACATGTATAACTGGTCCAGCATCATGTATAACTGGTCCAGCAACATGTATAATCAAGAACTAAAACACACTCAAAAGAAATATAACTTTAATTTTTAGGGGCATTGGACTAAGTGTGTGTGAAAGACTCCTGACCTTACACAACAACCTTGAACTTTGTCTGCTGTGTAGAAATAAACATAGAGCAGAGGCTGCTAAGAATGCCTTGTTAGTTTCACACCCACAGTCTTCAATTACTATAGTTATTATGGATACCAGTGATGTCAAATCTGTGTTCAAAGCAGCCCAAGATCTTAGACAGAGGTAGGTTTCATTATAAAGAAGCGTTACATGCATACTAGTGAAAGTGAGACAAAGTTATTCTATACATGATCTTTGGTATTTCAACATTAAGGTTCAGTCTCTGGTTAAAAGTTTTTCTAAAGACATCAATAACAATAAACCTTCATGGAATTTGACGAAACGTAGACAGGAACTTCTTTTTGGACAAAGAATAATATACAGAGCAAAACTTCAAAGATATTTCTTTTACGTTTTTCTGTATTTTTTTGCAGTTAACAATAAGATGCCGTTTTGGCCTTTTTCTATCTAACCCTTAACCCTAACTTTGTCAAATCTTCTATGAATCTGATGAAAATTTCACTGATAAAAGCTAAAAACTTTCAAGCAAAAGTTTGAAATACATTTTGCCTACATTTACTGATACTGATAGACAGAGTTAATATTTTGTAGTTTTGATTTACATTTACGGTAGTTAAATTCTTAAATTTTTAACTTTGCCAAAACTTCATGACTTGTTAGGAATTTTAGATAAAAGATTATTTATGTTCAAGAAAAATCATAATTTTATGATGAAATTTTTTATTTTTTAAATCCTTTTTTCAGTGTTTTATTAATAAATGGGCTGAATCATTGACAATCCAAATTGGCCCTTACATTGACAACACAGCTTTATTAAATGAACTGTTGTATAATGATGAATTGTAGATATGAAGGAATAGACTATCTGTATCTGAATGCTGGTATTATGCCTGTGACAGGAGTTAACTGGACAAATGTGGTCAAAGGAGTTCTATCATCGTAAGTCAATTCACCATGTTCACAGGGGTGCTTTTGGATGACTTAACTTATTCATGGAAGGGTAGATAAAATATTCTTTTTATTTATTCTGTCAAAACTCATAAACATAATAAAATATGGTTTTTAGAAATTATTTGCAAAAATCAACTTTAAAAAAACTGTTTTTCAAGCAATTTTCATTACAATACTAAACACAATTCCATTATTCTTAGTTTTAGATTTCAATGCATCTAGATTATACAGTTACCTGTATAAGGAATGACAGAATATTACATGTTGATTATTTTTTATATTGACAGGAATTGTGCCCATGTTTTGTCCACAGGAGAAGGTTGTTTATACCACACAGATGAAACTACAAAAGATGGACTGAAGAATATATTTGCTTCAAACCTATTTGGACACTATACCTTAGTGAGTTATGGTAGTTTGTTGTCATTTTACAGAAAATACAGATTTTATACCCCACCTACGATATGATAGAGGGGCATTTTGTCTGTCAGTCCGTCTGTCCCGCTTTTGGTTAAAGTTTTTGGTTAAGGTAGTTTTTGATGAAGTTGAAACTTAGTACACATGTTCCCTATCATATGATCTTTCTACTTGGAATGCGTAATTAGTTTTTTTACCCTAATTTCAGGTCCACTAACCATAGAAGATGATTGTGCGAGTTGGGCATCTGTGTACTATGGACACATTCTTGTTTTATATATATTTAGAGGGATTACTATCTGGGGGTGCTGTCCAGGTTGGCGTAAACTATTTGGATTATGTGAAGCTTAATATTCAAAAAGTAAAAGATGTTACTACTACACTATTTGTTTGCAAATACCTTATGTAAGGAAGTTGCGGCTTGTCATATGTCCAATGTCCTTGACCCTATTTTCATGATTCAGCTACTTCTTAAAAAAGATAAAAGTTTTTTTGTCATGTGAATTTCTCTCTTTTTATAGGATAACTATATTTTGTATATGGGTTCTTTGTAACATCTACACGTCCCCCAGACAGAGTTCACCTAACCTTGACCTCATTATATGGATCAACGATCAAGGTTAAAGTTAGGTGATTAGGTCCATTTCTCAGATAATATAAACAGTAGGTCAAAGGTCAAATTTTTTGGGTATGGAATATTTGTAAGGGTACATATTATTTTGGCAGGTTTTATTTGACCTTGACCTCATTTTCATGATTCATTGATCCATTTCAGCTTTTATGTCTCTCAAAGTCTATAAATATATCTGGTGTATGAAATAATTGTAAGGTAAAAATATCTGTCTAACAGGATTCATCTGACCTTGACCCCAAAGTCATGAATCTTTAAGATGTTAAGTTTGTGGGATACTTGTAGTCACACCTTTATTATTAAGATTGTCAACCTAGAATAAATGATCAGTATAACAGGCAAATCAATTTAGCTTTTACACTCTTGTTTTACATCTTTCTACTTCAACTTATAACGCTTTACCAATGTCTGTTATTCCATTCTGAGATAAGCCCATTCTTCTGCACTACTTTTAAAAATGTAAGTATGTACTGTTTATTTAGTTACACTTACCTTAAATATATCAATATTTGTTCCTTACAGATTAAAGAGCTTGAAGATAGACTTGGAGGTGACAAAGATACACAAATCATCTGGACCTCTTCAAGGGCAGCCATGAAATCTGCCTTTGATATTACAGATATACAGCATAAAAACGGGTAGGTGATTCCTTGCCCATGAAATAGAACATGGGTAGGTGTTTCCATGCCCCAGAAATAAAATATATTAAGTGTAAAATTTAATGTGGGTAGGTGTGTCCTTCCCCATGAAAAAGAATTTATTCAGCATAAACACGGGTAGGTGTTTTCTTGTCCCAGAGTTAAAATGTCTTCAGCATAAACACAGGTAGGTGTTTCCTTGTCCCAGAGTTAAAATATCTTCAGTATAAACACGGGTAGGTGTTTCCTTGTCCCAGAGTTGAAAGATCTTCAGCATAAACACAGGTAGGTGTTTCCTTGTCCCAGAGTTAAAATATCTTCAGTATAAACACGGGTAGGTGTTTCCTTGTCCCAGAGTTAAAATGTCTTCAGCATAAACACGGGTAGGTGTTTCCTTGTCCCAGAGTTAAAATATCTTCAGCATAAACATGGGTAGGTGTTTCCTTGGCCCTGAGTTAAAATGTCTTCAGCATAAACACGGGTAGGTGTTTCCTTGTCCCTGAGTTAAAATGTCTTCAGCATAAACACAGGTAGGTGTTTCCTTGTCCCAGAGTTAAAATATCTTCAGTATAAACACGGGTAGGTGTTTCCTTGTCCCAGAGTTAAAATGTCTTCAGCATAAACACGGGTAGGTGTTTCCTTGTCCCAGAGTTAAAATATCTTCAGTATAAACACGGGTAGGTGTTTCCTTGTCCCAGAGTTGAAAGATCTTCAGCATAAACACAGGTAGGTGTTTCCTTGTCCCAGAGTTAAAATATCTTCAACATAAACATGGGTAGGTGTTTCCTTGGCCCTGAGTTAAAATGTCTTCAGCATAAACACGGGTAGGTGTTTCCTTGTCCCTGAGTTAAAATGTCTTCAGCATAAACACAGGTAGGTGTTTCCTTGTCCCAGAGTTAAAATATCTTCAGTATAAACACGGGTAGGTGTTTCCTTGTCCCAGAGTTGAAAGATCTTCAGCATAAACACAGGTAGGTGTTTTCTTGTCCCAGAGTCGGGTAGGTGTTTCCTTGTCCCAGAGTTAAAATGTTTTCAGCATAAACACGGGTAGGTATTTCCTTGTCCCAGAGTTAAAATATCTTCAGCATAAACACGGGTAGGTGTTTCCTTGTCCCTGAGTTAAAATGTCTTCAGCCTAAACACGTGTAGGTGTTTCCTTGTCCCTGAGTTAAAATGTCTTCAGCCTAAACACGGGTAGGTGTTTCCTTGTCCCTGAGTTAAAATATCTTCAGCATAAACACGGGTAGGTGTTTCCTTGTCCCAGAGTTAAAATGTCTTCAGCATAAACACGGGTAGGTATTTCCTTGTCCCAGTGTTAAAATATCTTCAGCATAAACACTGGAAGGTGTTTCCTTGTCCCTGAGTTAAAATGTCTTCAGCCTAAACACGGGTAGGTGTTTCCTTGTCCCTGAGTTAAAATGTCTTCAGCATAAACACGGGTAGGTGTTTCCTTGTCCCAGAGTTAAAATATCTTCAGCATAAACACAGGTAGGTGTTTCCTTGCACCTGAGTTTAAATATCTTCAGCATAAACACGGGTAGGTGTTTCCTTGTCCCAGAGTTAAAATGTCTTCAGCGTAAACACGGGTAGGTATTTACTTGTCCCAGTGTTAAAATATCTTCAGGATAAACACTGGTAGGTGTTTCCTTGTCCCTGAGTTAAAATGTCTTCAGCCTAAACACGGGTAGGTGTTTCCTTGTCCCTGAGTTAAAATATCTTCAGCATAAACACGGGTAGGTGTTTTCTTGTCCCAGTGTTTAAATGTGTTCAGCATAAACACGGGTAGGTGTTTCCTTGTCCCTGAGTTAAAATGTCTTCAGCATAAACACTGGTAGGTGTTTCCTTGTCCCTGAGTTAAAATATCTTCAGCATAAACACGGGTAGGTGTTTTCTTGTCCCAGTGTCTAAATGTCTTCAGCATAAACACGGGTAGGTATTTCCTTGTCCCAGTGTTAAAATATCTTCAGCATAAACACTGGTAGGTGTTTCCTTGCCCCTGAGTTAAAATGTCTTCAGCATAAACATGGGTAGGTGTTTCCTTGTCCCTGAGTTAAAATGTCTTCAGGATAAACACAGGTAGGTGTTTCCTTGTCCCAGAGTTGAAAGATCTTCAGCATAAACACAGGTAGGTGTTTTCTTGTCCCAGAGTCGGGTAGGTGTTTCCTTGTCCCAGAGTTAAAATGTTTTCAGCATAAACACGGGTAGGTATTTCCTTGTCCCAGAGTTAAAATATCTTCAGCATAAACACGGGTAGGTGTTTCCTTGTCCCTGAGTTAAAATGTCTTCAGCCTAAACACGTGTAGGTGTTTCCTTGTCCCTGAGTTAAAATGTCTTCAGCCTAAACACGGGTAGGTGTTTCCTTGTCCCTGAGTTAAAATATCTTCAGCATAAACACGGGTAGGTGTTTCCTTGTCCCAGAGTTAAAATGTCTTCAGCATAAACACGGGTAGGTATTTCCTTGTCCCAGTGTTAAAATATCTTCAGCATAAACACTGGAAGGTGTTTCCTTGTCCCTGAGTTAAAATGTCTTCAGCCTAAACACGGGTAGGTGTTTCCTTGTCCCTGAGTTAAAATGTCTTCAGCATAAACACGGGTAGGTGTTTCCTTGTCCCAGAGTTAAAATATCTTCAGCATAAACACAGGTAGGTGTTTCCTTGCACCTGAGTTTCAATATCTTCAGCATAAACACGGGTAGGTGTTTCCTTGTCCCAGAGTTAAAATGTCTTCAGCGTAAACACGGGTAGGTATTTACTTGTCCCAGTGTTAAAATATCTTCAGGATAAACACTGGTAGGTGTTTCCTTGTCCCTGAGTTAAAATGTCTTCAGCCTAAACACGGGTAGGTGTTTCCTTGTCCCTGAGTTAAAATATCTTCAGCATAAACACGGGTAGGTGTTTTCTTGTCCCAGTGTTTAAATGTGTTCAGCATAAACACGGGTAGGTGTTTCCTTGTCCCTGAGTTAAAATGTCTTCAGCATAAACACTGGTAGGTGTTTCCTTGTCCCTGAGTTAAAATATCTTCAGCATAAACACGGGTAGGTGTTTTCTTGTCCCAGTGTTTAAATGTCTTCAGCATAAACACGGGTAGGTATTTCCTTGTCCCAGTGTTAAAATATCTTCAGCATAAACACTGGTAGGTGTTTCCTTGCCCCTGAGTTAAAATGTCTTCAGCATAAACATGGGTAGGTGTTTCCTTGTCCCTGAGTTAAAATGTCTTCAGGATAAACACAGGTAGGTGTTTCCTTGTCCCTGAGTTAAAATATCTTCAGCATAAACATGGGTAGGTGTTTTCTTGTCCCAGACAAATATCTTCAGCATAACATGGGTAGGTGTTTTCTTGTCCCAGAGTTAGAATATATTCAGCATTAACACGAGTAGGTGTGTTCTTGTCCCAGAAATAGAATATATTCGGCATAAACATTGGTGGGTATTTCCTTGTCCCAGAGTTAAAATGTCTTCAGCATAAACACAGGTAGGTGTTTCCTTGTCCCTGAGTTAAAATATCTTCAGCATAAACATGGGTAGGTGTTTCCTTGTCCCTGAGTTAAAATATCTTCAGCATAAACACGGGTAGGTATTTCCTTGTCCCAGTGTTATAATATCTTCAGCATAAACACGGGTAGGTGTTTCCTTGTCCCAGAGTTAAAATGTCTTCAGCCTAAACACGGGTAGGTGTTTCCTTGTCCCTGAGTTAAAATATCTTCAGCATAAACACGGGTAGGTGTTTCCTTGTCCCAGAGTTAAAATATCTTCAGCATAAACACAGGTAGGTATTTCCTTGTCCCAGTGTTAAAATATCTTCAGCATAAACACGGGTAGGTGTTTCCTTGCCCCTGAGTTAAAATGTCTTCAGCATAAACACGGGTAGGTGTTTTCTTGTCCCAGTGTTAAAATGTCTTCAGCATAAACACAGGTAGGTTTTTCCTTGTCCCTGAGTTAAAATGTCTTCAGCATAAACACGGGTAGGTGTTTTCTTGTCCCAGTGTTAAAATATCTTCAGCATAAACACAGGTAGGTGTTTCCTTGTCCCTGAGTTAAAATGTCTTCAGCATAAACATGGGTAGGTGTTTCCTTGTCCCTGAGTTAAAATGTCTTCAGCATAAACATGGGTAGGTGTTTCCTTGCCCCTGAGTTAAAATATCTTCAGCATAAACACAGGTAGGTGTTTCCTTGCCCCTGAGTTAAAATGTCTTCAGCATAAACACGGGTAGGTGTTTCCTTGCCCCTGAGTTAAAATGTCCAGCATAAACACGGGTAGGTGTTTCCTTGTCCCAGAGTTAAAATATCTTCAGCATAAACACGGGTAGATGTTTCCTTGTCCCAGAGTAAAAATGTCTTCAGCATAAACAAGGGTAGGTGTTTCCTTGTCCCTGAGTTAAAATATCTTCAGCATAAACATGGGTAGGTATTTCCTTGTCCCTGAGTTAAAATATCTTCAGCATAAACACGTGTCCCAGAGTTAAAATATCTTCAGCATAAACACGGGTAGGTGTTTCCTTGTCCCAGAGTAAAAATGTATTCAGCATAAACAAGGGTAGGTGTTTCCTTGTCCCTGAGTTAAAATATCTTCAGCATAAAAATGGGTAGGTGTTTTCTTGTCCCAGAGTTAAAATATCTTCAGCATAACATGGGTAGGTGTTTTCTTGTCCCAGAGTTAGAATATATTCAGCATTAACACGAGTAGGTGTGTTCTTGTCCCAGAAATAGAATATATTCTGCATAAACATTGGTGGGTATTTCCTTGTCCCAGAGTTAAAATGTCTTCAGCATAAACACGGGTAGGTGTTTCCTTGTCCCTGAGTTAAAATGTCTTCAGCATAAACACGGGTAGGTGTTTCCTTGTCCCAGAGTTAAAATGTCTTCAGCATAAACACGGGTAGGTATTTCCTTGTCCCAGTGTTATAATATCTTCAGCATAAACACGGGTAGGTGTTTCCTTGTCCCCGAGTTAAAATGTCTTCAGCCTAAACACGGGTAGGTGTTTCCTTGTCCCTGAGTTAAAATATCTTCAGCATAAACACGGGTAGGTGTTTCCTTGTCCCAGAGTTAAAATATCTTCAGCATAAACACAGGTAGGTATTTCCTTGTCCCAGTGTTAAAATATCTTCAGCATAAACACGGGTAGGTGTTTCCTTGCCCCTGAGTTAAAATGTCTTCAGCATAAACACAGGTAGGTGTTTCCTTGTCCCTGAGTTAAAATGTCTTCAGCATAAACACGGGTAGGTGTTTTCTTGTCCCAGTGTTTAAATGTCTTCAGCATAAACACGGGTAGGTGTTTCCTTGTCCCTGAGTTAAAATGTCTTCAGCATAAACACGGGTAGGTGTTTTCTTGTCCCAGTGTTTAAATGTCTTCAGCATAAACACAGGTAGGTGTTTCCTTGTCCCAGAGTTAAAATATCTTCAGCATAAACACGGGTAGGTGTTTCCTTGTCCCAGTGTTTAAATGTCTTCAGCATAAACACGGGTAGGTGTTTTCTTGTCCCAGTGTTTAAATGTCTTCAGCATAAACACGGGTAGGTGTTTTCTTGTCCCAGTGTTTAAATGTCTTCAGCATAAACACGGGTAGGTGTTTCCTTGTCCCTGAGTTAAAATGTCTTCAGCATAAACACTGGTAGGTTATTCCTTGTCCCTGAGTTAAAATGTCTTCAGCATAAACACGGGTAGGTGTTTTCTTGTCCCAGTGTTAAAATATCTTCAGCATAAACACAGGTAGGTGTTTCCTTGTCCCTGAGTTAAAATATCTTCGGCATAAACACGGGTAGGTGTTTTCTTGTCCCAGTGTTTAAATGTCTTCAGCATAAACAAGGGTAGGTGTTTCCTTGCCCCTGAGTTAAGTTATCTTCAGCATAAACACGGGTAGGTGTTTCCTTGCCCCTGAGTTAAAATGTCTTCAGCATAAACACGGGTAGGTGTTTCCTTGTCCCAGAGTTAAAATATCTTCAGCATAAACACGGGTAGATGTTTCCTTGTCCCAGAGTAAAAATGTCTTCAACATAAACAAGGGTAGGTGTTGCCTTGTCCCTGAGTTAAAATATCTTCAGCATAAACATGGGTAGGTATTTCCTTGTCCCTGAGTTAAAATATCTTCAGCATAAACACGTGTCCCAGAGTTAAAATATCTTCAGCATAAACACGGGTAGGTGTTTCCTTGTCCCAGAGTAAAAATGTCTTCAGCATAAACAAGGGTAGGTGTTTCCTTGTCCCTGTGTTAAAATATCTTCAGCATAAACATGGGTAGGTATTTCCTTGTCCCTGAGTTAAAATATCTTCAGCATAAACACGTGTCCCAGAGTTAAAATATCTTCAGCATAAACACGGGTAGGTGTTTCCTTGTCCCAGAGTAAAAATGTCTTCAGCATAAACAAGGGTAGGTGTTTCCTTGTCCCAGAGTTAAAATATCTTCAGCATAAACATGGGTAGGTGTTTTCTTGTCCCAGAGTTAAAATATCTTCAGCATAAACATGGGTAGGTGTTTTCTTGTCCCAAAGTTAGAATATATTCAGCATTAACACAGGTAGGTGTGTTCTTGTCCCAGAAATAGAATATATTCGGCATAAACATTGGTGGGTATTTCCTTGTCCCAGAGTTAAAATGTCTTCAGCATAAACATGGGTAGGTGTTTCCTTGCCAAAAAATAGAATATATATTCAGCATAAACTTTCATGTGTGTTTCCTGGCCAATACTTAGAATATGTTTTGCATATTGACATAATGTAATATGTGTTTCCTTACATTTCACACTGACCATAACATTAAAACCGAACAGTTTTAAAATTAGATATGTATTTATTGTTTTAAATATGCTGTCTCTTTAATAATAGATATTTTATTCCTGATTTGTATATTTTCAGAGAAAATCCATATTCTTCCTCTAAGTATTTGATAGATACTGTTAGTGTGTCACTCAATAATAAACTCAATAAAAAGGTAAGTTATATTATTTATGGTAAATTGTCTATGAATTTTGGAGAAGTTCTTGTTATACTCTGCTATCAGTGCTATATTAGGGATCTCAGAAATCTCAGTAAAATGAGTCCATGAGTCCTGAACTATGGCAATGATAACCATTTTTTCTCTCAAAAGAGATTTTTATGACTAGTTTTTGTATACTTATTCTTAAATTTTGATTTGATTCTTATGTTCAAAATGACAAAAATTAATAAACAACAAAGCATTACGAAATAATGATTATTTTCTTTTAGAGAGTATATTCCCATACCACCTGTCCTGGATTAGTGATGTCTAATTTGACCAATGGAGTTTTACCATATTGGATATGGAGCATAATATACCCACTTCTTATTATGGTTAGTATATTTCCACACCATGTCCTGGTTTAGTGCTGACTGATATGGTAAAGGGAGTTTTTATATATCTGCAAACAATTTTTTGGGTTCGTATAATGGTATTATGTTGTTGTCGTCTTCGTCCGAAGACACACTTTAGTTAAAGTGAATGGATCTCTATGAAATTGTACCATAAGGTTATATACCACAAAAGAAGATTGAGATTGATTTTTTGGGTTATGGTATCATCAGTTTAGGAATTAGGGGCCAAAAAGGGGCCATAATAAGCATTTTTTCTGGACAATAACGTGTGTAAGAGTATGGATCTCTCTGAAATTGTATCACAAGGTTTCATATCTCAATGGGAAGGCTTGGATTGAGTTTTGGGGGTAATTGCCCCAAATGTTTAGGAATGAGGGGCAAAAAAAGGGTCAAAATCAATCAATTTTCTAATTTCCAGACAATTACTTTTGTTTAAGTGTATGGATCTATCTGAATTTGTATTACAAGGTTCCATACCACGAACGGACAGCTGGGATTGAGTTTAAGGGTCATTAATCCAAGGGGGGGTCAAATAGTAGGTAGGGTTTTCATTTTTTTGGGGGTTCATATTTTTTTCTTTATCAGACAATATTAGGTACATAAAGTGTCCCATTTCAAATATTTAAGATCTTTGACCACATTTATTTTTTGTCAGAAACCCATATTATTTTAAAAATTTGACTACAATCCAAATTCAGGCAGTATCAAGCTTGAAACTTGCGCCAAGTGTTCAGGGTTCAATCTCTGAGGTCATATCAGAGCATTTTCTTTATTTTTGATTTGGCGCATTTGTATAAATTTCTTGTCGTAACAAGTATATTCCTACACACCTTGTCCTGGTTTAATGATGTGACAAATGGACTTTTATATCATTCTTTTTAGAATATAGTGTATTCACTATTTATATAAGTTAGATATTATATAGGTTAACTAATTACAAACTTCAGTATAGCAATAGAATCACTGTTACTTTAATATGCAGTCATTTCATGCAGCAAGTGTGTTTTAACTCCTATCTTTATGGCCTGGATTTTTAGTTTCCCTGGTGGAGGTCAATGGTTCTTTGTGAGTGTTCAGGCTTCCTCAACCAATAAAAAAGTGTCCTCTACAATTTAACCAAGAGTATTGAAAGTAGGGTTAAACAACAACAATCAATCAAGCATATCCCATAGCAGATACATTTGTGAGGGTTCATAATTATCTGCTGTGAAAGGTTAAAAATGTCAGGAAAAAACGCATGTATTAGTACTGTAATCAGGTAATGAATTTTAGAGATATCAAAGCTACAAAATTACACTATTTTTTATAACTATTCAAACTTTTCATCTTTGTTATTAATATTATGTTAATCTCAATACAAGAATTGTAACCTATATAGTTTTCCAGTTTTTAAATGCTTCAAATAATTTTTTTATTTTTTTCAGTTGCGGTTATTTTGCCCCAGTTTAACTTGTTCATCTTTTATTGGGAGCGAAGCAATGGTAAGTTATCTTTAGTAAACATGTTTATTAGATATAAAGGTGATAAGACTCCGATGTGTAGCAAACAAAATCTTTTTATTTAGTACATAAATAGAAATATGTGGTATTACACCAGAGACCAAATGAGGTACAAGTTACCAGCTATAGAAACCTTCACCACATAGTAAGCTATAAAAGGCCCTAAAATGAAAAATGTAAAACAATTTAAACAAGAAAATCTAATTTATGTACAAAACAATACAAAAAAAACCAGATATTATATACAGCAATAAATGTCAATTTACAGGCTTCTGTCATTGGACAGACACAGAAAGAAAGTAACATTCTTTTGTAAAAGGCTTTTTCAACAAGTTTATTCCCATTGTCCTACCAAATGGAGTTTGTGTTTTATTTAAAACTTCTAACCATATGTGATATTACAATTGAAACATTCATTTATCTTGGTGTAAGGATGCATTTAGAGTAGTACAGCAGCATCACAAAAAAAACAGGTCAGTTTGACCTATATTTCATGCTTTTATCGTAAATTGAATGATGTCCAAGTGTATATTCCCCATACTCTGTGACGTACATTTCATTACTTGTTACACACTGAAGCTAAGATTTCCCCACATATTTTTTTGTGTGATTTATTATGTGGGATTGGTTTACTCTCTTTCTTGAATTTATCATAGATTACTTATGTTTAGGTCTGGTTATCCACACAGAGTCCACAGTCATTAGATCCTCAGGACAAATTTAACAGTGATGTAGATATCTTTGGGAAAACCCATGTATCAATAGTAAAGGTGAGTTAGCAGACAAAGAAAGTTGACAAAAAATAAATAAAAGTAATACAGGCTTGTCATATTAGTGAGTGCACTTGTTTTAGTCATTGATCCTTGTTTGTGTGACATCTAGTGACAATATTTGTTTTGATTGAAAATCCTGTTTTTCAAAATAGTTATGTATAGCATTGCACAGATTGCACATTTTATGTATAGCATTACACAGATTGCACATATTGCATGGATATTGACTTTTAAACTTTAAGATCTACTTGATTTTACAACACTGTTAAAGACAAAACTCTTATTTAAAATCTGAATGTCCCTATATGTAGCAATATAGTAATGCTGCAAATGTCTTTTGACTACAACTTGACAGTTATATAAAAATAAGGAGATATGGTATGATTGCCAATGAGACAACTATCCACCAAAGTTCAAGTGAAGTGGAGGAAGTTTGATTGCAACTTGATACAAAATAATTCTACTAAAAGTGAATCAAGACTGAAAACATATATGAAATACTATAGGAAAGCATTCTGTATTGGTACCAGCTGACACAGCAGCAAACAAATTGTTGACCAAATCTGTCTTTATCATACCATTTTCATTAATAAGAAAATTTTCTTTTAATAGTTAGACATAGACACAAAGACAGAAGAAACAGTATGCAGTAAATTAGATGAACTGTACAAAGAATTCAAAACCAAATACTTTTGATGTCAGCTTTAAGATTAGATAAAATACAACTTTCTATAACACCAAATGAATTCTGGGAGATAATAATCTGTGATATTGATACATTAGAAACAAATTTTTAGTTCTTACTTGGTATTATTGCAAACTTTCGTTTATTGCTATTGTTGTTTATTGGAATGAATAACACTTTTGACTGGATTATTTACACACTAAACTGAGTATTATCATGATTATCCTCATTATGTAAAAATTATTGTTGCCATAACATTGTAAATTCTTGTTCTTAAAAAAATAGCTTCTTGAGAATTCCAATGCAATCAAAATAAAATTTCAGTTTTTCAGGTAAGTTCTGACCATTTAGACCAAAAAAATTGTCTTTAAACATGTGCCAAATCAAATTATAATATTTTATCATATTCTAATCATGTGGAGATAGATTTTTACAGAGTTACTCTATGGAAAAAAAAAGAAATTTTAATAGGTTGGATTTTTTGCATATTTTTTTATTAATTTGTAAAGTGTTTTAAGTGTAAAGTGAATATTTTATATTTATATTTATCACATAATATATGATATATGATTTGTTAAAAAATTTGTTAAATAAAATTAGTTAACTGGCCTATTGTTATTTTTAAGACATTTTCTGTCCTTTTGTTATTTTAAAGACCTTACATATATGTCTGACTGACAGTGATAATATCAGAGCACTTTTTGTACTGCACATATCCTCCATTATGCTATTTATGTAAATAGGGAAAGATTTCAAACAGGTCTGATAGTCACCCAAGGATGAAAGGAGAAGTCACTTTTTCATAGGCAACAGTCAATTGACAAAAAATTAATAAACTTGAATGATATCACAATTTATGACATTTATAACCTGTTAATTACTTTCTGATGCAAGTCTTGTTGATGCTATTTGACTGTGACATCATTGGAGTGACATTATTTAAGCAACAAAAGTCCAATAATTTCCAGATAATTTTGGCAAAATTTATCTGATTAAAATGAGAACTTTCCCTCTGCTCCACAATAGTTAGGGCTTTCCCTCTGCTTCACAATAGTTAGGGCTTTCCCTCTGCTTCACAATAGTTAGGGCTTTCCCTCTGCTCCACAATAGTTAGGGCTTTCCCTCTGCTTCACAATAGTTAGGGCTTTCCCTCTGCTTCACAATAGTTAGGGCTTTCCCTCTGCTCCACAATAGTTAGGGCTTTCCCTCTGCTTCACAATAGTTAGGGCTTTCCCTCTGCTCCACAATAGTTAGGGCTTTCCCTCTGCTTCACAATAGTTAGGGCTTTCCCTCTGCTTCACAATAGTTAGGGCTTTCCCTCTGCTTCACAATAGTTAGGGCTTTCCCTCTGCTCCACAATAGTTAGGGCTTTCCCTCTGCTTCACAATAGTTAGGGCTTTCCCTCTGCTCCACAATAGTTAGAACTTTCCCTCTGCTCCACAATAGTTAGGGCATGTAAAAATGGAATAGTTGTTATAGACTTAATTCACCAATACTAATGTTATTTGGTGTCTGTTTTTTGTTAAATACTAAATAGACCCAAACATGTTTTGTTTGGTGGTCTTCTCATGTTTAGAGACTTTGAGACCCAAACATGTTTTGTGTGGTGGTCTTCTCATGTTTAGAGACTTTGAGACCCAAACATGTGTTGTGTGGTGGTCTTCTCATGTTTAAGAGACTTTGAGACCCAAACATGTGTTGTGTGGTGGTCTTCTCATGTTTAGAGACTTTGAGACCCAAACATGTGTTGTGTGGTGGTCTTTTCATGTTTAGAGACTTTGAGACCCAAACATGTGTTGTGTGGTGGTCTTCTCATGTTTAGAGACTTTGAGACCCAATTATGTTTTGTGTGGTGGTCGTCTCATGTTTAGAGACTTTGAGACCCAAACATGTGTTGTGTGGTGGTCTTCTCATGTTTAGAGACTTTGAGACCCAAACATGTTTTGTGTGGTGGTCTTCTCATGTTTAGAGACTTTGAGACCCAAACATGTTTTGTGCGGTGGTCGTCTCATGTTTAGAGACTTTGAGACCCAAACATGTTTTGTGTGGTGGTCTTCTCATGTTTAGAGACTTTGAGACCAAAACTTGTTGTAAATGAATATATAACCATGTGTTGTTTGGTGGCTGTTTTGTTTTAAAGACTATAGAGACCAAAACATGTGTTGTGTGATGGCCTTCTTGTTGTTAAAGATTATAGAGTGCCAAACATGTGTTATGTGGTGGCCTTCTTGTTGTTAAAGACTAGAGTCCCAAACATATGTTGTGTGATGGCCTTCTTGTTGTTAAAGACTATAGAGTCCCAAACATGTGTTGTGTGGTGGCCTTCTGTTGTTAAAGACCATAGAGTCCCAAACATGTGTTGTGTGGTGGCCTTCTTGTTGTTAAAGACTATAGAGTCCCATGATGGCCTTCTTGTTGTTAAAGACTATAAAGTCCCAAACATGTGTTGTGTGATGGCCTTCTGTTGTTAAAGACTATAGAGACCAAAACATGTGTTGTGTGATGGCCTTCTTGTTGTTAAAGATTATAGAGTGCCAAACATGTGTTGTGTGGTGGCCTTCTTGTTGTTAAAGACTATAGAGTCCCAAACATGTGTTGTGTGGTGGCCTTCTGTTGTTAAAGACCATAGAGTCCCAAACATGTGTTGTGTGGTGGCCTTCTTGTTGTTAAAGACTATAGAGTCCCATGATGGCCTTCTTGTTGTTAAAGACTATAAAGTCCCAAACATGTGTTGTGTGATGGCCTTCTGTTGTTAAAGACCATAGAGTCCCAAACATGTGTTGTGTGATGGCCTTCTTGTTGTTAAAGACTATAGAGTCCCAAACATGTGTTGTGTGGTGGCCTTCTTGTTGTTAAAGACTATAAAGTCCCAAACATGTGTTGTGTGGTGGCCTTCTTGTTGTTAAAGACTATAGAGTCAAACATGTGTTGTGTGGTGGCCTTCTTGTTGTTTAAGACTATAGAATCCAAAACATGTGTTGTGTGGTGGCCTTCTTGTTGTTAAAGACTATAAAGTCCCAAACATGTGTTGTGTGATGGCCTTCTTGTTGTTAAAGACTATAGAGACCCATACATGTGTTGTGTGGTGGACCTCTTGTTGTTAAAGACTAATAGAGACACAAAAATGTGTTGTGTGGTGGCCTTCTTGTTGTTAAAGACTATAGAGTCCCAAACATGTGTTGTGTGGTGGCCTTCTTGTTGTTAAAGACTAAAGAGTCCCAAACATGTGTTGTGTGGTGGCCTTCTTGATGTTCAAGACTAACGAGTCCCAAACATGTGTTGTGTGGTGGCCCTCTTGTTGTTAAAGATTATAGAGACCCAAACATGTGTTATGTGGTGACTGTCTTGTTGTAAAAGACTATAGAGACAAAAACATGTTGTGTGGTGGCATACTTGTAAATAAATATAAAACCATGTGTTGTTTGGTGGCTGTTTTGTTTTAAAGACTATAGAGACCAAAACATGTCTTGTGTGGTGGTCCTCTTGTTGTTAAAGATTATAGAGTGCCAAACATGTGTTGTGTGGTGGCCTTCTTGTTGTTAAAGACTAGAGTCCCAAACATATGTTGTGTGGTGTCCTTCTGTTGTTAAAGACTATAGAGTCCCAAACATGTGTTGTGTGATGGCCTTCTTGTTGTTAAAGACTATAGAGTCCCAAACATGTGTTGTGTGATGGCCTTCTGTTGTTAAAGACTATAGAGACCCAAACATGTGTTATGTGGTGGCCTTCTTGTTGTTAAAGACTATAGAGTCCCAAACATGTGTTGTGTGATGGCCTTCTGTTGTTAAAGACTATAGAGACCCAAACATGTGTTATGTGGTGGCCTTCTTGTTGTTAAAGACTATAGAGTCCCAAACATGTGTTGTGTGATGGCCTTCTTGTTGTTAAAGATTATAGAGTCCCAAACATGTGTTGTGTGATGGCCTTCTTGTTGTTAAAGATTATAGAGACCCAAACATGTGTTCTGTGATGGCCTTCTTGTTGTTAAAGATTATAGAGACCCAAACATGTGTTATGTGGTGGCCTTCTTGTTGTTAAAGACTATAGAGTCCCAAACATGTGTTGTGTGATGGCCTTCTTGTTGTTAAAGATTATAGAGACCCAAACATGTGTTATGTGGTGGCCTTCTTGTTGTTAAAGACTATAGAGTCCCAAACATATGTTGTGTGATGGCCTTCTTGTTGTTAAAGATTATAGAGTCCCAAACATGTGTTGTGTGATGGCCTTCTTGTTGTTAAAGATTATAGAGTCCCAAACATGTGTTGTGTGATGGCCTTCTTGTTGTTAAAGACTATAGAGACCCAAACATGTGTTGTGTGGTGGCCTTCTTGTTGTTAAAGACTATAGAGTCCCAAACATGTGTTGTGTGGTGGCCTTCTGTTGTTAAAGACCATAGAGTCCCAAACATGTGTTGTGTGGTGGCCTTCTTGTTGTTAAAGACTATAGAGTCCCAAACATGTGTTGTGTGATGGCCTTCTTGTTGTTAAAGACTATAAAGTCCCAAACATGTGTTGTGTGATGGCCTTCTGTTGTTAAAGACCATAGAGTCCCAAACATGTGTTGTGTGATGGCCTTCTTGTTGTTAAAGACTATAGAGTCCCAAACATGTGTTGTGTGGTGGCCTTCTTGTTGTTAAAGACTATAAAGTCCCAAACATGTGTTGTGTTGTGGCCTTCTTGTTGTTAAAGACTATAGAGTCCCAAACATATGTTGTGTGGTGGCCCTCTTTTTGTTAAAGATTATAGAGTCCCAAACATGTGTTGTGTGGTTGCCTTGTTGTTAAAGATTATAGAGACCCAAACATGTGTTGTGTGGTGGCCTTCTTGTTGTTACAGACTATAGAGTCAAACATGTGTTGTGTGGTGGCCTTCTTGTTGTTTAAGACTATAGAGTCCAAAACATGTGTTGTGTGGTGGCCTTCTTGTTGTTAAAGACTATAGAGACTCATACATGTGTTGTGTGGTGGACCTCTTGTTGTTAAAGACTAATAGAGACACAAAAATGTGTTGTGTGGTGGCCTTCTTGTTGTTAAAGACTATAGAGTCCCAAACATGTGTTGTGTGGTGGCCTTCTTGTTGTTAAAGACTAAAGAGTCCCAAACATGTGTTGTGTGGTGGCCTTCTTGATGTTCAAGACTAACGAGTCCCAAACATGTGTTGTGTGGTGGCCCTCTTGTTGTTAAAGATTATAGAGACCCAAACATGTGTTATGTGGTAACTGTCTTGTTGTAAAAGACTATAGAGACAAAAACATGTTGTGTGGTGGCATACTTGTAAATAAATATAAAACCATGTGTTGTTTGGTGGCTGTTTTGTTTTAAAGACTATAGAGACCAAAACATGTCTTGTGTGGTGGTCCTCTTGTTGTTAAAGATTATAGAGTGCCAAACATGTGTTGTGTGGTGGCCTTCTTGTTGTTAAAGACTAGAGTCCCAAACATATGTTGTGTGGTGTCCTTCTGTTGTTAAAGACTATAGAGTCCCAAACATGTGTTGTGTGATGGCCTTCTTGTTGTTAAAGACTATAGAGTCCCAAACATGTGTTGTGTGATGGCCTTCTGTTGTTAAAGACTATAGAGACCCAAACATGTGTTATGTGGTGGCCTTCTTGTTGTTAAAGACTATAGAGTCCCAAACATGTGTTGTGTGATGGCCTTCTTGTTGTTAAAGATTATAGAGTCCCAAACATGTGTTGTGTGATGGCCTTCTTGTTGTTAAAGATTATAGAGACCCAAACATGTGTTCTGTGATGGCCTTCTTGTTGTTAAAGATTATAGAGACCCAAACATGTGTTATGTGGTGGCATTCTTGTTGTTAAAGATTATAGAGTCCCAAACATGTGTTGTGTGATGGCCTTCTTGTTGTTAAAGATTATAGAGACCCAAACATGTGTTCTGTGATGGCCTTCTTGTTGTTAAAGATTATAGAGACCCAAACATGTGTTATGTGGTGGCATTCTTGTTGTTAAAGACTATAGAGTCCCAAACATGTGTTGTGTGATGGCCTTCTTGTTGTTAAAGATTATAGAGACCCAAACATGTGTTATGTGGTGGCCTTCTTGTTGTTAAAGACTATAGAGTCCCAAACATGTGTTGTGTGATGGCCTTCTTGTTGTTAAAGATTATAGAGTCCCAAACATGTGTTGTGTGATGGCCTTCTTGTTGTTAAAGATTATAGAGTCCCAAACATGTGTTGTGTGATGGCCTTCTTGTTGTTAAAGACTATAGAGACCCAAACATGTGTTGTGTGGTGGCCTTCTTGTTGTTAAAGACTATAGAGTCCCAAACATGTGTTGTGTGGTGGCCTTCTTGTTGTTAAAGACTATAGAGTCCCAAACATGTGTTGTGTGATGGCCATCTTGTAGTTAAAGATTATAGAGACCCAAACATGTGTTGTGTGGTGGCCTTCTTGTTGTTAAAGACTATAGAGTCCCAAACATGTGTTGTGTGGTGGCCTTCTTGTTGTTAAAGACTATAGAGTCCCAAACATGTGTTGTGTGGTGGCCATCTTGTTGTTAAAGACTATAGAGTCCCAAACATGTGTTGTGTGATGGCCATCTTGTTGTTAAAGACTATAGAGACCCAAACATGTGTTGTGTGATGGCCATCTTGTTGTTAAAGATTATAGAGACCCAAACATGTGTTGTGTGGTGGCCTTCTTGTTGTTAAAGACTATAGAGTCCCAAACATGTGTTGTGTGATGGCCTTCTTGTTGTTAAAGATTATAGAGTCCCAAACATGTGTTGTGTGATGGCCGTCTTGTTGTTAAAGACTGTAGAGTCCCAAACATGTGTTATGTGGTTGACATCTTGTTGTTAAAGACTATAGAGACCCAAACATGTGTTGTGTGGTGGCCTTCTTGTTGTTAAAGATTATAGAGACCCAAACATGTGTTGTGTGATGGCCTTCTTGTTGTTAAAGATTATAGAGTCCCAAACATGTGTTGTGTGATGGCCTTCTTGTTGTTAAAGACTATAGAGACCCAAACATGTGTTGTGTGATGGCCTTCTTGTTGTTAAAGACTATAGAGACCCAAACATGTGTTGTGTGGTGGCCTTCTGTTGTTAAAGACTATAAAGTCCCAAACATGTGTTGTGTGGTGGCCCTCTTGTTGTTAAAGACTATAGAGACCCAAACATGTGTTCTGTGGTGGCCTTCTTGTTGTTAAAGACTATAGAGACCCAAACATGTTTTGTGTGATGGCCTTCTTGTTGTTAAAGACTATAGAGACCAAAACATGTGTTATGTGGTCGACATCTTGTTGTTAAATACTAGAGACTTATACATATGTTGTGTGGTGGTCGTCCTGTTCTTAAATACTATAGAGACCAATACAAGTTTTGTGTGGTAACCCTCATGTCAATTAAGACTAAAAAGACACATGTATGTGTTGTGTGGAGGCCATCTAGTTGTAAAATACTATAAAGACTTGTACATGTGTTATGTGGTGGCCATATTGTTGTTAAAGACTTAAGAGGCCAATACATGTGTTGTCTTGTGGCCTTCTTCTTGTTAAATATTATAAAGACCCATATATGTGTTTTGTAGTGGCTATCTTGTTGTTAAGACTAAAGAGACCAATACATGTGTAATTTGGTGCCGGTCTTATTAGACTCTCAAGTCAAAAAATGTTCCTGTAAGATTAATGTCTTCTGGCCGTTAGCTTTCTCAATTGCATTGTTTTATTTTTCATAATGGGGCCTTTTATAGCAGACCGTACAAGTTTTTCTCATTCTTGAATGCCTTGCAGTTGCTAATAATTGCTTTTATCCACTTCATTTGAACTTCAGTGGATAGTTGTCTCATTGGCATTCATACCATAACTCCTTTTTTTTCAAAAATATATCCAAGTAAAGTTTCAATCCTTTATTTTGTTTGAGTCTAGAAATCACTTGACTGAAAAAAAATCTATCCTATATTCAGAAACTATGACCTTGATCTTTGACCTAAAAATTATAAGAATAAACTTCTTAAAATATTTGACATATATATCTAAATAAAGTTGTAACCCAATCTTAAGTATTTGAGTTTGCATCTCGAACTAAAAATAATGACTTGTAGAACAATTGATAGGTCCCAACCCCCTTGAAGTATAACATATACAAGCCATATGTGCTTTGTCCTTTGAAGTCATATTGATGATCTATTAATAATTTCATTACATCTTCTTCAGCCTATTCTCATTGATATCTGTGCTTCTCTTTATAAGTCTGAAACAAGTTTACCTATTTATAGAGAAAATATCAACTAATGTAGTTAACCAAAATACTAAATCTCAGTTCTATTTACAACTTTTATTGGATGTAAAGGCAATTCCTCAAAACATATATAAATGTATATAAAAACACAATCAACAGATCAATCAATATATAATGCAATAATTATTTAAATTAAAATCATAGGTATTGCTATCTTTACATATATACAATGAATTGCACGTGTCCAATGATCTCAAGCAAACTTTTTGCACAACAACAAAAAAACAAAACAGAAAAGTGTATTTCATTTCTACAAAAAAAAATATTTGAGGGCAAAACTATTTCTTTGATAATTTGTAAGGATTATTTTCTCACTCTCAAAAAATATAATTTATAGTTTTGAGAAAATAAATGATGCTAACATTTATACATAATTATTTGTATGTAGTCACTAAATTAATGTCATGTTACCCTAGTTACAATATTTGAGGAATCAAATGAATCTATGAAGCAGTCAACATTTAACAAAATAAATACATTCTCTCATATATACATACAAAATAAATAAATGTACAATAATACAATGCTATATTTTCATACTAATGATTCCCTTTATTTCAAAAATAGTGAGCATTTTTTCTACTTCAGATATTATTTAATAAAAAAGATTAAGAAACCATTTGTATGTACAATTATTGTTCACATTCTTCAGGTTTCATACACACAATGGATTTATATTTATATATTGGGAAATCCAAAATAGTGGGAACATGAAACCTATAGCTTGAATTTCTATGGTTTGTCCAGACAGAAAATAAATTGGGAAATCCCAGTTAGTAATGTATTTATAAATCTGTGGAAATTTATGTCCAGTTTAAATCACCTGTTCTGTTAACAGTTAAAAAAAGGAATATGATAAAAATGATTATACTTTAATTGAATGGAAAAGAACAACTGATCACATTAAAAATATTTTACATCCAATAATATTTTTTTTTACTGAATCAATGTTTTCTTCCTGACAAGTTTCTTCCAACATCTCTCATTCATTTATAAATATTTATTACAGACCTTATTTTGTACAGCTGTAAGGACAAAATTAAGTAAAAATTCACAACAATAAAGTCACAATATGCGATCAATCCAGGAACATGTCAAAATTTGGAATATTGCCTGGCCCCTCATTCATAGGAACAACTTCTGGTTCTGTAGGAGCCATAATAACATGTCCTCGTCCGCTCAGGTTTACTGACATGCCACTTGAAGATGAGCCGCTGCTCTCCAGTTCTTCCCTCATTTTTGTCATCTTGAAAGCTATCTCTCCATTGACTTTATCTTTAAGTTTACGTTTGACCAGCCTTTTCAGTAATGGACGATTCTCTTCATCAATAATCTGTTTCATCTTTTCATCCTTTACGTTATTAGACTGTTCAATGATGACATGCAACTGAAGGTCAATATTCAGATCCCGTAAAGGTCGTTGGTGTTCCTCAGTTTCTAAGGAGTTACCGTTTGTATACCTTGGTATAGTGAATGGCTCAGTATTCTTGTATTCTCCTACTTTCCTACCAGTTTTGTCGAGAGTAACGATAACAAGTTTGGGTACTTTAGGTCGTATGTTCTGGTTATTCCTTAGTTTGTTTTCTGTGGATTTGGACTTTCTCCTGATAATCTTTTTAGGTTCCATACTCTTGTGAGAAGCTGACGACAGTTCTGTAATGAGAGAAATGTTGGAATGTATTTCTGATTACCATATTCATGATTTAAACTAACTTTTCTATACTACACCTGTATAAACCATGAACCATCAGTGTTCTGTTATAGACTCATAGCTTATTGTTGGTAAAAATCATTTCTCAGTAAACATTAATTAACAGCATTTCTATGTGTCCTCTTCTGAGTAAAACATTTAAAATATTACATATTAAACGGAGGACAACTATAGTCTAGTTTATCTATATCATACCCAAATGACAATGTGAGATAATATTGGAAACATTTTATAATGTGTAGAAACTAATAAATAGATAATGGATAATCAAAAGATAATCCATGGGAGGCTCCACTTTATATTGATTGTTCCACAGGTTGGCCTTTATGCTAAATATTTTACCAAAAGCAAAACATGTGTATAGTTTGCACTAATTTCGTTTAAAAAAATGTCAGTACAAGCACCCATGGTGGCCTTCCCTGTTGTCTGCTCTTTGGTCAGTTTTTGTCTCTTATTTCCATTCTCAATTTAATTTTAAAACTAAAATAAATGAGACAAAAATTATGTCGTCAGCACCCTGAAACAATTTGAAAGACCATGATTTCAGAAATACACTAGAAGTTACCAGTCTTATATAAATTACTTATAACAATTCTTTCAACTGTTACATATTATTATTAACCTTTCATTTGATCCATAGCAGCTTTAGCTGTCCATCTGTTGTCAACATTGCCTTTCAGCATGCCAGATAACACAGCTTTCATTTCTTTACCTACATTTGGTGGAATCAGACTTTCAGCAAGGCTGGGATTCTTAGCATTCTGTAAAATAGATGCAATATCTTCATAGTTTATTTATTTAAAGACATATTGACAGTTTTCTTATTTATATATATATGTGTTGCATTTCAAAGACTGTGTGCTTTAAAAATATAAAATTATGTGTATTTGAAATCTTGAAAAAAATATATCGTCTTGTTTTCTTGTATGAATTTGTCAAAAAGATTTTAACCCTTATTATTTGTTGGATAATTTTTATGCATGGCAATTTCAGTCTGTCTGTCTGTCAATTAACAAATATGATGAAAAAAATATAATTTTCTAGAGCCTTCACTGTTTTCCTTAAACCGTACATATTATTTGTGATATAGCTGCTATGTACATGGCAATAAAAGAAAATTAAATTAAAAGATTTCACTGTTTATATCAAACCGTACATACCATAATGACAATTTTCATGCTGACAGTATCAGCTTTCTCATAGCCCACCATTGCCTGTACCCCTTTGGTTATATGTTTTATAAGGATATGTCCTCTGACATACAGAAACAGAATGGACAAAGCCAACGAGTAGATGTCACATTTCTCTGTGATCTGACCACAGGACGTAGTGATCAATCTTTGTCCAGGGAACTGTTTGTTTAAATAAAACTGGTCCATTTCTGGTGCCATGTAAGCAGGAGTCCAACTAAGACAGTCCACTTCCTCTGTGAATAGAGTGGCTCCTCCAAAATCTGCAAGTTTCAATGTTTTGTTTCCTAAAGCATCCTCCATAAGTACTATATTTTCAGCTGTAAAACAAAGATTAATAATATTTTAAATTAGATGTAATGTTCAAACAAATATAAACCCTAAAAATCATATCTATATTCATTTTTAGCTTTATCTGTACTTTAGTGCATCTAAATGATCAATCGAAGCAAAATGCTTTTATTAGTGGCGGGTCAGGAAATTTTCATCAGAGGGTCATGTTTCCGTTATTCTCTATACCCTCTTGTTTCCGTGATTCTCTATAATAATCAACAGAATATTACCCACAAAAGGCCCCCCCCCCCCCTAAATCCGCCTTCATTATTACATATTATACACACAGAATATTATTACAATGTACTCATGAACTCCAACAAAGTTTATAATGTATGAAATCTGGTCAGATCTTAAGTCTTTGAGCATGTATGACAGAATTAAAGAGTACATATTCCTGTAAAATAACTTACGCTTGACATCAAAATGTCTAATCTGGTTAGAGTGTAAGTAGTTCAGGGCTTCCAGTATTTGAAATGTTATGTTCCAAATCTCACTTTCGTCCACCATTTTGGATAAACCATAGTGTAACAGGTTGTCTCCTACAAGCAATATAAAACTAAATAAAAACTTATTCTGTCGTCTTACATCATAATAAACATATCCAACAACAGGAATCTTTTTCATTGGCTTAATTGAATTTATACCTGAATCAATTCTAGCCTATTGCTTGGTATGAGGCATGGGTTTTGCTCATTGTTGACGTTGTACAGTGAAACACCGTTGCCAACCTTATTATCAAGGTATTACAACTCATGATGCATGGGGAGGGGGAGTTTTAGTGCAAATGAAACTTTTCACAATAGTATAACAATAGCCATTTTTCTGGGGACATCAGCTAAGATTGTGAGACTTTAACTGGAAAGAAGACAAAATGCTTATATATATAAACAAGAAATCATCCTAATTTAATTCAGTATATAATTTACGAATGTCAATCTAAACCTATATGGTCATGATGGTGAACTTATCATTTTTGGTGACCATTTGTTAATGAAATGTTTTCAATCTGATATCAACCTAACATCAGCATTTATTATCTTGTGTTATAAATCTTACATTATACAGTGACAATACATTCCATATAATCTCTATCATATACCTGCGTAATCCATGATGATCTGTGGGGTACCATTTCTCACTATCAAACCATGTGACTTAACAATGAACTCGTGGCTCATACAGTTGGTAAACATCACTTCATTGGCTCTGAAATCTCTGGAGATCTGAAACAAAGATAGAACCATGAGACTAGTATGAGGGATGTGCCCATGGGACACAGATGATGCTGCCTCTTGCATATAAAGTTATTTAGGAACATAACTTAAGTACAGTAAAAATGAAGCTACCCAAGTTTGTACTTGATTTGTGTTTTGTGGTAACAATAAGCAATGGATATCAGATTCATAACATTTGGTTCAAGCAAGCTTAAGTTAGACAATAAAAACCAAAAAACAACAGCATTGTTTTCATTTGTAAAGCAGCATAATTCTAGAACAGTATAAGTGACATCATCCAAACTCAAACTTGATCTGTGATTTGTGGTAATAAGCATTGTGTATGGTTGAGGCATACTATAGTTAAAGAACAGAGACCAATTCCAGGACCCATACATCCAGAGGGACAAGGTAAAACTTGATGCCATCTACACTAAGGCATATTAATTGTCACCTCAATAAAATATCAAAAAACTTTTTTTGTTATAAATCTTAAATAACCTTATCCCTTTTTAAGCATTGTTATTAACTATTGAGATATGACATCCGACACAATAATATAACTTACTGTTTTAGTGACAAACTCCACATTATTATAATTACAGAGTTCCACTGTACCATTGCCCCCTCGTCCAAGGATCTTCTGCTTTTTCACCGAACATTTTGGATTCCACAGGAAGTCATATTTCTGAAATATAAATAATATATCACTGAATTAAAACGGTTAGAAATGAGTCAAAAATATAAGTGACTTTACTTTTCACAACCTTACAGACAACGACTCCGACTGATAATAACACATTCAACTGATGCATAAAATTAAAATAAATATATATTGTTTAAATTTTTCTTGAACGACTGTCTGTAGTAGAAATGATTAATTGATTGTTGGTGTTTTAACGCCACTTTTAAGAGCCACTTTTGGGATTTTGTGCTGTCAGTTTTTATTGGTGTAGGAAGACAGAGTGCCTGACAATCCTAGTTTATTAAGATTAGAGTCAAGTGCAGCCACACCAGCGGGGTTCCAACTCACAACCTCAGTGTTGACTGGCTTGCCATTACAGTAATAGAACTACTTAAGACCACTTGGCCACAGAGGCCCCTTTTTAGTAGAAATGATTGTAGTTCTAACACATAAGTATTTTGTAATAATTACCGGGTTTGTGATGACACCATGAGTGCCAGTCTTCAGGCTGACCACATCATTAGCCAACATTTCCAAGGCATTTTTGTCACCATGTATGATATGTCTGAAACAGAAAAAAAGAAGGATATAACATACAACTTGTCAAATCATTAAGGCAAAAGTATGTGATAATTGTAAATTGTATTACATTGTATGTGTAGAGATAATTGTAACAGTTGTATTACATTCATTTTTCTTTGATCTATTTATGTTGACTCATAGCATTATTATGTGACTGGTGAACACAGGTCTGTTGTTGAAGACTATATATAGCCTTAGACCTTTTTAACATTTTTTTCATTGGGTTGCTGTCTATTTGATGCATTATAATTCCCCACAAAACCTTTTCAGAAAAGGTGGAACTTGTTCTAAGTTTTTCCTAAGACACCTGCCTCCATAACTACACATAGCACAGGCTACAAAATGTATACACACTGAAATATAGTTCCCTATAATCATTTATAATTCTCATGTTTGTGTACATATGCACTTAAAAACTGTGAAAAATCTGTACATATTTTTGAAGCAGATCATTCAGGTATGCATGTCTTTGAGGTGTGTTGATGTGCATGCTATTTTTTTCATTTTTATCAGAATTACTGTAAATTCAGAAATTATTGCGTGCACTTATTATTGCGAATTTTGAAGAATGGAGTGAAATGCGAGATTAACTATTGCGATTTCAGGAAAATCTACATACAGTTATATGTATCATTTATCACAATGCGAGTTTTTATTATTGCGATACTCATTCAGTCGCATTATTCGCATTAATAAAAACCTCGCAATAATTTCTGAATTTACAGTATACAATTCCAGTATAATAGAAAACTATCATGATCACCACACAATCAGAGACAAGGTTGGGGCCTTCACTTTTATTAAATCATTCATAAGGAAAGAGTGCTGGTTTCCTAGTGAGCCATAAGTTCAATATATATGCTGTAAATCACCTGGGAATATGAAAGGAAACTAACTTAATCTGCATAAGTGCATAAAAACAATGTTTTAGTGATGTGGATGTATAATTACTAAGAGTACAGAGTTATCTAACCTACCCTTGTGTGTACTGCTGACAAGCCGTGGTCACCTCCCTTACAGGGACATTGTTTTGTGACACAACTGTCTCCTCCCTGTATTCAATACCACACTCATTCAACAACTGGTACAATCCACCACCATACTGTGGAGGAGTATTAACTGGCACTGCTGTATAGATAGGCTTCACATAGTTATCTTTATCCTCTGGTTCAATCTCATTACAGCTCAAATTTTTACTTGTTTTAAGACCAACAACTTCTTGTGGCCCTACAGATTGGACTAGCTGGTCTGAAGGTTGGTGGTTACTGCTTGGCGTCTCTAATACAGGATCTCTTGGAGCCAAATATTTTGAAGACATTTGATCTGAAATTGAAAATATTAAATCATATTTTGAACACTTGTTGATTAAATATATATTATATACAAAAAACAAACCAAATTAGCCATACCTACTAAAGCTAGCGTTCTGTAGTAGTGAGCACATTGCGTTCATGATTATGTGCCATGTTTTATTTCCTTGCTTATGTTTAAGTTAGGAGTCATAATGATGGTAGCTGACCTATGCAGGTATGTGCAACTATAATTTAACCACAATTTGTACCAAGTCAGACTACCCTGATTGTAATTTTATTCCTGGGTATCATCTTTCTTGGTTTGAGAAAAAAGTTACATATTCATGGGTTCTTGAATTGATGGATTTTGGTTCTAATAAATAGAGTGAAGAATTTGAAGCCATCCATAAACTAACATGTTTGAAAATATAAGCAATTATGTTGATTTACATTGATTTCCATATTGTTTGTCTTCCATTGCATTTATACTGACAACTTTCACCAAATTTTAAATTAAATAATTGCTTTCTTAAATAAGCTGGTTCATCTTTACTAAAAAATTGTTGTGAATATTTTTGGCAAAGTAAACTTTTGAATTGTTGTATTCACATGTAACTAGCAGTGATGATACTAATTAACAGTAAATTTATAAACCTGAGATCAAATGATCAACAGGATCATTAGAGGTGTAAAGTGGGACTCAAAGAATCAACTAAGATCTGTGTATAAGGCACCTTGTCTTGAGCAGAGCTGGAACTCTAAACCTCAGTGTTGACAGACTAGCAATCACTGCAGGTTAATTACTGATACAAGCAGCCATGCATATATGAATATAAGCCCTATATCTATATCTATATCATTTGGCAACAAAACTTTCAGAAACAGCTGATGAAATGTTTAAAAAGGCATTTAGGTATACCTGAACCAATTTTTTTCTTAATTAACATGATTAAATAACAATTTAAAACATTTCTTACCTTGTTTACCTGGTTTAAACTGACCAATCTCCACTAACTTTGATGCATTCAATTGCAATAACCCGTTTAAATTACTTGACAGAAGAAAATCTGTGCTACTTGGTAATTGGAGGAAACGATCTTTGTTAATCTCCACATTCTTCAGAATGTTCTCACTGTGTATAGCTGTCATGTTTAGGTTTACATCCATTGGATGATCTGGCAAAACTGTTGTCATTGTGTACTAAAATATAAGTAAATAACTGTAAACATAAACTAATAAACTTGGTCTTTTACCAATGTAAAAAAACATGAAAAGTATGATAAAGGAAGTTATCAAAGCTTTAAATATCTATACATCATTTATTTCCTAGTGTTGTTGGGCGTTTCATCTCCAGGAAATAATTACATCACTTTGTTTACCACACATAGGTTTTATTTATGAACACGTTAATAATAAATTCCTTGAAAAGGAGGTTACTTGATGGTGCCTAAGCCTGGAACCATTCGGACAGAAAAATTATTCAAAGAGCTGGTAGCTCTAAGGTGGAAGAAGGTGAATAAAAGGTAACTTGAATTACCATAAAAGCATCCCCACTAACTCAGCCTGCTTTTTTCTATTATCGTTATGATGTATTTTTTTTTTCTTCAAACAAGAATGTGTCATAAGTAAACGGATTTCCCATCCGTAAAATCATTTTCTATGTTCAGTGGACTGTGTAAATTAGGTAAAATCTTTAATTTGGCAGTAAAATTAGAAAGATCATTTCATAAGGAACACATGTGTACTAAGTTTCAAGTTGATTGGATTTCAATTTCATCAAAAAACTACCTCGACCATAAACTTTAACCTGAAGCAGGACGGACGGACAGACCAGAAAACATAATGCCCATAAATGGGGCATAAAAATAGAAAGACTTGTTACATACCCGCCAACTTTTGAAAGTTCCCATGGGGGTTTTTAGTGCGTGACAACAATTTTAAAGGTTACCGTTGAATTTTTAGTGAAGTATTTTGCACAATCTGGATTGTCTAGAAAAAGTGTCATATTTCACAGGTACTTGTCTCAGAAAAACAATTCCTGTTTGTTGGTCTTTGTGAAAAAAGAATAGTACATTGTCCTTTAAATGATTTAATTGAATACAAAAATAAAATACATGTATGTTACAACAAGTATAATTTTTGTCAATAAATTAGTGAAAAAAAAAATACTATTTATTATCTTTATGGTAGTACTGCACCATTGAATTTTGTCCATCAGTCACAGGGGCTTGTTACAATTACCAGGTTTACTATCCATACGAACCCCTAACAAAACACAAGGGAGGAAGCTCATTTTCGACAATGCTTCAAATTATTGCTGTAAAAATTTTCTAAGACTTTCACTTACTTTGTGACCTAAATAAATCTGTTCCCACTTGAATTATCTCTTCAATGACATATATTTATTACCTTAAGTAACCTCTATAACTATTGTAATCCTTAAAACAAACTCGACATTTCTGAAGGTGTCGTTTTAGTACTTTCATTTTAAAATGTAGGGCCTCGATTCGTTCTATTTCAGAAATGTCGAGTTTCCTAAATTACGAAAGTGACGAGCACTAGCAAAATCACTAAATCCATGTCCGCTCCCTATTGGGATTTATGTCGATGTGTCACTAATGTATATTTACGACAACTATTTTAACAAGGACAATCAATCCCATACCAACACAAAGGGAATGCTTGGACACCAGGAGGTCTGTTATCAAGGTTTCTGTTTCTGTCGGATAATAGCCTCCTTCAACAAACTGAAAATTCTGCTATATATGTTTCTGACGAGTTCCGTTTGCAGGAGAAGACATCCAAGTAAATAAATCGTTTAAGTAAAACCGTGGAACTAACTATATACAGTGAATACAAGGTGGGGGAAGACTTAGTACTCGGTGAGAACCATCGGGCAACTTGGCGGACACAGACAAACCATAAAGATATCAGAAGATTGATCTCCAGGTCAAAGAACATGTAGGGGACAACTCTGACCAACCGATGCCCCCAAAGTACCCATTCTTGTTTAAACTCTGGTCTGGGCACCAGAGTAGTGCTGAAGTGGGTGGGAGGGTAAAAACCACCCTTGGCTTGTGATGTACTGAAAATAGTGAGATTTAAATAACAACTTTTTAGTTATTTTGAAGATTTTTTTTTATATTTGGCGACCTTTGAGATAGTTAACTCATAAAGGCGTCAAAGTAAAAAAAATATAATAGCCTTTCAAGATGTCATAATTATTTGGACTAAGAAAACGTCATAACTATTTTGAAGTTGTATTATATCATTGGTCTCTCTGTTGTCATTTTTTTACGATACATTAGATTGATATACTAGATTACGATACTTCTAATTACAGTTTTCATCAAGTGAACAATTAGCGTTTTCTTACGCCTTACTTTATTTTTTCTACCAGGAAGCAATATGGATATTCTGGTGAAGACAAAATGGCCGGTTTGTTGTCACGTGATATGGGTCTCACTAATTAGCGACAATAAGCGACAAGAAGCGACAAGAAGCGTTAAAAGCGACAAGAAGAATAATTTTAGCGACAAGAAGCGACAAGAAGCTATTTAGCGACAAGAAACTTTTTTTTATTAAATATAAAAAAATATGCATTTAGTCTTTTTTAAAATACGGGCAATAAATTGATGATTTTTATTATTATATTGATAGATGAAGAAATTAAACATTTGTGAGGAAGGGATTGTGTAGTTTTTAATATTATATGAATAGATGAAGAAATTAAACATTTGTAAGAGCAGAGGAAATGCACACGCTATAAAATAAAAAACTAGAGGCTCTAAAGAGCCTGTGTCGCTCACCTTGGTCTATGTGAATATTAAACAATGGACACAGATGGATTCATGACAAAATTGTGTTTTGGTGATGGTGATGTGTTTGTAGATCTTACTTTACTAAACATTCTTGCTGCTTACAATTATCTCTATCTATAACAGTACTTTCATGACTTTCTGTGGAAAATGTTATTGAAAATCTTCAAATTTTAAGAAAATTGTTAAAAATTTACTATGAAGGGCAATAACTCCTTAGGGGGTCAATCGACTATTTTGGTCATAGTGACTTATTTTTAGTTCTTACTTTGCTGTACATTATTGCTGTTTACAGTTTATCTCTATCTATAATAATATTCAAGATAACAAAAAAAAACAGCAAAATTTCCTCAAAATTACCAATTCAGGGGCAGCAACCTAACAACCTATTATCCGATTCATCTGAAAATTTCAGGGCAGATAGATCGTGACCTGATCAACAATTTACTTCCTGTCAGATTTGCTCTAAATGCTTTGGTTTTTGAGTTATAAGCCAAAAACTGCATTTTACCCCTATGTTCCATTTTTAGCCATGGCGGCCATCTTGGTTGGTTGGCCGGGTCACGCCACACATTTTTTAAACTAGATACCCAAATGATGATTGTGGCCAATTTAGGATTAATTTGTCCCAGTAGTTTCAGAGAAGAAGATTTTTGTAAAAGATAACTAAGATTTACGAAAAATGGTTAAAAATGGACCAAAAAGGGCAATAACTCCTAAAGGGGTCAACTGACCATTTCGGTCACGTTGACTTATTTGTAAATCTTACTTTGCTGAACATTATTGCTGTTAACAGTTTATCTCTTTCTATAATAATATTCAAGATAATAACCAAAAACAGCAAAATTTCCTTAAAATTATCAATTCAGGGGCAGCAACCCAACAACGGGTTGTTCGATTCATCTGAAAATTTCAGGGCAGATAGATCTTGACCTGATAAACAATTTTACCCCTGTCAGACTTGCTCTAAATGCTTTGGTTTTTGAGTTATAAGCCAAAAACTGCATTTTACCCCTATGTTCTATTTTTAGCCATGGCGGCCATCTTGGTTGATTGGCCGGGTCACGCCACACATTTTTTAAACTAAATACCCTAATGATGATTGTGGCCAAGTTTGGATTAATTTGTCCCAGTAGTTTCAGAGGAGAAGATTTTTGTAAAGGATAACTAAGATTTACGAAAAATGGTTAAAAATGGACTAAAAAGGGCAATAACTCCTAAAGGGGTCAACTGACCATTTCGGTCACGTTGACTTATTTGTAAATCTTACTTTGCTGAACATTATTGCTGTTTACAGTTTATCTCTATCTATAATAATATTCAAGATAATAACCAAAAACAGCAAAATTTCCTTAAAATTATCAATTCAGGGGCAGCAACCCAACAACAGGTTGTCCGATTCATCTGAAAATTTCAGGGCAGATAGATCTTGACCTGATAAACAATATTACCCCTGTCAGATTTGCTCTAAATGCTTTGGTTTTTGAGTTATAAGCCAAAAACTGCATTTTACCCCTATGTTCTATTTTTAGCCATGGCGGCCATCTTGGTTGGTTGGCCGGGTCACGCCACACATTTTTTAAACTAGATACCCCAATGATGATTTTGGTCAAGTTTGGTTAAATTTGGCCCAGTAGTTTCAGAGGAGAAGATTTTTGTAAAAGTTAACGACGACGGACGACAGACGACGGACGACGACGACGACGACGGACGCCGGACGCAAAGTGATGGGAAAAGCTCACTTGGCCCTTCGGGCCAGGTGAGCTAAAAAACCCAAAGATTTTCACCTTTCCTTTGAAGGATTTATTGAAACAAAAACATGAAATATCATTTCCTTTCAAACTGTACAATTCATTTTTCCTGATAGGACCAACGTTAGCTGTGGCTTCACCCTAAGGTAATACACAATGTAGAACATCAAATGAGATTAACGAGGCGCGTGTCCCTTGTTTTATTGCTACAATAACATCCAATTAACACCTTCAACTTTGTACACGCATCAGACTAAACAATTACAAGCGCCAGAATATACAATCATTGTAAATAGTGAACACCTATTGAAACTCAGTCAAGATTGTCATTGATTTCCTTTAATCTTCAATCAATATGTATAAACATGATAAATATCGTTAAATGAGGCAATACACTATATAAAATGATGAAAAAGATTACATTTTAATTATTTTTCCTCTTGTTTTATTTCAGTTCTTTTGTATTTCACAATTTGTGCATGTATTTTCTGGACAATGATGCACACACATAATGCATTTTGCAAGTTTATTATATATTGTACAAAGATAGTTTTAAAAACAAATTATAAGATAAATATATTATTGTTCTAAAACACAAGTAAAAGTAATATCATAATACGACAGGGTAAACGTAATACTTGGTGTTATACATAATAAAATATCATGTAAATAAATGTAGCAACTGAATTAGATCTATGTTTCATTTTTTTCCCTATCAATATTAACTTTCTTGTCATTAAAATTGTTTTCTTTTGCATATTCCTTTAATATTTATTTGGAATAAGTAATTTTAATAAAAAAAAAATATGATTTCTTGTCGCTTCTTGTCGCTAATATTATTCTTCTTGTCGCTTCTTGACGCTTTTTGTTGCTAAAATTCTTCTTGTCGCTAATTAGTGAGACCGCGTGATATAATAGGGGCGCCTGCAGGATGTCGATGCTAAGTCTACATTTAAGAAACTGTCTTTTTAATATATTTATTCATTGGTACCTGTCCTTAATAGATATAGTGTCAGAAACAATAATTTGTATTGGATTTGCATGAAATATAATGAACTATTGTGAAAAATTCAAAGCAACGATCAGAGGCAGATTAAAGGGGTGCCCCCTTTTTATGGGAAAAACTGTTAGGTTAATCCTGAGACTACTATAACTATAACTGTTATAACTGTTATAGTAGTCTCAGGTTAATCATATACGGAATCACTGATGGCCCCTCTTTGGAAGTCAATTATTTATGGGCCACTCCTAATGAAAATTTATGGATCCGCCACTGCCGATTAAAGTGCTTGATTTAATTAATGTCATTAATAAGATGATAAATGTCGTTTTGGGGGAAACCACTCGGGCACTAAATAATATTAAGATTTATAGACTTTTCCAGAGACAATTAGTGCGTCATGGTTACAACATTAGAAGTTAGTAACTACTATCTTTTAAGAGCTAGATTTATCCTCATTTTTTTTTATGTTCATGAACTAGCTGTCGACACACACATATTTAGTCTTTTTTTCGTGTGAATCACTCTAATTTAATCATAGGCAAATTAATTATTGTCAGTTTATTGTCTCAATACTATATGCCATAACCATTTAATGTAAATGTGTTTGTGCTAATAAATATTGCCACTATTGCAGTCGGACTATTTATGCCTTGTTATAAGCAGTCGAGCGCACCCGGGACGTGCGAGATTCGACTTCTCCAATGTTCAGGCTATAGTGCCTAACAAGATTTTGTGAGGTAGACGAAATTGACTTTAAAACGATCGTATTGACTTTTGATGTGCAGAAATAGGCAGATCGGACATATTTTGACTTTAGTTACTTACTTCTTAAGTTTGGGATTAATTGTAATCAACATATTCCAATGAGACTGAAAAATGCTTTTTTTTATTATGATAAATAATAATTTTACCTGCCGTAGTCGTGCGTAAAATATATTTCGGTATTTCTCTTACGAAAATGACTTGTTTAATGGAATAAAACGTATTATTTATAAACTTTCTCTTTACTCTTCACAATAGCCTTTAAAAAAATAACCTTTCAACTGTATATTACGAAAATTTTGTGAAAATGGAATAAGTGGCAATTCTTACCTTTCATACCTTAACTTTCATTGATAAAACATAATATTGACTCGTCCAGTGTCCAGTTTGAAGGTCATTTTAGTTATCGTACACATTCATGCACGTTCTAATTAATCAATTGTCATGTATGAAAAGCATTAACAAGTTTGAAGGTAAACAAATAACAACTTAATCCAATCAAATTGCCTACGATTCAATAACAATGACCAGTCCACATCATAAAAATGTATAGGGGTAAACTGGGTAGGGAGAAAATGTCAGATATATTAAGTTCATTATTTTGCAATAACGAGTAAAAATTTGTTAACCAATAGATTTGTTATAATTTCATAAACATGTCGTTATGTATTGGTATAGTTTTTGGATCTTTCATTAGCGTATTTAAGGCTGTAGAAAGTTTGGCCTTCAAAAGTCAACATAATCATTGACTTTATAAAGAAAATTCGCCTTTTTAAAACATTGAATGTTTCACAAATAATACGCGACAACAAAGCAAAATCATTTCTTAAAACACTGCAAAAAAATAATTCTGATTGATGCAGTGGTATTGTCATAAATTGCACTGGAGTGAACAGTGGTACATCAAACGTCGAATTCCCTCACACAATGTTATCACACACTATAGTGATACAGTCTTTTGTAATGTAATTGAACACTTAAAAACTTCTATGTCGTCACATAAAATGGCTTAAATCCGTTTAAATCGTAAAAATTAATATTTTCGAAAAGCCCTCTCGTCTCTTTCGTCGCCATCTTGCCGTTTAACTCGACTCGATTAAACCTGGTCAGGGACAGGGTTGATATCGAGTTAACTCGAGGGTTGTAAAATGATAAAACTCGGGTACTTCGATTGCAACTCGAGTAACTTGGGTTACCCGAGTTTGACGAATCGAAGTAGGCCTTGAATATAAAATTCCTTGGCTTTACCAATGAAGTGTTTCTCATTTTTCTTTTTCTTTTTTGTATTGATTAGACCGTTAGTTTTCCCGTTTGAATGGTTTAACACTTACCTCTAGTCATTTGGGGATCCTTTACAGCTTGTTGTTCGATGTGAGTTAAAGCTCCGTGTTGAAGACACTGAGTACTTTGACCTATACTCACAGGCACTCGTCTCAGAATTTTTTTTCTATATACCTTTATGTAAAGGTATATATATAGAAAAAAAAATCTGAGACGAGTGCCTGTGCCTATACTGGTTTACTTTTACAAATTGTTTTTATTATATATATACACAAATTACCTGCGCCTGTTGACGTTTCTTTGGGCTGCTCCATCCTAAATTGCCATTTTATTTCGGATAGCAACCGTAAAAGTTTCGGATAGCAACAGCGGACGCGTTTTTTTTCGAATAGCAACCGTCAACGTACTACACCGTGAGCTACGTTTACGTCAAAACGCCCGGGCGTACACTTGAATTTGGCAAATAAAAAATCATCTCAATAAAATTAGAAAGAATTAAATAATAGTACATCAACCTTCTATGTCTTTCTTCAATGGCTTGTAATTGCGAATAAAAGAGACAAACATTTTTATCATATGATATTTTTGTTCATTTTCTGTCGTGCCATTGCCATTTATGTCGCAAAAGCGAGACATTTCGATCCTAAATTTCGCCAGCGGTGCCAATATTATAACTATGTACATTTAGGTTCAGTATGTTGTTAAAGTTTTAAGATATTAATAATTAACTTTAATTGTCAAACCTTCGTAAAATTTTACGGTAGCTGGACAAAAACTGTTGATGGTCAATAGAGTATCCAGAGTATAATGACGAAATTATATATGATGAGTTTTCCCGTAATTTATGGATAAAAGGAATTCATTTTGCATTTACAGTCTGAGATTAAAATGTGTTACATGTCAATTACTTTGTTAAACATTCGTCGAATTTAATGAAACTTTATTGAAGTTTTTTTTATGGTTAATTTTAGAAGCAAACTTTTTTTCGTTCAATTTTCCGTGTAACTGTTATAATGACAGACAGACTTTAATATCTTTACGCAATTTAAATCAGACGATCTGGAATTTTTGTCACGTTTGTTTCGAGCGACATTGATGTGTCCTTTGTAGACGATACGAGCGTCTGGCGCAAGTACAAAATTTCAAAGCTGGTATCTATGATGAGTTAATTTTCGTGATAAATTTATAAACCTCCGTAGTTTGTCATGAAACTTGTGCAGAAATTAATATTCCTGACCAAGACAAAATATCTAATGAAAATATTTGATTTGTTTAAATCCTGTAATGGACTGATAAATTATTTTTCGCTTGGAGAAATCCCAGGCGAGAACCAGGGTTCCATAGAGAACCCTTTACAAATTTTAATATTTCACCTGAACAACTCATTTACGACATTTGCAGATGAAAATGTGTTTTCGTTGATTGAGTGCTTTACCCCACGGCCCCCTAAAGCTTTAATCATATTTGAAAGTAAACAAAATGGATAGATAAAACATCAAAAAGAAACAATTTTTAATCTAAAAGAATGTTGTTATTGATGAGTTTTCATTGACAGGAATGGTAATATGTCATTCTCGATAACGCATAAACTTCCGGAGGCTTCACCCCCGCTAATCTACTACCAACAGGTTCTTTGGCCTGGATCCGCTTGGGCCTTCAGGCCCCTCAACAAGGTTCGGGCGTACACGTAAAAATGACCTAGCTACGCCACTGAATGTTTTGACTCATCAAATATAAAGCATATGAAAAACAGGAAATATCATTATTTTTAAGATTTTAACAATGTCTGATAACGAGTTTTATCTATAGCACCGATTTTTAAGTACTAGTATTTGGCATAAAGTCTTTTGATTGTACATAATTCACGTCTGTCTAATCATCATTTTCGACTTGAGTTTGAGTGAAGCGTTATAATATACAAGCAGATTCCAGTTTACTGCAAAAATAAACATAAAAGGCATTAAAAAGGGGGGTACATAAATGACCTTCCAGAACACATCTTACATAAAAAAAATTTAGACACTTCGCAGATGACAACTTATAATATACAGACAAATTAAATCTCAAAACGACTGCTCCAAGCTTCAAGTAGATCTAGAAGCTGCCATATACAATGGGAGCAAGACTGGCTCATGTTTTTTTTCTCACCCAGACAAATGCAACAGCAACATCATGAACATAATAATCAAAAGAAATCCCAGTGGCGGATCCTGGGGGGGCAGATAGATCTTGACCTGATAAACAATATTACCCCTGTCAGATTTGCTCTAAATGCTTTGGTTTTTGAGTTATAAGCCAAAAACTGCATTTTACCCCTATGTTCTATTTTTAGCCATGGCGGCCATCTTGGTTGGTTGGCCGGGTCACGCCACACATTTTTTAAACTAGATACCCCAATGATGATTTTGGTCAAGTTTGGTTAAATTTGGCCCAGTAGTTTCAGAGGAGAAGATTTTTGTAAAAGTTAACGACGACGGACGACAGACGACGGACGACGACGACGACGACGGACGCCGGACGCAAAGTGATGGGAAAAGCTCACTTGGCCCTTCGGGCCAGGTGAGCTAAAAAACCCAAAGATTTTCACCTTTCCTTTGAAGGATTTATTGAAACAAAAACATGAAATATCATTTCCTTTCAAACTGTACAATTCATTTTTCCTGATAGGACCAACGTTAGCTGTGGCTTCACCCTAAGGTAATACACAATGTAGAACATCAAATGAGATTAACGAGGCGCGTGTCCCTTGTTTTATTGCTACAATAACATCCAATTAACACCTTCAACTTTGTACACGCATCAGACTAAACAATTACAAGCGCCAGAATATACAATCATTGTAAATAGTGAACACCTATTGAAACTCAGTCAAGATTGTCATTGATTTCCTTTAATCTTCAATCAATATGTATAAACATGATAAATATCGTTAAATGAGGCAATACACTATATAAAATGATGAAAAAGATTACATTTTAATTATTTTTCCTCTTGTTTTATTTCAGTTCTTTTGTATTTCACAATTTGTGCATGTATTTTCTGGACAATGATGCACACACATAATGCATTTTGCAAGTTTATTATATATTGTACAAAGATAGTTTTAAAAACAAATTATAAGATAAATATATTATTGTTCTAAAACACAAGTAAAAGTAATATCATAATACGACAGAGTAAACGTAATACTTGGTGTTATACATAATAAAATATCATGTAAATAAATGTAGCAACTGAATTAGATCTATGTTTCATTTTTTTCCCTATCAATATTAACTTTCTTGTCATTAAAATTGTTTTCTTTTGCATATTCCTTTAATATTTATTTGGAATAAGTAATTTTAATAAAAAAAAAATATGATTTCTTGTCGCTTCTTGTCGCTAATATTATTCTTCTTGTCGCTTCTTGACGCTTTTTGTTGCTAAAATTCTTCTTGTCGCTAATTAGTGAGACCGCGTGATATAATAGGGGCGCCTGCAGGATGTCGATGCTAAGTCTACATTTAAGAAACTGTCTTTTTAATATATTTATTCATTGGTACCTGTCCTTAATAGATATAGTGTCAGAAACAATAATTTGTATTGGATTTGCATGAAATATAATGAACTATTGTGAAAAATTCAAAGCAACGATCAGAGGCAGATTAAAGGGGTGCCCCCTTTTTATGGGAAAAACTGTTAGGTTAATCCTGAGACTACTATAACTATAACTGTTATAACTGTTATAGTAGTCTCAGGTTAATCATATACGGAATCACTGATGGCCCCTCTTTGGAAGTCAATTATTTATGGGCCACTCCTAATGAAAATTTATGGATCCGCCACTGCCGATTAAAGTGCTTGATTTAATTAATGTCATTAATAAGATGATAAATGTCGTTTTGGGGGAAACCACTCGGGCACTAAATAATATTAAGATTTATAGACTTTTCCAGAGACAATTAGTGCGTCATGGTTACAACATTAGAAGTTAGTAACTACTATCTTTTAAGAGCTAGATTTATCCTCATTTTTTTTTATGTTCATGAACTAGCTGTCGACACACACATATTTAGTCTTTTTTTCGTGTGAATCACTCTAATTTAATCATAGGCAAATTAATTATTGTCAGTTTATTGTCTCAATACTATATGCCATAACCATTTAATGTAAATGTGTTTGTGCTAATAAATATTGCCACTATTGCAGTCGGACTATTTATGCCTTGTTATAAGCAGTCGAGCGCACCCGGGACGTGCGAGATTCGACTTCTCCAATGTTCAGGCTATAGTGCCTAACAAGATTTTGTGAGGTAGACGAAATTGACTTTAAAACGATCGTATTGACTTTTGATGTGCAGAAATAGGCAGATCGGACATATTTTGACTTTAGTTACTTACTTCTTAAGTTTGGGATTAATTGTAATCAACATATTCCAATGAGACTGAAAAATGCTTTTTTTTATTATGATAAATAATAATTTTACCTGCCGTAGTCGTGCGTAAAATATATTTCGGTATTTCTCTTACGAAAATGACTTGTTTAATGGAATAAAACGTATTATTTATAAACTTTCTCTTTACTCTTCACAATAGCCTTTAAAAAAATAACCTTTCAACTGTATATTACGAAAATTTTGTGAAAATGGAATAAGTGGCAATTCTTACCTTTCATACCTTAACTTTCATTGATAAAACATAATATTGACTCGTCCAGTGTCCAGTTTGAAGGTCATTTTAGTTATCGTACACATTCATGCACGTTCTAATTAATCAATTGTCATGTATGAAAAGCATTAACAAGTTTGAAGGTAAACAAATAACAACTTAATCCAATCAAATTGCCTACGATTCAATAACAATGACCAGTCCACATCATAAAAATGTATAGGGGTAAACTGGGTAGGGAGAAAATGTCAGATATATTAAGTTCATTATTTTGCAATAACGAGTAAAAATTTGTTAACCAATAGATTTGTTATAATTTCATAAACATGTCGTTATGTATTGGTATAGTTTTTGGATCTTTCATTAGCGTATTTAAGGCTGTAGAAAGTTTGGCCTTCAAAAGTCAACATAATCATTGACTTTATAAAGAAAATTCGCCTTTTTAAAACATTGAATGTTTCACAAATAATACGCGACAACAAAGCAAAATCATTTCTTAAAACACTGCAAAAAAATAATTCTGATTGATGCAGTGGTATTGTCATAAATTGCACTGGAGTGAACAGTGGTACATCAAACGTCGAATTCCCTCACACAATGTTATCACACACTATAGTGATACAGTCTTTTGTAATGTAATTGAACACTTAAAAACTTCTATGTCGTCACATAAAATGGCTTAAATCCGTTTAAATCGTAAAAATTAATATTTTCGAAAAGCCCTCTCGTCTCTTTCGTCGCCATCTTGCCGTTTAACTCGACTCGATTAAACCTGGTCAGGGACAGGGTTGATATCGAGTTAACTCGAGGGTTGTAAAATGATAAAACTCGGGTACTTCGATTGCAACTCGAGTAACTTGGGTTACCCGAGTTTGACGAATCGAAGTAGGCCTTGAATATAAAATTCCTTGGCTTTACCAATGAAGTGTTTCTCATTTTTCTTTTTCTTTTTTGTATTGATTAGACCGTTAGTTTTCCCGTTTGAATGGTTTAACACTTACCTCTAGTCATTTGGGGATCCTTTACAGCTTGTTGTTCGATGTGAGTTAAAGCTCCGTGTTGAAGACACTGAGTACTTTGACCTATACTCACAGGCACTCGTCTCAGAATTTTTTTTCTATATACCTTTATGTAAAGGTATATATATAGAAAAAAAAATCTGAGACGAGTGCCTGTGCCTATACTGGTTTACTTTTACAAATTGTTTTTATTATATATATACACAAATTACCTGCGCCTGTTGACGTTTCTTTGGGCTGCTCCATCCTAAATTGCCATTTTATTTCGGATAGCAACCGTAAAAGTTTCGGATAGCAACAGCGGACGCGTTTTTTTTCGAATAGCAACCGTCAACGTACTACACCGTGAGCTACGTTTACGTCAAAACGCCCGGGCGTACACTTGAATTTGGCAAATAAAAAATCATCTCAATAAAATTAGAAAGAATTAAATAATAGTACATCAACCTTCTATGTCTTTCTTCAATGGCTTGTAATTGCGAATAAAAGAGACAAACATTTTTATCATATGATATTTTTGTTCATTTTCTGTCGTGCCATTGCCATTTATGTCGCAAAAGCGAGACATTTCGATCCTAAATTTCGCCAGCGGTGCCAATATTATAACTATGTACATTTAGGTTCAGTATGTTGTTAAAGTTTTAAGATATTAATAATTAACTTTAATTGTCAAACCTTCGTAAAATTTTACGGTAGCTGGACAAAAACTGTTGATGGTCAATAGAGTATCCAGAGTATAATGACGAAATTATATATGATGAGTTTTCCCGTAATTTATGGATAAAAGGAATTCATTTTGCATTTACAGTCTGAGATTAAAATGTGTTACATGTCAATTACTTTGTTAAACATTCGTCGAATTTAATGAAACTTTATTGAAGTTTTTTTTATGGTTAATTTTAGAAGCAAACTTTTTTTCGTTCAATTTTCCGTGTAACTGTTATAATGACAGACAGACTTTAATATCTTTACGCAATTTAAATCAGACGATCTGGAATTTTTGTCACGTTTGTTTCGAGCGACATTGATGTGTCCTTTGTAGACGATACGAGCGTCTGGCGCAAGTACAAAATTTCAAAGCTGGTATCTATGATGAGTTAATTTTCGTGATAAATTTATAAACCTCCGTAGTTTGTCATGAAACTTGTGCAGAAATTAATATTCCTGACCAAGACAAAATATCTAATGAAAATATTTGATTTGTTTAAATCCTGTAATGGACTGATAAATTATTTTTCGCTTGGAGAAATCCCAGGCGAGAACCAGGGTTCCATAGAGAACCCTTTACAAATTTTAATATTTCACCTGAACAACTCATTTACGACATTTGCAGATGAAAATGTGTTTTCGTTGATTGAGTGCTTTACCCCACGGCCCCCTAAAGCTTTAATCATATTTGAAAGTAAACAAAATGGATAGATAAAACATCAAAAAGAAACAATTTTTAATCTAAAAGAATGTTGTTATTGATGAGTTTTCATTGACAGGAATGGTAATATGTCATTCTCGATAACGCATAAACTTCCGGAGGCTTCACCCCCGCTAATCTACTACCAACAGGTTCTTTGGCCTGGATCCGCTTGGGCCTTCAGGCCCCTCAACAAGGTTCGGGCGTACACGTAAAAATGACCTAGCTACGCCACTGAATGTTTTGACTCATCAAATATAAAGCATATGAAAAACAGGAAATATCATTATTTTTAAGATTTTAACAATGTCTGATAACGAGTTTTATCTATAGCACCGATTTTTAAGTACTAGTATTTGGCATAAAGTCTTTTGATTGTACATAATTCACGTCTGTCTAATCATCATTTTCGACTTGAGTTTGAGTGAAGCGTTATAATATACAAGCAGATTCCAGTTTACTGCAAAAATAAACATAAAAGGCATTAAAAAGGGGGGTACATAAATGACCTTCCAGAACACATCTTACATAAAAAAAATTTAGACACTTCGCAGATGACAACTTATAATATACAGACAAATTAAATCTCAAAACGACTGCTCCAAGCTTCAAGTAGATCTAGAAGCTGCCATATACAATGGGAGCAAGACTGGCTCATGTTTTTTTTCTCACCCAGACAAATGCAACAGCAACATCATGAACATAATAATCAAAAGAAATCCCAGTGGCGGATCCTGGGGGGGCAGATAGATCTTGACCTGATAAACAATATTACCCCTGTCAGATTTGCTCTAAATGCTTTGGTTTTTGAGTTATAAGCCAAAAACTGCATTTTACCCCTATGTTCTATTTTTAGCCATGGCGGCCATCTTGGTTGGTTGGCCGGGTCACGCCACACATTTTTTAAACTAGATACCCCAATGATGATTTTGGTCAAGTTTGGTTAAATTTGGCCCAGTAGTTTCAGAGGAGAAGATTTTTGTAAAAGTTAACGACGACGGACGACAGACGACGGACGACGACGACGACGACGGACGCCGGACGCAAAGTGATGGGAAAAGCTCACTTGGCCCTTCGGGCCAGGTGAGCTAAAAAACCCAAAGATTTTCACCTTTCCTTTGAAGGATTTATTGAAACAAAAACATGAAATATCATTTCCTTTCAAACTGTACAATTCATTTTTCCTGATAGGACCAACGTTAGCTGTGGCTTCACCCTAAGGTAATACACAATGTAGAACATCAAATGAGATTAACGAGGCGCGTGTCCCTTGTTTTATTGCTACAATAACATCCAATTAACACCTTCAACTTTGTACACGCATCAGACTAAACAATTACAAGCGCCAGAATATACAATCATTGTAAATAGTGAACACCTATTGAAACTCAGTCAAGATTGTCATTGATTTCCTTTAATCTTCAATCAATATGTATAAACATGATAAATATCGTTAAATGAGGCAATACACTATATAAAATGATGAAAAAGATTACATTTTAATTATTTTTCCTCTTGTTTTATTTCAGTTCTTTTGTATTTCACAATTTGTGCATGTATTTTCTGGACAATGATGCACACACATAATGCATTTTGCAAGTTTATTATATATTGTACAAAGATAGTTTTAAAAACAAATTATAAGATAAATATATTATTGTTCTAAAACACAAGTAAAAGTAATATCATAATACGACAGGGTAAACGTAATACTTGGTGTTATACATAATAAAATATCATGTAAATAAATGTAGCAACTGAATTAGATCTATGTTTCATTTTTTTCCCTATCAATATTAACTTTCTTGTCATTAAAATTGTTTTCTTTTGCATATTCCTTTAATATTTATTTGGAATAAGTAATTTTAATAAAAAAAAAATATGATTTCTTGTCGCTTCTTGTCGCTAATATTATTCTTCTTGTCGCTTCTTGACGCTTTTTGTTGCTAAAATTCTTCTTGTCGCTAATTAGTGAGACCGCGTGATATAATAGGGGCGCCTGCAGGATGTCGATGCTAAGTCTACATTTAAGAAACTGTCTTTTTAATATATTTATTCATTGGTACCTGTCCTTAATAGATATAGTGTCAGAAACAATAATTTGTATTGGATTTGCATGAAATATAATGAACTATTGTGAAAAATTCAAAGCAACGATCAGAGGCAGATTAAAGGGGTGCCCCCTTTTTATGGGAAAAACTGTTAGGTTAATCCTGAGACTACTATAACTATAACTGTTATAACTGTTATAGTAGTCTCAGGTTAATCATATACGGAATCACTGATGGCCCCTCTTTGGAAGTCAATTATTTATGGGCCACTCCTAATGAAAATTTATGGATCCGCCACTGCCGATTAAAGTGCTTGATTTAATTAATGTCATTAATAAGATGATAAATGTCGTTTTGGGGGAAACCACTCGGGCACTAAATAATATTAAGATTTATAGACTTTTCCAGAGACAATTAGTGCGTCATGGTTACAACATTAGAAGTTAGTAACTACTATCTTTTAAGAGCTAGATTTATCCTCATTTTTTTTTATGTTCATGAACTAGCTGTCGACACACACATATTTAGTCTTTTTTTCGTGTGAATCACTCTAATTTAATCATAGGCAAATTAATTATTGTCAGTTTATTGTCTCAATACTATATGCCATAACCATTTAATGTAAATGTGTTTGTGCTAATAAATATTGCCACTATTGCAGTCGGACTATTTATGCCTTGTTATAAGCAGTCGAGCGCACCCGGGACGTGCGAGATTCGACTTCTCCAATGTTCAGGCTATAGTGCCTAACAAGATTTTGTGAGGTAGACGAAATTGACTTTAAAACGATCGTATTGACTTTTGATGTGCAGAAATAGGCAGATCGGACATATTTTGACTTTAGTTACTTACTTCTTAAGTTTGGGATTAATTGTAATCAACATATTCCAATGAGACTGAAAAATGCTTTTTTTTATTATGATAAATAATAATTTTACCTGCCGTAGTCGTGCGTAAAATATATTTCGGTATTTCTCTTACGAAAATGACTTGTTTAATGGAATAAAACGTATTATTTATAAACTTTCTCTTTACTCTTCACAATAGCCTTTAAAAAAATAACCTTTCAACTGTATATTACGAAAATTTTGTGAAAATGGAATAAGTGGCAATTCTTACCTTTCATACCTTAACTTTCATTGATAAAACATAATATTGACTCGTCCAGTGTCCAGTTTGAAGGTCATTTTAGTTATCGTACACATTCATGCACGTTCTAATTAATCAATTGTCATGTATGAAAAGCATTAACAAGTTTGAAGGTAAACAAATAACAACTTAATCCAATCAAATTGCCTACGATTCAATAACAATGACCAGTCCACATCATAAAAATGTATAGGGGTAAACTGGGTAGGGAGAAAATGTCAGATATATTAAGTTCATTATTTTGCAATAACGAGTAAAAATTTGTTAACCAATAGATTTGTTATAATTTCATAAACATGTCGTTATGTATTGGTATAGTTTTTGGATCTTTCATTAGCGTATTTAAGGCTGTAGAAAGTTTGGCCTTCAAAAGTCAACATAATCATTGACTTTATAAAGAAAATTCGCCTTTTTAAAACATTGAATGTTTCACAAATAATACGCGACAACAAAGCAAAATCATTTCTTAAAACACTGCAAAAAAATAATTCTGATTGATGCAGTGGTATTGTCATAAATTGCACTGGAGTGAACAGTGGTACATCAAACGTCGAATTCCCTCACACAATGTTATCACACACTATAGTGATACAGTCTTTTGTAATGTAATTGAACACTTAAAAACTTCTATGTCGTCACATAAAATGGCTTAAATCCGTTTAAATCGTAAAAATTAATATTTTCGAAAAGCCCTCTCGTCTCTTTCGTCGCCATCTTGCCGTTTAACTCGACTCGATTAAACCTGGTCAGGGACAGGGTTGATATCGAGTTAACTCGAGGGTTGTAAAATGATAAAACTCGGGTACTTCGATTGCAACTCGAGTAACTTGGGTTACCCGAGTTTGACGAATCGAAGTAGGCCTTGAATATAAAATTCCTTGGCTTTACCAATGAAGTGTTTCTCATTTTTCTTTTTCTTTTTTGTATTGATTAGACCGTTAGTTTTCCCGTTTGAATGGTTTAACACTTACCTCTAGTCATTTGGGGATCCTTTACAGCTTGTTGTTCGATGTGAGTTAAAGCTCCGTGTTGAAGACACTGAGTACTTTGACCTATACTCACAGGCACTCGTCTCAGAATTTTTTTTCTATATACCTTTATGTAAAGGTATATATATAGAAAAAAAAATCTGAGACGAGTGCCTGTGCCTATACTGGTTTACTTTTACAAATTGTGACTTGAATGGAGAGTTTTCTCATTGGCACTCATACAACATCTCCTTTTATCTATATACAGAATGTGATGGGGTTAAACATGTACTTTGTGAGTGCTCAACCCTTCCCGTGACTAATCTGTATGGAAAAGAGCTAACTAGGAAAATTAGTTGGAAATGTCATGCGTGAGCTACGTTTACGTCAAAACGCCCGGGCGTACACTTGAATTTGGCAAATAAAAAATCATCTCAATAAAATTAGAAAGAATTAAATAATAGTACATCAACCTTCTATGTCTTTCTTCAATGGCTTGTAATTGCGAATAAAAGAGACAAACATTTTTATCATATGATATTTTTGTTCATTTTTCTGTCGTGCCATTGCCATTTATGTCGCAAAAGCGAGACATTTCGATCCTAAATTTCGCCAGCGGTGCCAATATTATAACTATGTACATTTAGGTTCAGTATGTTGTTAAAGTTTTAAGATATTAATAATTAACTTTAATTGTCAAACCTTCGTAAAATTTTACGGTAGCTGGACAAAAACTGTTGATGGTCAATAGAGTATCCAGAGTATAATGACGAAATTATATATGATGAGTTTTCCCGTAATTTATGGATAAAAGGAATTCATTTTGCATTTACAGTCTGAGATTAAAATGTGTTACATGTCAATTACTTTGTTAAACATTCGTCGAATTTAATGAAACTTTATTGAAGTTTTTTTTATGGTTAATTTTAGAAGCAAACTTTTTTTCGTTCAATTTTCCGTGTAACTGTTATAATGACAGACAGACTTTAATATCTTTACGCAATTTAAATCAGACGATCTGGAATTTTTGTCACGTTTGTTTCGAGCGACATTGATGTGTCCTTTGTAGACGATACGAGCGTCTGGCGCAAGTACAAAATTTCAAAGCTGGTATCTATGATGAGTTAATTTTCGTGATAAATTTATAAACCTCCGTAGTTTGTCATGAAACTTGTGCAGAAATTAATATTCCTGACCAAGACAAAATATCTAATGAAAATATTTGATTTGTTTAAATCCTGTAATGGACTGATAAATTATTTTTCGCTTGGAGAAATCCCAGGCGAGAACCAGGGTTCCATAGAGAACCCTTTACAAATTTTAATATTTCACCTGAACAACTCATTTACGACATTTGCAGATGAAAATGTGTTTTCGTTGATTGAGTGCTTTACCCCACGGCCCCCTAAAGCTTTAATCATATTTGAAAGTAAACAAAATGGATAGATAAAACATCAAAAAGAAACAATTTTTAATCTAAAAGAATGTTGTTATTGATGAGTTTTCATTGACAGGAATGGTAATATGTCATTCTCGATAACGCATAAACTTCCGGAGGCTTCACCCCCGCTAATCTACTACCAACAGGTTCTTTGGCCTGGATCCGCTTGGGCCTTCAGGCCCCTCAACAAGGTTCGGGCGTACACGTAAAAATGACCTAGCTACGCCACTGAATGTTTTGACTCATCAAATATAAAGCATATGAAAAACAGGAAATATCATTATTTTTAAGATTTTAACAATGTCTGATAACGAGTTTTATCTATAGCACCGATTTTTAAGTACTAGTATTTGGCATAAAGTCTTTTGATTGTACATAATTCACGTCTGTCTAATCATCATTTTCGACTTGAGTTTGAGTGAAGCGTTATAATATACAAGCAGATTCCAGTTTACTGCAAAAATAAACATAAAAGGCATTAAAAAGGGGGGTACATAAATGACCTTCCAGAACACATCTTACATAAAAAAAATTTAGACACTTCGCAGATGACAACTTATAATATACAGACAAATTAAATCTCAAAACGACTGCTCCAAGCTTCAAGTAGATCTAGAAGCTGCCATATACAATGGGAGCAAGACTGGCTCATGTTTTTTTTCTCACCCAGACAAATGCAACAGCAACATCATGAACATAATAATCAAAAGAAATCCCAGTGGCGGATCCTGGGGGGGGGGGGGGGGGGGGTTGGGGGGGGGGGGGGGGGGTTCCGGGGGTTGGAACCCCCTTTTTTAAAATTAAAGAAAGAGTATAGCAAACTCTTTTAAGACCAAAATTAGCCTGAGAATACTGCTGTACTGTATGGGACCCATATACAAAAGAAAACATACGATCATTCGTAAAAGTACAGAGACGAGCGTCAAGGTATGCAAGTAACAGACATCACAACACCAGCACTGAGTGTGTCCGGGATGCTAGACACCATGAAATGGCAAACATTACACGAACGCCGACTATAAGAACAAGGCTAATTATGTTCCACAAAATTATAATCGAAAATATTCCCATTCCATCTCAAAATTTATTACAGCAGAGTTAGTCCAATACAAGATCCACAAATAAAGGGGTCTTATTTTGGGGTGGGGGGTAGGGGGTGGGGGGGGTAGGGTGGGTGGGTGGGGGTATGGGTCTGATTCCGGATCCCGCCTACACTATGTACGACGGTCAGCAATTCTCATTTTTTTGTAATTTCCCGTGTCCCGCTAGCATTCTTTTCCCGTTTTCACGGCACAATAATTTGGCTTTCACGTGTCACGCTTACTAAAAAACGGCAATCCCGCGTCACGCTTAGACCCCAATGAGACCCACAATAAAGACGCCTACCGACAAATCTAATGCAACCAAGACAGCTACAAATTTATTTTGTCAAACTATGAATATTGGAACAAATTATCATCAAATTATACTTTCATCATAACTTGAATTAAAAATTATAGAAAAATGAAATATTATAGAAAATAAAGGGCTGCGCTTTAGCGCATGATACACCCGTTGTTTGAAAGACGACGGGCGTATAAAAATGGCAAAAAAGACTACAATGACAATGAGGAGCAGCAAGAAGATAACAGGGAAAGTGAAGATGGTGAAAGTGACTCTACTGAAAGTTATGATCTAAATGAGGAAGTAGGTGATGAAAGTAAGGATTTCATTGATGATGAAGATAAAGATTTCATTGATGATGAGGAGGCCTCTTCTGAGAATGAAAATGAGGATTTTTCTGATGATGAGGACAGTGATTACAGTGAAGAAGACACTGATGATTAAACCTAGTTCAGCTTTTCAATATTTAGCATAAAAAAAAAAAATATCATTAACATTGGCATATAACATAGAAGTCTTCAATGCAATATAAGGAAAGTGATATATGATTATGGGTTTTAGTAATTCTATGGCTGATTTCCAAATGTTATAGTAGTTTGAAAGAAGGTAATTTTCTTGGGGTATATTGCTCATAGATTCTGTTGAACACAGTAAGGGAGCTACCATTTGAGTTTTATGGGGGGGGGGGGGGGGGGGGGGGGGGCTAGGATGAAAAATGTTGTCTTGCATTTTTTTTAGCTGTAATCTCTGTCCTGCCTTTTTATTTTTCACTCTGTTTGGTCCTGCTTTTTTTTTTTTTTAGTTTATCCTGACTTTTTTTACCTAAATTGTCGTCCTGACTTTTTTTTTTTGGCAATTGTCTCATCCTGCCTTTTTTTTTTTTTAACTCAAAACTCCTATCCTGCCTATTTTTTTCAAATTTCATCCTAGCCCCCCCCCCCCCCTCCCCCCCATAAAAATCAAATGGTAGCTCCCTAAGGAATCCATACTAAATTATACAAAGATGTATGCAAAAGTTGTTCAAATGGTGCTTAATATGGTGGATAATGATTATTACCTTTTTATTTTTTTATTGTTTAGAATATTCACAAGATGATCATATTGATAAATGTTTAGGAGACTTGATTTCCTTATTTTTTTTTCATAAAATGACACCCTTTAACATTTTAATAAGGAATATTTAGTCACATATTAGGATTTTCATGTTGTCACTTATTATGTGCTATTGTAGACTAGTTATGTTTTATAACATTTTTTAATTCGCTCAACCCTTCCACCGAAACCGAAATGCTAAGGTATCATTTGTGATTTCAATTGCAACCAATTTTAACAAGAGTAAAACATCCTATATGCAAAAACAGTATTTGATTTTTATCCATAGCTTAGATAGTAAAAATGTTATCATAAAATGATATATGCCTCAGGGAACAGTTTATATCTCAGGGACTGCTAATGTGCTTTCATCCTTGCAACCATTCAATAATAGTACAAACGTATGACATTCATGGAACCTATTTATTACAAGAAATTTAATGTTTAAATTGAACTAAAGATTTTACAAATTTTATGTTTTCATCAGATTTTATTAAGTATTATTTGTTACATCAATAGATATAAACAATTCACCAAAGTTTCATGGACATGATGAAAGCCTTTTTGAGTTATTGTCCGAAGTGTTAAAAATCCCCCTTTTTTTTATGAATAAAGCCCCATAAATCCAAAACTTAAAATCTGAAATTCATAAAAATTGAAAGGGAGCTTACATCAATAGATATAAACAATTCACCAAAGTTTCATGGACATTGGTGAAAGCCTTTTTGAGTTATTGTCCGAAGTGTTAAAAATCCCCCTTTTTTTATGAATATAGCCCCATTAATCCAAAACTTAAAATCTGAAATAAAAAAAAAACGAAAGGGAGCTTACGTCAATAGATATAAACAATTCACTTAAGTTTCATGGAAATTGGTGAAAGTGTTTTTGAGTTATTGTCCGAAGTGTGGACGACGGACGGACAGACGGACGGATGGACAACGGTATATCATAATACGTCCCGTCTAAAAGATGGGCGTATAAAAAAACGAGAAAAAAAAAAAACGAAATGAAATATAAAAACAAAGAAAAATTGATATAGCAAATATTTAAGATCATTTAACATAACAAAAATATGGAATACTAAAATTTGGAAAAAAATACCCCAGCTGTGACTGGACAGACATGAACCGGAAAGTAAACATATGTCGACTGAAACTGAAGAAGAAGTGTCATTGCCAATCAGCTTTTTTCGTTCATCATTGAAATATTTAGTGACATCTAAAGAAAACCTATGAGCATAAAATCAGCAAAACAAAAACAAATACAAATACAAATATTTATTAGCACAAACTCATCAACAATAAATGGTTAAGGCTCATGGTATATTAATTACATAATTGATCATACATAATAAGTATTCAGTAAATAATGGTAGCACTACAGTCTAACAATGATTTTTTGAAGATATTTTTTTTATCACATAATTTTGAAGTTAGTATTATTCTGCACAGTTTGTAAAATTCCCAAAGTCATTATCATATCATAACAGTGAGTAAATTGATAATTGACTTATGTAAATAAAAGCACATGGTAATTAATCTAAATATATAGGCATTTGGGAGGGGCTAATATGTCAATCATCTGTTGATGCCAGTGTCCAGCTGTTAATCACTGACCACAAGATAAATATTGTAGTCTTATCTCATTGTTTTGCAACAAAAATAATTTATATAACAGGAAAGTGAACTGAGAAAAGGAAACAATCTAAAGGGAAAAAAATCTACCAAAAATGAAAAAAAAATACTATGGAAAAGAGTGGGAAAGTATTAAAAGCCTCTGACTGCCTGTATAAATTTCTTCCCTTGGTCTTCTTCATTTGAATACAGTTTTATGTATTTTAACTAATTTTCAGTTTATGTGTAATTTTTCAGTTCCATTAAATTAAACAAATCCTGAGGAAAAGTGTATTTTCAAGAAGAGGATGGTCTAACTCTTGATCTTTTTATGAACATGTTTTTGATGCACACTTTTAATGTTCTAGCTTATTTCAGACATAGTTTATTTCTTTTTTAAAATTCAAATGAAAATTCTTCTTTATATAGAGAATAATGATGTTAAACATTGATTATATGCAGCTGGTCAATCTTGTTATTCTCTTATCTTAGACTGTCTGGAAAGAGGAGGAGCTTTGTCTATATTTAATTGCTATGTAATAGATGTGCCTTGATGTGCCTAGGTTAATTCCCCTTAATTTGGACAGATTAATTATTTAGTATTTAAATGTTTATTTTAAGTTAAATTTGATTTAAATATAGTAGGATAAAAGTAAAGATTGTTAATTTAACTGTTTCATTGTTTAACTTTTGATGCTTTTATCACGTTTTAAGAATATTCATTTATTTAACTTTTCTTCAGTACCTTTTATGTTAAAGTTCTCCTGATTAATGACAAGTTTAGGATATCTTTTGATATTCAGTCGGAGTCGGCCTTGCACAGGCCTCCAAATACTCGCCGGAACTAAAATTAGTACCACTCGAGTCTAGAGTTAGCCATCACTTCGGTGAGTTAGTCACCCCTTTTTGGTGCAATTTTACTACTTTAAAACACAACGCGAAGCAAATTTACTTTATTTTACTTAAAAGACTAACTCTGGGAACACTTCATTTTCATTTTTACATTTGAAATTACTTTATTTTTGAACTTCAGTTTAGAAAGTTTTCTGACTCCTGTTTATATCCGACTTTGTTTAATGCATTTATTGTACATTTGTGAATAAAATATAGTTTCGTTTGATTCATTGTCTGTTCAGCCATAATCTGATATCAGGTATCCCGAAGGTCGAATAGGGACGAAGTACTGGCCACTACACGTCCCGGGAGGTGTCGTCACCGACCCCCTCCGTTACAACTACATCATAGATGTTGGTCAAATCTGTGACGTCAAACTCCCGCCAAATGCCAAGTTAGTGTTGGACAGTTCACATATAATGCAAACTTTACAGCATTAGAGCCTCAAAGACACAAAGTGTGTGGTTCTATTGATAAAGTAATGGTATCAGAACACTCCTGGGGTGTTCCCAGTGGAATTTGTATTTATATTGACTTTATAGAGGTTCTCAGGGGGAAAATCAGTTTTTAGGTCATTTCTCAGAACAATTTTTCATGAGAATTGTAATGAAAAAATGAAAATAGAAACTTTATGGGTACCCCCTTTGGCTTGACTTTGATATATATAATTAAAGGGTGTGTTTTCTACAATACCGTGTCCCAGTTTTTGGATAATATGGTTCTAAATGAATTTATAGGTCTCCAAAGATGAAAGGGGAAATGAGGTTTGGAACCCAGCAGTTAAATCAATATATCTTCTTACTGGAGGTATATATATCAAAAATCTAGGACACGTTTTGTTGATTTTATATGGTTGATTAAAGGGATGAAAACAAATTTTTACTACCATTTGACATGAATGTGCCATTTTCATCCAAGTTGGAAGACCACTTTTTTTGGCAATTAATGAGCTATATTTTGAGATTAATCAAACCAAAAATAAATTTTTAAATAGATTAAGAAAGAGTTATATTTCAGCTTTAAAATGAGTTAAAGATTTTTAAAATCCATTCAGTAGTTTTGGAGAAATTAATCTTTAAAGACTGTTGATTGGAGTCAGAAAATTCTGACTGTAGTGCTACCTAATAAACAGTCGAGTCGGTCTGATTTTTCGGAAACCTCTCCGATATGGGTTTGTTTTTTAGTATAACGATATCTTTGTTATCTCCCTTCACAGAAAATTTTTTTTTTTTTTACCAGCATACAATGGGGAGAAGAAGACTATTGTCACAATATCAGCCAACTGCAGGCGTTAATGCAGATTTTGAGAAACTTCTTCAGCAATTCACAGCAACAGAGACTGTTCGATTTGAAAAATTTTCTGAAATTTGGCGTGAACTGAAAATGAGCTTCATCTTTGCTGGCAGAGACTCGGAAAGAGAATGCCGAGAGGTTAATATATTTTGCACCTTTCTTATAACAGTTTGGGGTTAATTCTCGTCTAGCCCTCTTTTTTGTGATTAATATTCAATGATAGAGCACAGGGCTTGTTACAATTGCCGGGTTTACTATCCATACGGTTTTGTTAGGGGTTCGTATGGATAGTAAACCCGGCAATAGGGCTCTTCCCGGTTAGTTCGGCCATATTGGATAGGGAGCAGATTTTTTTGGAAGAGTTGGAAATAGTATGAAAGTGTGGGAAATCCTATGCATGTTTCTAAGCAACTGCTCTGTTTTAATGATGTGTTCCCGTATTTTTCACACCATTTTAACCTCCATTATGAAAATCTGCCCCCTATCCAATATGGTCGAACTAACTGTGAAGAGCCCTATTGTAACAAGCCCCTGTGGATAGAGTTAAACATGACATGTTCCACATGTGGAGCAAGATCTGCTTACCCTCCCAGAACACCTGAGATCACCCCAGTGTTTTATGGGGTTCCTGTTGCTTAGTCTATATTTTTCTATTTTGTGTTTTGTGTGCTATTGTTTGTCTGTGTAATCATTTTCATTTTTAGCCATGGTGTCAGAGTTTATTTTTGATTTATGAGTTTGAAAGTTCTTCTGGCATCTTTTACCCCTAGGCTATGATCTATCTTCAAAAAATCTTTCCTAACGTAGCCAGTTAGACTACCTTTATATCTCCAGTTATACAGCAATTGGTCAGAGCTCCACATACAATGACATAACAATTTAAAAAAATGAGTTTTTTACCCACCAAATTTCAATGTAATTGAATTGGTTTTCTTCTTCTTCTTTAGGTATATAATATTCCATCGACTTTGATGATTACATACTGTTCGCATACGTGGACTATTTACAAAATTTGTACCCCAATTTAATCTAAATATAATTAAAGTGCAATGAAATTTGTGATTAAAACTATATACAATTTAGATTGATGCTTTTAATTAATAGAACAGAGAACAGCTGAAGTGAGCTTCATTGTTCATTGAGTTCATTGAAGCTATCAATGGATGGTGCCTGAACTAGTACCACAGGGAGCTGGTTCTACTGTAGTATTGTGTATGGAAAGTATGAATGTTTGTAGGAGTCTTTTGATGTATGAATATGCCTATATGAGAGTGTATGGTTTTTTCTTGTTCATGAGTCTGCTTTTACATGTTTTATGAGTATGACTGATGGAATAGCAACAAGATGGTATGATATTTTGTACATCATTACCAATCTTGTGCGTAGTCTGCGTTCTGCTAATGATGGTAAATTTAGTGTAGTAAACATGTTTGTGACACTACTTGTATTATGGTTTTTATTGCAGACATATCGAGCAGCTCGTCGTTGGACCATCTCAATTTTAGATACTGATTCGGTTTTGTGAAGGTTCCAAACAGAACAGGAATATTCAAGTTTGGGTCTGACGAGTGCTTGGTATGCCTGGGATTTTATGTGTGGATTTGTTGTTTTTAAATTTCGTTTTAGAAAACGCAGTGATTTGTAACCTTTGGATGTAATGTCATTTATATGTTTATCCCATTTTAGGTTTGACTGTATTGTGACACCAAGGTACTTAGTTGATGTTACTGATTCCAGTGTATGACCATTTAAAATGTAGTTGTGCTGTATAGGTTGTTTCTTTTTGATGACAGATAGCACAGTACAATTATCTGCAAATAGCCTGAGCTTGCTGTGGGTCAAGTAGTCTGGTAGGTCATTAATGTAGACCCGAAACAAGACAGGGCCCAATACAGTACCTTGAGGATCACCAGAAGTGACAGGGACAGTGGATGATGACTTTCCATCTATGACAACAGTTTGTGTATGGTTGGAACATGTGGAAAGAAATGCTTTTATCCAGTTTAGTGTTTGTCCAGAGATGCCGTAATACTGTAATTTATAGAGAAGTATTCGGTGTGAAACTTTATCAAATGCCTTAGAAAAATCCATAATAATTAAATCTGTTTGAATATTTTTATTGTCTGTTTCTGATAATTCTTGTATGAAGGAAAGTAGTTGAGTTTTGCATGAGCGTGAATTTCGGAAGCCGTGTTGGAGATCATAGAGGATGTTGTTATTTTCGAGGTGGTTCATAAGATGTTTTGTGACTATGTGTTCCATTAACTTGCAACAGATGCAAGTTAATGAAATAGGTTGGTAGTTAACTGCTTTGTGTTTGTCTCCTTTTTTAAAAGCTGGAGCGACGTTAGCATACTTCCAGTCTGTTGGAGTTTGCCCTGTGTCAAATGACTTTTTAAATATAAGCTGCAGTATTGGTGCTATTTGTTCGTGTGGTTCTTCAAGAACTCGACCATTAATGCTGTCTGGACCGGTGGCTTTGTGAGGGTTTATGTTTTTCAGAAGTTTTGTAATGCCAGGTGTTGATATGGTTAGGTGTGGAATATTTGGATGTTGACTAGGTCCTTTATCTGGTATGGTGTCATTTGGTTCTGATGTGAAAACCGACTGAAATTGGTCGTTCAAGATGTTGGCTTTTTCGGTGGTGTCAGTTATGAGGTTACCATCTTTTTTAAGAGCTGAGATGCATGATTTGTCTGATCTTATTGATTTTATAAACTGGAAGAGTTTTTTGGGCCTTGCCTGATTGTTGTGAGGTTGGTCTGGTTCTTTAATAGGTAGGTCACAAATTATTGTCTCGATGTAATTCCAGTACGCTTTTCTTTGTTCTTTTTGTACTTTCTTTTTTAGTTTCATATATTTGTTACTGTTCAAAGTTACTATCTTTGCGTTTCTTATATAGTCTGTTTTTCTTGTTTATGAGTTTTCGAAGTGAATTGGTTATCCAGGGTAGCCTATGCTTGTATGTTAGCATTTTTGATGGAATGTTTGCTTGGATTGAGTTTATAAGTCTTGTTTTAAAGAGCTCCCATAGAGTATTTACATCTGATTTATTATATATGTTAAGTATGTCTGAATGGATTTTTTCAAGGTCTAATTTTATGTTGTTCCAGTTTCCCTTGTTATATTTCAAAACTTTACGTGATGTTTCTCTTACCCTGTTTAGCCAGATATCTGCCTCAGCGAAGACAACATCAAGATCGCTAAGATCAATAGGTGGGAGAGTGCTTATTTTGTTTATGTAAGTAGGGTTGCTTGTTAGGATTAAGTCGAGTATACAATATTTTCTAGTTGGTATGTCTACTACTTGATGTAAGTTTGAGTCATTTATCAAATCAAGTAGCATGTTATGTTGTTGTTGGTCAAGTTTTCCTGAAATGACAAAGTTATTTGACCAATCTATATGGCCTAAATTAAAGTTACTGCCTATTATAATTGTAGAGTTTGTTTGTTTATTTATTCTATTTATTGACAATTGTAGTTGTTCTAATGCTGCGCCATTGTCAGAAGGTGGTCTATAGAATGATGCTAGTTGTAAGTTGTTAGAACCAGCGATATGGATTTCTACTCATACAATTTCACAATTTGTCTTTAGTTCTTTTATTTCAGAACTTACAAAGTCTTTAGTTATATTGCTATGAGTACTCCGCCGTGGCTTTGCTCGTTTTTATTAGGTGGTCTGTCATTTCTATATCAGATGGAAAATAGTCATGATGATATATCTGAATCTAGCCAAGTTTCAGTACCCATTATAATATCTGGTTTTACTGTATCATTAATTTCCAGGAGATCTGGTTTCTTATTTTTTATTGACTGGAAATTCATGTTTAAGATCTTTAAAGGCTTTTTGTTTGTGTTTGAGGTATACCTTTTACGTGTAGTTTCATGTGCTGGTGGACTTTTGTTTATTGGTGATTATGATGCAGTAGGTGCGCCTGGGCTACCTATGCAGCCCAAGCGTGTATGTTGATTACTAAGGCTATCAAACATGTTGGATGTTTCAATGGATGTTGAATTGAAGAAACTTGTTGAGAAGTTTGGCATCCTGCATTGGATGCAGTGCCAACTTAGATTGCTGTTATTCATGATGTTGTATAAGTGGTTTGGTATACCTTGGCAGTCTGTGTGAAACCATGTATCACATGTGTCACAGAATACATCTGTTGTATGGATTGTTTAATCAACAGCCATTGGTGAGGAAAGTCAGGGTATGTATCCATGGTTACTCTCTCTGAAGTATTTATTACCTCCATACAACTTCCAAGTACGAGTTGGAGGATTGTATCTGTTGTATGGATTGTTTAATCAAAAGCCGTTGGTGAGGAAAGTCAGGGTATGTAACCATGGTTACTCTCTCTGAAGTATTTATTACCTCCATACAACTTTCAAGTATGAGTTGGAGGATTGTATCTGTTGTATGGATTGTTTAATCAACAGCCATTGGTGAGGAAAGTCAAGGTATGTATCCATGGTTACTCTCTCTGAAGTATTTATTACCTCCATACAACTTCCAAGTACGAGTTGGAGGATTGTATCTGTTGTATGGATTGTTTAATTAACAGCCATTGGTGAGGAAAATAGTCATGATGATATATCTGAATCTAGCCAAGTTTCAGTACCCATTATAATATCTGGTTTTACTGTATCATTAATTTCCAGGAGATCTGGTTTCTTATTTTTTATTGACTGGAAATTCATGTTTAAGATCTTTAAAGGCTTTTTGTTTGTGTTTGAGGTATACCTTTTACGTGTAGTTTCATGTGCTGGTGGACTTTTGTTTATTGGTGATTATGATGCAGTAGGTGCGCCTGGGCTACCTATATGCAGCCCAAGCGTGTATGTTGATTACTAAGGCTATCAAACATGTTGGATGTTTCAATGGATGTTGAATTGAAGAAACTTGTTGAGAAGTTTGGCATCCTGCATTGGATGCAGTGCCAACTTAGATTGCTGTTATTCATGATGTTGTATAAGTGGTTTGGTATACCTTGGCAGTCTGTGTGAAACCATGTATCACATGTGTCACAGAATACATCTGTTGTATGGATTGTTTAATCAACAGCCATTGGTGAGGAAAGTCAGGGTATGTATCCATGGTTACTCTCTCTGAAGTATTTATTACCTCCATACAACTTCCAAGTATGAGTTGGAGGATTGTATCTGTTGTATGGATTGTTTAATCAACAACTGTTGGTGAGGAAAGTCAGGGTATGTAACCATGGTTACTCTCTCTGAAGTATTTATTACTTCCATACAACTTTCAAGTATGAGTTGGAGGATTGTATCTGTTGTATGGATTGTTTAATCAACAGCCATTGGTGAGGAAAGTCAAGGTATGTATCCATGGTTACTCTCTCTGAAGTATTTATTACCTCCATACAACTTCCAAGTACGAGTTGGAGGATTGTATCTGTTGTATGGATTGTTTAATTAACAGCCATTGGTGAGGAAAATAGTCATGATGATATATCTGAATCTAGCCAAGTTTCAGTACCCATTATAATATCTGGTTTTACTGTATCATTAATTTCCAGGAGATCTGGTTTCTTATTGTTTATTGACTGGAAATTCATGTTTAAGATCTTTAAAGGCTTTTTGTTTGTGTTTGAGGTATACCTTTTACGTGTAGTTTCATGTGCTGGTGGACTTTTGTTTATTGGTGATTATGATGCAGTAGGTGCGCCTGGGCTACCTATGCAGCCCAAGCGTGTATGTTGGTTACTAAGGCTATCAAACATGTTGGATGTTTCAATGGATGTTGAATTGAAGAAACTTGTTGAGAAGTTTGGCATCCTGCATTGGATGCAGTGCCAACTTAGATTGCTGTTATTCATGATGTTGTATAAGTGGTTTGGTATACCTTGGCAGTCTGTGTGAAACCATGTATCACATGTGTCACAGAATACTGCTTTGTGTTTCCAAGTGACAGCTTTATTACAGACTCCACAGGACCATCTTGGTGTATTTGGGCCTGGATTTGTTTCAGTGTTGTAAGCATTTGCTATAAGCAGTAGAAACAGATATTTATAGAGTCCATAATATGGACTGGTCTAGCCGTCTAATTGACTTTGACTTTTGCATATTCAGGATGTGGATGCCATTAAGATTAGCAAATTGCTAATGTATTGGTTTGACAACAAGTCAATAATGGGATAGTGTTCTGATGGTACTTTTAAAAGTGTGCTATCGACGCTCTTATTCTGTGGTGGTCTTATACTGTAATAAGGTGATACACTTGAGCTGTTACTAAGTAGAATCAGTATAGGAAGTAAGAACGAGCTAAAAGTAAACATGACTTAATATTGATACACTTACTTTTCAATTGTTTTTATTGTGTACCATCTTCTGGAGAGAGCGGAAGTGGATCGTAACCCTTGGCTAACGAAGATGATCTTATTATACAAATGTTTTAGTAAAAAAATGTTTTTGTTTTGCTCACTTAGCCCAGAGAGCATAGAAAATATGTTCTTTTTTTCAGGGAATAAAAATGCTCATTTACACAAGATACTTAAGTTGATGAAAAAAAAACCCTCAACTGGCTAAATATGACATACCTTTGGAAACATTTGTCATGTTTGTATAAAAATGAACAACGTTAAAACACACAATAGTTAAAAGACTCATCTAAGGACGCAAGGAACAGTCACTCTTCATTTTATAAAAAAAAAACTTCTTTCTTTTCAGTATACAGAAGAAATGATGAGGTGGGCTCTGAAGTATTTATTACCTCCATACAACTTCCAAGTACGAGTTGGAGGATTGTATCTGTTGTATGGATTGTTTAATCAACAGCCATTGGTGAGGAAAGTCAGGGTATGTATCCATGGTTACTCTCTCTGAAGTATTTATTACCTCCATACAACTTCCAAGTACGAGTTGGAGGATTGTATCTGTTGTATGGATTGTTTAATCAACAGCCGTTGGTGAGGAAAGTCAGGGTATGTAACCATGGTTACTCTCTCTGAAGTATTTATTACCTCCATACAACTTTCAAGTATGAGTTGGAGGATTGTATCTGTTGTATGGATTGTTTAATCAACAGCCATTGGTGAGGAAAGTCAAGGTATGTATCCATGGTTACTCTCTCTGAAGTATTTATTACCTCCATACAACTTCCAAGTACGAGTTGGAGGATTGTATCTGTTGTATGGATTGTTTAATTAACAGCCATTGGTGAGGAAAGTCAGGGTATGTATCCATGGTTACTCTCTCTGAAGTATTTATTACCTCCATATAACTTCCAAGTACGAGTTGGAGGATTGTATCTGTTGTATGGATTGTTTAATCAACAGCCATTGGTGAGGAAAGTCAAGGTATGTATCCATGGTTACTCTCTCTGAAGTATTTATTACCTCCATACAACTTTCAAGTACGAGTTGGAGGATTGTATCTGTTGTATGGATTGTTTAATCAACAGCCATTCATGCCATTGGTGAGGAAAGTCAGGGTATGTATCCATAGTTACTCTCTCTGAAGGAATAATTAACCACATAGCAAGCCACATTAGTGTAAAAATGGCCATAAACATGATAAAATTTAAAAAAAAATGTATAATATTTCAAACAAAAAATTTGGTCTGATTTATTGTCTCAGCAACAAACGAAAAAAACACTGAATAAAAGACTCCTGACTAGCATATTTCCAACTTTGTTTTATTAAGCCTGCAGATCTTGAGCAAGGTACATGTGTGTGTACATGGTGTACGTATGACTTAACTAGAGGCTCTCAAGAGCCTGTATTGGTCACCTGACTCTACTTGTGTTTTTGAAATCATAAAAAAAGATAAAATTTGGCTACAAATTAACAACACTTGGCCAGCACCTGATGAGTAAAGGAGCATTCATACTATGTTTGGTTTCATTCAATTCAGTGGTTCTCTAGAAGAAGACTTTGTATGCATTTCCCATAGGGTCCTATGTTAAACTAAGCCCCTTGCTGGTGGCCATCTTGGATGATGGATCACCTACAAAGTAACAACACTTGGTCAGCATCTCATAAGGAACATTCATGCTATGTTTGGTTTCATTCCATTCAGTGGTTCTCTAAAAGAACACATTTGTATGTATTTCCAATAGGGTCCTATGTTAAACCAAGTCCCCCACTGCAGCCATCTTGGATGATGGATCGGCTACAAAGTAAGAACACTTGGGCATCACCTCATAAGGAGCATTCATACTATGTTTGGTTTCATTCCATTCAGTGGTTCTCACATAAAAGTCATTTGTGTGCATTTCCCGTAGGGTCCTATGTTAAACCAAGTCACCCCACTGGTGGCCATCTTGGATGTTGGATCAGCGACAAAGTAACAACACTTGGTCAGCATCTCATAGGAACATTCATGCTATGTTATATTAATTTCCATTCAGTGGTTCTCTAAAAGAAGACATTTATATGTATTTCCGATTGGGTCCTATGTTAAACTAAATCCCCTGCTGGCTGCCATCATCCTTTGGGCCAGGTGAGCTATAAAGTTTATATTAATTTTGCCTCAAGTTGAATCAATTAAACTATAGCAGATGAATATCCTTCACTATGGATGTATCACCCTTTGCATGATTCTTAGCTGGACTGCTACAGTACACACAGAGAGGAAGTAATCTCATACTCCCAACACTGATTCTGGTGTAACACAGTGTCACACTGTGAAACACAGATTTCCCTCCCAAAAAACACCAAGTAATTACTCCCATCTGGGAGGGTTTAATGACCTGTTGATTGCAGGTAAAGGTAATAAAAATCAATAAAGCATGACTGCATGGTCTGACAGTGACATATAATTACATGTCAACTATTATCTCACGTCTTTCCATTTCAATCATTTCCTATTTAGTTTTATATCTGAAAGCTATAAAAAAAAAAGGTTAATGAAATGATTTTTAAAAATTATATACAAAAAGTATTTTTAGATTGGAAAATTATTTACATTCTTTCATAATCTCATAATTAAGAATGGCAACTTGATATTTACAATAAATTGTATTTATAGTCAGTTTAAACATATATAGATATTAATATATACATGGTTTAAAAAATAATAGTAATGATACAAAAAAAATGAATAAAATAAAATAATGTAGATAAATTTCATACATATTACATTGTATTATATTTATATAATCTTCATTAATTATTTAAATTTATAAAAAAAAAATGAATAAATTCAATTAAAGTATATGTCTTTATTTTCTATTAATTATACTCCACTTACAGGTGATGCTTTGTTTGTTTTAATTATGTTTCTTAGGTATGAAAAACCAACAATGTCAGAACAAATGCTGACTATATTTTTAATAAATAAAGTTGTGCAGGATTCTTTAATAAAATCAGATTATAATATATCTCTGATTAAATTTAACAAATCTCACTCTTTACATCATTTTTGTGATTGTCATTTAATGACAGGAAACACAAGAAATGTTTATTGTAGTCATCATCTACTGGCACACTTCAAAGGTAAACATAGCAATAAAAATCATGGTGTTGAGAGAAACCACACCAAGGTAATAAACAATTAAGGAGTTTTAGGGAGGAATTACTCCAAGTTTCTCCCAATTTCCTCCCAAGATTTGGAGAGTGTTGCATGAGTTTCCTGGTTTGACACCAAGTTTCTACACAGTGTAGGGAGTATGAGATTACATCCTCTCTGTGTGTACTGTACTTAAATGAACTTCTAAAAATTGTAGATAAGAGTGACACCTGAAAAATGGAAGGAAATCATAGAATTCCAGACAGAGGCCAGAAGGCAACAACATTTAGATGTTAATTATGTTTTCCAAAGACTCAGATTTGATGATGCTTTCTGCTATACAGCCACAGATACTGAGGTAGTCATACAAAACTTATATACTTAACTCACAACAATTTATATATGTTTACAATTATACTGAAATCACATGACACTACTGTGTTGATGCTATTCTTACAGACACTGTAGATCCATGTCTTCAAAAGCTGCAATATCATGAGAATGTTATGTAATTACTAGTGTTGTCAAATCGTACACTTTTGCCTAAGCGGTTACTCGGATAATCGTTCGACCGATTAACCGGTTATCTGGTAGTTTGAGTTTGTGCTTGAAAGCCTTATCAATAGTACCCTACACATAGATATAACATGTGGTATGAGTGTCAATTTGACAACCTTTCATCCAAGTCATAAATTTACGCTTTTAGAATTGAAGTTTGTCCTCTTTATTGTGTCTGTGAGGATTCCTGGCGAAGTTTGACTTTTAATAATCAACTACACCGTATCAACTATAGCGTTTGTACCAACTTCAGATTGAAAAATAGAAAGACCTTCTTGATCTCGTAGAATTGAAATTAGAATATGTCTAAAACTGATTATTCTGTCCTTTTCACTTGTTGACTCCGAAAATGATGTGGAGTATTTCAATTTAAATGATTAATTATAAAAAAGAAGATGATTGACAATGAGACAATTCTCCACAAGAGATCAAAATGACACAGAAATTCACAACTATAGTTCACCGTTTCTTTACTTTGTTTGCATGTTACTCGTACTATCACGTATACATGAGTACATTCACATTGGTTTGCATTTCACAATGTTTTAGTTAGGGCTATTCCAGAAAAAAATGTATTGGGGAAGGGTTGGAAGGCAGTTTTTGTCAGCACCTGCCACCCAGACAATTGTAATTGAGAATTATAGTGCATTATTGTGTGAAAAATGCTCTGATACCCATCACCCATGTATTATTAATATAATGTGCCTTCCAACCCCCCCCATACATTTTTTTATGGAATAGCCCTTAGCATTTCGTTTAAAGTAAGACTAAGCCTTGCACGACGGAGGTTGTACATTTAGGTGAAGGTTTACACAATATTAGATCAGAAACGAAATAATGAAGTAAATCGTAACATTTAATTGCTTACTGATTTAAAGTTACTGTTAAAAAAACATGTATACTAATTATGTTTCTTTAAGATCTGCCCCGAGCTGAGAGACAAGTTCTAATTAATTTTATGTGTATAGGATTAACAATAGCAATCAATTTAATGGACAATTGATCTGTCAAATTAATTACCAAGACGACAATTTTTAAATAAAACCTAACTATTTAATGATTTCAATACAAATTTATATCAAATCTGTCAAAATTGAAAAAAGTCTGGTTAACCGGTTAACGTTTTTGGTATTTGGTCGTTCGACCGGTTAACCGGTTAACTGTTGACAACACTAGTAATTACTATACATGACATACATGGTGTAGAAAAATATTACTAGCAAAATTAAGGTGTGTATTAAAAAATATAGTATTGGTTTTTGAATGAACAGTACTCATATGTTTTATTGGTTCATTCCTCCTATTCCCACTTTTTATAAATCTGGTTAGAAAAGTTAAAATTTCATGTGGGAATAGGAGGAAAACTTGTACAAACAAAGGATTATACTGTATAAACATTGTATAATCAACTTTGAATTGACCAATTTTAGGGTGTTTTTTTTATAGGAAATAAAGGGTGCTTTGCTTTTGCGCCAATTGGCATTTCATTTGCGCCACAAACTATATATCATTTGCGCCAATATTGCAGGTAAATACGCATGATACAGGTAAATACAGGTATTAAAAATAAAAAAATAAAAAATCTTCAAAAAACACTTTTAATAAGGAAGACAGAGCTTTTTAGTCAAAACATATTCCTCAGAAATCAGTCGTCATAAAACCAAAAGTAAACCTTTCAATGAGTTTTTGAGACTATACTATTTGCTGGTTTGCCCCATGGTTTCATTCGATCAAAGTTTTGATAATTGTTTTGTAGTCCATCTCAGTTGTTATTCTGCCTTCTGTCATTCTTGGCACATCTCAAATGTGAACACTTTATAGATCTAAACCTAAGTGACTCTCAGTTTTGTATTAGAAATGAGTATATGATTGAACTGAATCAATTATCCAGGGGTAATACTCTGAGACTACTTTTATTAAAGTCTCAGTAATACTGTATTAACAAATCTTTAATATTCACAATAGAGCGATGAATATTCCTTTCGTGTTATATATTACCTGTATTACCTGTAAAATGGAGCAAATGAAATATAACCTTGTGGCGCAAAAGAAAGATTGGACTTTTTAAAATTGGCGCAAAAGCAATGCACCCGTATGAATTCCGTGTTATGATTTAAAGGGAAATTCCGCGATTTTTTACTTATCATCTAATTATGTTCATCTTAACATAAAAAACACATTTGCAAAGTTTTAAATTTATATTCCTTCTAATAACGGAGAAAATCAAGTATTTGTAACTTTTTTGGTTGAATTCTCGAGTGGGTCGTGACGTATTAGCCCGATTTATTGAATTCTGGGAAAAAATAAAATCTGTTTAACTCTTATAGCTTATCGACAATATACGTAATTAAAAGCGCACAGCTGACGAATGGTCGAAGTTATGAACCACAATATAAGAATGAACGAAAATGAATATGCATATACCGTTTTGTATTGATTGAATTAAACTCCTATAAAATTATCTCTAGTAAATGTTTTTGAATAAATTTAATTAATTATTGTTGAGATTTTTTTCATAAAATATTTATTGAACATTTTTACTGATATTGAACTGAAAATATTTCAGTTCTATTTACCGTTATTGTTTTGATAATCATTTCAATGCAACTAATGTGTGAGCAGAGTGTGTATATTATTTTGTAAAGGTCACTGTATATTTCTCGGCTTGAGGTCAATTCGTTTACCTTGTAGCTATTTAGCCGCAGGTGTGAGTTCAAGCGTACACAGGTATAAATGTTGTTATTTGGAAAGGATAAACAGAAAGGATTAGAAAGAGTATGCTGTCACGATGTTAATACACTAAGATTTAATACTCGATGAGAATAAAGATACAATAATTAAATTGTGTAAATTAATTGAAAATAAAATTCAGATTCGTAATTCCGAAAGTGTATAAAAATAAAAGGAAACAATTTTTGATTACTTTCTTAGCGGCAATTGGCGTAAAGATTCAAATATGAAGCAAAAAATAGTAGTTTTAATCTTTTATAAAAACTAAATGCAATATTACCCAATTTGATATACCATTGTACATCTGTTTGATATCATTGACTTTACCGGAATTTCTTAACTTGTATTCAAATCTGGCTGTGTTTAAATGCTAATAAAACTATTGCAATTTTAAAGTTTTTAATTGACAAAAAAATACAACATACAACATGCATGATTTTTTTTTAGTTTCTTTTTAACATTTTATTCTTACATAATTAAATTCATTTGACAATCATTTACACGAACTTTTTGTGAAAAGAATATCAATTATCTAACTAAGGCATTATTTCTTTTGAGGATTTTTGAGGATTTTTTTTTAAATTCTATGATAATATTTGTGCAATGTTGAACATGATAGCCGTCATTAATCCAAATAAGTAATACAGTAGTTGTAATAAAAGTTATATTTTAGTCATGCATAACTGATATTGACGAATTTATAATAGTTCGTCCATACATCGTTGTTCTTGAAACAATCATTATTAGTATACATGTAAGTTTCCTGACGTATAAGAGCCATTGAGGATGAGCTCCAGAGAAATCAGACTAGTGGCGTTTCGTTCGTTTGTTTGTTGGGAAAGGAGAGGAAATGCAACCGCTTGTACAGATAAACGACAGAATTACCATACAAGCATTTATAGTCAACACAATCAGAAAGAGTTCCCATCGTTAGACGGGGAATATGAAGGCTTCCAAGAATGAACAAGTGACATGTCTAACTCTGAACAGTTAGAAAACAGACTATCGACATCGACCGCTTGTTCTTAATATTTGAAACTGTATGCATATATATACGTATACGTTTATGATATATATAGTGATGAGTTCTTGCGTCTGACAAAAACTAAATTCCTTCATGGTTATATCTTGCCATACGTTTATATTGGTTTGTAAGGTGATTACTCACAATCGTTATTTGAAAATCCTGTTTGTGAGATGTAGATTCATTTCAATACAGAAATTTCGTCTATATATTTCACAAGTGTATAACACGGAGAAGCTCTGAAGGTCCATTACTCCCATTTTGTTTGGGTGTGAACCATCGATGTTTACAGCAATATCACAGAATAAGATGATGATGGTAGAAAGAACTATGGGCGTCATGTGGCAAATATTACATGCATATCGGACAATGAGTTGTCAATCTGTATGAAAAGATTTCCAATACAACCATATTATTGAGAAGGAATGTTTACATGCTATACTCTCGTACTAGTATAACAGGGTTCTTGTGGCGTTCACCTTAGACACACATCTTTTTAACGATGTTTAAAAAAAAGACAGAACCAATTTAATGTCATATTTCCCTATTTTTTAAATATAACTAAAAGTCTTTTATCTGACAAGAATACCCCTATTTAGCGAACAAGTAATTTATTCTTTTTTCTGTTATTGAATACCAAGAAAGAAAATAAATCCCGAAATTAATTTGAAACTTTGATACTCAAAAGTTTCCCAGCAAAATATTCACATTCCCTGGGGATAATTAGTGTTCGTCCAGTGGCATATATAACAATTGTGATGACGAATTACTTCCTTTGTTCGAGAACAATCTTATTGAAATATAAATCTGTGATTTTACTAGGTCCACAGCTTCAATGAACCAAAGCAAAAGTTATACATCGACCTGTATTTAAATCAAATTGGTTCTCTTCTTCTTCTGGTGTACAATAGTCTATCGACATTCGCTGATTACATACTGTTGGCATACGTGGACTAGTCTATTTACAACACTTTTACCCCTATTTATTCAAAATATATGTTTTTTTCTTATGTTCAATGTATACATGTATATATTTTAAATTGCGCTATAGTTCCGTAACTTTCTATCCAGTTGTATAAACGAATCGTCGGCAAGTGCGTACATTTTTTTAAATCAATATTTCTGGTCTGTTCCAATCTGTCCTTCACTATTGACAATGACTATATATTACATTTTCCCAAATTCACCCTTGGAAAAAATATTTAAATAGATTTTAATTTCATCAAATCTTATTTTTTGGGTATTATTTATATGTTTATGAATTATATTCTTTACACCAGAAATGTTATTTATAAACAAGCGTATGAGTTTAGTAATGACAAGTAAGACAGAGTTGTATATTATTCATCTGATAGTTCAAAATGGAAAGTTATAAGTTATCAGCCGTGTACACTGATCAATACCTGCAGAAGTGAAACGATGCATGAACTTGCAAGCCCGACAGGAAATCGCTTGAATACCTGGACGTGTCACCTCACACCCCTCACAATACCTTTGGAAGTAATACCTTTAGCCATGCTGATGATCAGATGAGGGAAGATCAAAATATATTTGTTTATTACTTTAAAGAATTATGAACAAATTAGATTTTCGAAAACAATTTTCACGGAACACTTATTTATGATTTCAACTTTGACTTTTCACCTAATTCCAATATCAACAGTTTAAAAACAACAGACCATGGTAATTTAAAAAAAGTAAGAATATTTTTCGTATCAAGTTAGTTAGTCGGATAAAACAACCGTACGATTGACAAGATATCGACACGCAATTACGACTACATTGGTTACTGTAGTTTTGTTTCTTTGTGGTTTATAGACATATCGTTTTTATTAATCGGGAAAGGAGACAAAATGGCGGATCGCAGAGAATTGATACTCTAAATTTAAAATCGATGGTGATCGCTTATCTAGCGGAATAAAACTTTAATATCTATGAATTTGAGCATTTTTATACAGAATGAACATAATATCAATTTTTGATTTTTTTGCGAAGTTTCCCTTTAAATATATATGAAAGAAATTGAAAAAAAGATGGTAGATAAATAGATAGTTTATTGACATCTCATAATTAATATACACAGTACAATAGTTACATATATACCCCGAAAACTTTACAGTCTAAAATTGTCGATTATAAAAAAAAGTCTCCTTTTGACTAAAATAGATTTACAGTTTTTGGCACATTTGTACATAAGGCCCTGTGCACACTAGCATTTTTTAATCGAACTAATTTGAACCGATTCCATCTTACTGATACACATAAAGGAAGTCCGTTCATGCATCGGCAAATGTTTATAGCCCAGTTTCGATTCCTAGAGGTGCAATACCTGAATTGTGAATATGCCCTAAGTTCATCAGGAGGTAACAGTGTTTTACAATAAAGTTCACAATTAATTTTGGTTTTGAATGTTCTATATGTCCTTAATTTGTTACCACCACTACGTCTTCTTGCTGAAACTCGATAGTGATCATCGGACCATTTTTTTAAAAAGTTGGTTAAAAGTTTATATTCTATTTTAGCTAACAATGTAGTTTTATGAATGTTCGTGTCATTGTACCAGTCATTTATATTACATGATTCAAACTGCTGAAGTTTGGAGCATGAAGTCTATAATTTGAATTTTTACATGCTTTATAACGTCTAAAACTATCTCCGCACGGTTATGAATTCTTTTATTTAGTCAATGAGTATTCATTTTCCTTAAACAATTCTAAAATCGTTTTGGGTTTGTTTTACATGGAAATCTTGCAAGATGTCTATTATCTAACATCAATTTATGTGTTTGGATGGCATTTTTTAGGTTTACAAATTCATTAATTTCAATCTTATATTACTTCTGTTTATCTGACTTATTCTTTATTCTAAGGAAATCCTTTGATGAAAAAAAGGCATCTTACAAATAAACAATGAACTTGTTTTTTTAAATATACTTGTAAGAAATGTTTCTTTCAAGAATACAGGTAAATCTTAGGTGATATTTTAATTAACCTTGATTGTTATAAAAACAAATTAATTATCAAAACATCTATTGTTATTTGCATGTGGGTATAGAAGAAATAGTGATTTTCAAAAAGTGGGAATAGGAGGAAGACAACGTTTTATCTAGTGTAAAAACTTCTTTGTTTTAAGGGGCATTAGATACTAAATTGATTTTTTTATTCGTTCAATCATTAACATGATTAATGGAAGTGAAAAAACTAGATAATGATTAACTTTTAGTAGACAATTTTATGTAAGTTTATTGAAATTTAATTAATTTTAAGATTTGAATTTACAGGTGACATTTAATCTGAGTACAGGTACCACTATAAGAGAGGAAGATACAGCACCAGAAGAATTTAAAGATGAACAAAGTGTATTGTATGATTTGTTTTCTGAACAGTTTTTAGAGGTAAAATATTATCTCTCTGTCTTATAATAAAATGAACGAAAATATAGAGTTTGAGATTATGTCATATAAAGACTTTTTGTTTTCAAGGACTTCTGTTTCATAGAAGTGTCAAAACTTTGGGGAGGTGAAGGGAAGCAAGTAAGGCAGGCTTTGTTAGTTGAAGTCTTTCCAGTAACTGTACATGTCAAGATGAGACTCAGCAATAAAGTGACATTCTTTTGATGCATTTTGGACTATTTTATACATCCTGGTGTAATGTACATTCATTGCATATCCTTCCTTTAACTACTGTTATGTATTATTGGTTTGTGATTGGTTTTAGATAAGAGATGTAAACCAATCAAAATTTGATGTATCATGTGTTAATGCAGACCAAATTTATTACAAGACTTCTGTTATGTTTTAGAATACACAGTCATCTAAAACATTTAAGCTTGTAATATTTTTTTTGTTTTGATAGGTGTCCAGTTGTGAAATGAGACTGTGAGATAGGTGACAGTTCTTTCTGTAATGTGTGTTGTAAATAGGCTGTGAAATAGGTGACAGTTCTGTCTGTAATGTGTGTTGTAAATAGACTGTGAAATAGGTGACAGTTCTGTCTGTAATGTGTGTTGTAAATAGACTGTGAAATAGGTGACAGTTCTGTCTGTAATGTGTGTTGTAAATAGACTGTGAAATAGGTGACAGTTCTTTCTGTAATGTGTGTTGTAAATAGACTGTGAAATAGGTGACAGTTCTGTCTGTAATGTGTGTTGTAAATAGACTGTGAAATAGGTGACAGTTCTGTCTGTAATGTGTGTTGTAAATAGACTGTGAAATAGGTGACAGTTCTGTCTGTAATGTGTGTTGTAAATAGACTGTGAAATAGGTGACAGTTCTGTCTGTAATGTGTGTTGTAAATAGGCTGTGAAATAGGTGACAGTTCTGTCTGTAATGTGTGTTGTAAATAGACTGTGAAATAGGTGACAGTTCTGTCTGTAATGTGTGTTGTAAATAGACTGTGAAATAGGTGACAGTTCTGTCTGTAATGTGTGTTGTAAATAGACTGTGAAATAGGTGACAGTTCTGTCTGTAATGTGTGTTGTAAATAGACTGTGAAATAGGTGACAGTTCTGTCTGTAATGTGTGTTGTAAATAGACTGTGAAATAGGTGACAGTTCTTTCTGTAATGTGTGTTGTAAATAGGCTGTGAAATAGGTGACAGTTCTGTCTGTAATGTGTGTTGTAAATAGACTGTGAAATATGTGACAGTTCTGTCTGTAATGTGTGTTGTAAATAGACTGTGAAATAGGTGACAGTTCTGTCTGTAATGTGTGTTGTAAATAGACTGTGAAATAGGTGACAGTTCTTTCTGTAATGTGTGTTGTAAATAATGATTACCATATAATATGTGTTATACTGTAAAGTATTAATGAGTGTTATGAACGTTTTATTATATTTCCATAGTTTTGTTTAGCCGAAAATATTGTTCCCGGCAAAATTGACAGTTTCCTATTTTGCGTTATGAAATTCCGCCAACATGTGGCATTCGGGAAACATCATTTGTTTTTCAGATGTTATTAATCCTACATTTTCATTAGTAACTGCATTTTACCTGCTTTATATTCCTAAATCGGTGTAAAGTCGGATGAAATTGTCCATTCCTTCAATAGGCCTATGCAACATTTGCAGTCTTCATTAAATGCCTCTCTCTGCTGGTGTTGACATAGCTGATCATTGTAATCTAACCTTTACATTGCATCAGCGTTGTTATGTTTGATGCCGGGGCGGACAGCAATATCAAAATCATACTGTGCCAATGACTCGATCCACCTTGCTAATTGACCTTGAGGGTCCTTAACTGAATACAACCATTTTAGTGCAGCATGATCAGTTCTGATGGTAAACTTGTTGCCTAACAAATAATGTTTGAAATGGTGTATGAAAGTAACCATTGCTAAAAGCTCCCTTCTTGTCACACTATATCTCTGTTGGGTTTTATCTAACTTTTTACAGGCATAAGCTATGACTTTTTCTTTTCCATCTTGTATCTGCTGGAGAACACCACCTATACCAATTTTTGAAGCATCTGTGTCCAAAATGAATTTCCCATCTGGCTTTGGATATGCAAGTATAGGGGCTGTGCATAGTGCTGTCCCAAGTAGGTCAAAACTCTTTTGTACTGTATCTGTCCATTCAAAAATTGTATCTTTTCTCGTCAAATGACTCAAGGGGGCTGCAATATTACTGAATCCTCTGATAAATTGTCTATAATAATTACAGAGTCCCAGGAATTGTTGTATTTCTTTGGTGTTGCTAGGTGTTTTCCAATTTTGAACTCTTTCTATAATCTGTGGGTTAGGTTTAACTCCATGCTTACCAACAATATGCCCTAAATACAAAATTTCTTCTTTAATCAAATCGCATTTGGATGGTTTTAACTCTAGTCCTGCTTTCTTCAATCTAGTCAGAACTTCCCCATGGTGTTGAAAATGCTCATCTATATCAGAACTAAAGATAATGTTGTCGTCAAGATAAATCAATAAGGTTTGCCATTGTAATCCACGGAAAATGAGTTCCATACACCGTTGGAATGTAGCTGGCGCATTACATAATCCAAATGGCATCTTGGTATACAACCCGTATTTGGTGATGAATGCTGTTTTTGGAATATCATTTTCTTCAACCTGCAGCTGCCTGTAACCACTTTGTAAATCGAAACAGGAGAATACAGAGGCTGAGTGAAGACAATCGATGCACATATTTATTCTCGGAATCGGGTAGGCGCATTTAATTGTTAGATCGTTTAGAAATCTGTAATCAAGACACCACCTAACGGTTTGATCTTTCTTCCTTACCAGGACGACATTTGATGCCCAAGGTGATGTGGAAGGTCTGATGACTCCGTTTTCCAACTGGTCTTTCAAATTTTTCATCTCTTCACCTTCAAATCTAATGGGAGTACGTCGTAATGGCTGTCTTATTGGTGCTGCCCCAGCAGTATCAATTTTATGCTTGACAAGGTCACATGTACCTAATTCTGTTCTATTTGAAGCAAATGCGTCCTTATTTGTCAGCAATAGATCTCTTAATTTCTGACGATTAACTTCATCTGTAAGATTCTTTGAGCTCCTTTCATACAGATCCTGCAAAAAGTCTGGCATCATTTGAATATCGACCTTATTCATCTGGTTACCATCTTTTTCTGCACCACTGATCTTCCGTATTTCTGAGATTTCGGTCCATGACTCTGGAATTTTAACTGCTTCCTTATTTCCTTGATCTGTCAAAAAATCTTGAAGAGTTACACTGTGTTTACTATGTATACTGCAACTATTGGTTGATGTACCATATCTATTAATCTTCTTTTCTTCAAGGTCAATGACTTCTGATATATCTTGAACAGGATGAAGCTCCCCTAGTAGATAATTTTTTCTCAATTTGACAGGGTGTTCATCAAGGTTCATTAATCTAACAGGTACTTTACAACTGTGAGCATCGACTAATGTCCTTGCTACCATAATTTTTATACAACCGCAAAATTTGAAAAATTTTTCGTCGTATATTGCTATCACGTTGGCGTCGTCGTCCGAATACTTTTAGTTTTCGCACTCTAACTTTAGTAAAAGTGAATAGAAATCTATGAAATTTTAACACAAGGTTTATGACCACAAAAGGAAGGTTGGGATTGATTTTGGGAGTTTTAGTCCCAACATTTTAGGAATTAGGGGCCAAAAAGGGCCCAAATAAGCATTTTCTTGGTTTTCGCACTATAACTTTAGTTTAAGTAAATAGAAATCTATTAAATTTTGACATAAGGTTTATGACCACAAAAGAAAGGTTGGGATTGATTTTGGGAGTTTTGGTTCCAACAGTTTAGGAATTAGGGGCCAAAAAAGGGCCCAAATAAGCATTATTCTTGGTTTTCGCACAATAACTTTAGTTTAAGTAAATAGAAATCAATGAAATTTAAACACAATGTTTATGACCACAAAAGGAAGGTTGGTATTGATTTTGGGAGTTTAGGTCCCAACAGTTTAGGAATTAGGGGCCAAAAAGGGACCCAAATAAGCATTTTTTTTGGTTTTCGCACCATAACTTTAGTATAAGTAAATAGAAATCTATGAAATTTAAACACAAGCTTTATGACCATAAAAGGAAGGTTGGTATTGATTTTGGGAGTTTTGGTCCCAACAGTTCAGGAATAAAGGGCCCAAAGGGTCCAGATTTAAACTTTGTTTGATTTTATCAAAAATTGAATAATTGGGGTTCTTTGATATGCCGAATCTAACTGTGTATGTAGATTCTTAATTTTTGGTCCCGTTTTCAAATTGGTCTACATTAAGGTCCAAAGGGTCCAAAATTAAACTTAGTTTGATTTTAACAAAAATTGAATCCTTGGGGTTCTTTGATATGCTGAATCTAAAAATGTACTTAGATTTTTAGTGGAAGAAGACGTCAAGTCTTCTGAAGACTTAAGGGGCTGACCATTGGCATGTGTCTCCGTATGCCGCATTCATTTTGTGTATTACAATTTCAAAACAACTTAAGATTCCTGACACCGATTTTTACACATGATTAGGCATCTGAATCATTTAATTTGTAAATTATGATTGTAAAACAATCACTATCGTAAATATGACCCTTTTATTTATGTAAATTATTAGATTTCATCTCATCCACATGAACGTTATTTGTTTACTTGTAACAGGATGTTTTAACTGTAGATATTTATATTACGCATGCGTGAATTTGGTATCGGGACAACTCGCCCTGTTTACAAGTTCGCCCTTGAAGTTACGAATTTGCAATCCTGCAGACAAGAAGATTTTGTTTTTATATAAAAAGGATATATAAAGTGTTGTCTTTATTCATGGTTTTCCTTTGTCATGTGAATTAGATGCCCTTCGTAACATACATGTGAACCTCCCGACGGGAGTACAAACTCCCGTTTTCAGGGGTCTCCTCCCGTCCTCCCGTTTAGGAGAAAAAACTCCCGTGTATGAAATATTTCATGAATGAAAATTTTCAGACGCCATATTTGATCATTTCTTACTACTGTACGGGTGTAATTGACACCTGTGTTAAATTTTACCTGAACATCAAAGAAGATGTATAATTATATGGCTTCACTTGACAGCTTGGGTGTCAAACATACTGGTAATCAACGATGTTTACCTCCGGCTAACTGCCGTTGTGTTATCAAAACGATGTGTAGTGGGAATATTGAAATACTTTTTTGTTACTTCCCTTTGTTTTATCCTGTTTTCAGTTATTTTGCTTTTAAAAATGTAAATTGTAAAAAGACTATAAATGATTAATATTTTAATCAAATAATCTTAAAAGGATGTTGATTAAATGAACTTAAATGATTTTGGACAAATAAAAAAATTAAAATTTATAAATTATTTTAGCAATCTAGACCTCCTTTCAAGGATTAAATTGAAGTTTATATCATAAATTTGTTTATTACTGATTAAATGTCAACATACAATAAGGGGTCATCCATAATTGTCAACCATTTTCCAAAGTGTACAAAACGTACACTTGGGGGGAGGGGGTTAGAAAAACCAACATTTTTACCGTACGCTTTTTTTTTAATTTCCGGAATTTATATCGTTTCCGTAGGGAAAGTCGATTTATGAAATCGAGAATTGGCTTGGGTGTGTTACTCTTCTTATTTCTTCTTTATTATTTTCACTTGATGATATTGATCTCGATATCATAATTCTACTCAATCGGGATTGAACGATTAAAAGATCAAATCATATGAAAACTAAATCTTTCAAAAATATGAACTAGTAAAATTATTTAAACAAAAAGATGTATTTAAATGAGTAGTTATTGTTGCAAACTTCATTAGAAATTTGAATTGAGATCAGTTTTGAAATAAGGGAAAGGGGGATGTGAAAAAAAAAATTGGAGGGTCAATTTTTTTCATTTGAGATTTCATAAATAAAAAGAAAATTTCTTCAAACATTTTTTTGAGAGGATTAATATTCAACAGCATAGTGAATTGCTCAAAGGCAAACATTTTTTTTTAAGTTCATTAGACCACATTCATTCTGTGTCAGAAACCTATGCTGTGTCAACTATTTAATCACAATCCAAATTTAGAGCTGAATCCAGCTTGAATGTTGTGTCCATACTTGCCCCAACCGTTCAGGGTTCAACCTCTGCGGTCGTATAAAGCTGCGCCCTGCGGAGCATCTGGTTCTACTATCTTCAACAACTGGTTCAAGTATAGAATACCGGCTGGACAATCCTTCTGTGTCATAACCCTCTCCAGCAATAATTATCTCAGAATTGGCTGGTATGGTAATAGCTTCTTTTATCCTAACTCTAGCTATACCATCTATTTGTCTTGTGGTTTGGCATTCTATCCATTCACCATTTAATTGGAGTCCCCTCTTGCAGTTGATAGTTATGTCCTTTTCATCAATCAGGTCACATCCTAACAATACGTTGTCTCCAATTGGGGCTACATACATGGGCCATGTGAAAATCTCATTTTCTTATTTCTCTTTTTTTTTATAACGAAACGAATTTGAACCGAGCTTGAAAGAATCCAAGAGGTAATAACGCATACACGAAAAACACATTCAAACGTTTTTACATATTGTATTTCATTTACCTGTATTTATTATTATTGATAATAATAATCTCTGATACTTTTAAAAGTTGTTTAGTCATTATTTAATATCAAGAAACCAAAGATATTGTTTTTAAATTAAAGATTGGCAACAATCTTTACACTGGTGGCAGCGAATTTAGTTTTCTTTTTTAAGAAAATTTTAAGAATCTACGTGAATATTTTATTAGGCACGCAATTGTTAAGTACATACATTGTTTCTGTCCATATTTTATGATATTTGGTTACACATAAAAAAAACTGAACATAAGAAAAAGACACTTCAACAAAAGCTGAAAGAAATATAGTACAGTTGGTGAATATAAATTAGATTATAGTATATATTTAAGTAATTTTAAATTCAACAAGGATAAATTCTAATCCAAGTTGAAATAAAATAGTTATTAAGTTTAAAAGATATCAACAAGGATAAATTTTAATCCAAGTTGAAAAGTAATTATATAGTTTGTTAAATTCTATATCAACAAGGATAAATTCTAATCCAAGTTGAAAAGGTTATAATTTAAAATTCAACAAGGATAAATTCTTTTCCAAGTTGAAAAGTGATAATATAGTTAGTTAGAATATATATCAACAAGGATAAATATAAATCCAAGTTGAAAATAGTTAAGGGTACAATTCAACAAAGATAAATTTTAATCTAAGTTGAAAGTTTAAATATAGTAAAAGTAAATGCCATATTCAACCAGGATAAATTTTAATCCAAGTTGAGTTTAAATTTAGGAGTCTATTTTTAACAAGGATAAATCTGAATCCAAGTTAAGTATTAGGACTTTAATTTTTCATAAGGGTCCAGTTGTAAAAACTATAGTCTATTTCAAAGTTGTAAATTAAAGTCTATTTCAAAAGTTTCTTTTTTACAACAAGGATAAATATAAATCTAAGTTGTAGATATGATAATATTTGGATAAGGTCAAAGTTGAAAAAAATTATAGTCTATTTCAAATTTGTTATTTATATAGTCTATTTCACAAAATAAGATATATTCATAATTTAAAAGGTGATTATAAGTAATACATAGGAAATTCTTTTTCAATTTCAACAAGGATAAAAAGTAATCTAAGTTGAATAATTCTGAAAAAGTACAAGATTAACAAGGATAAAGTTTAATCCAAGTTGATTAGTAAATTGAAACTCTTGATTCCTTTTGGCAATTAAAAGTAAAATGTATAATTTAAGAGACAGATCTCTTATACCACAGGGGTCCAATTCACTAAGTAGGGGAATTACCACATTAGCTAGTCCAATCATTCCCACTTGGTCTGTTGCATCTACAAATATTGATACCTGCTCATTTGGGGATGTCACGTCTCATAATTATTTAGCCTCAAATCAGGCTATTAGTTTAAACCAGGGGGAGATAAATACAATCCCCAGACCATTTAGTAGTACTGCAAATAATATTCAAAGGGAAGTAAGCACAAACCCATTTCTTTTCCCAACTCAAAGTAAGAGTGATAGTGCTATAGCTACTATAACAAAAGAAAAATCCGGTTTTTATAGTTCTTAGCACGCCTTATCCTTGCGTGTAAGAATATAGTCCGTTGCCGGTCAAGGGTAAATGTTATTATTAAAATTATCGAGAATGTAAACATAGAATTATATTAAAGGAATGGACAATTTCATCCGACTTTACACCGATTTAGGAATATAAAGCAGGTAAAATGCAGTTACTAATGAAAATGTAGGATTAATAACAACTGAAAAACAACTGATGTTTCCCGATTGCCACATGTTGGCGGAATTTCATAACGCAAAATAGGAAACTGTCAATTTTGCCGGGAACAATATTTTCGGCTAAACAAAACTATGGAAATATAATTAAACGTTCATAACAATGAGGAAAAGGAATTTTCTACAGAATGACCATTCATTAAAGTAATTGTACTTAGAGTTATTGCCCTTTGCTTAACACATTGTATAGACAGTTGTATGACAATTAGATACTGAGTTATTGCCCTTTGCTTAACACATTGTATAGACAGTTGTTTGACAATTAGATACTGAGTTATTTCCCTTTGCTCCAGATATATTGTTTAGACAGTTGTTTGACTATTGAATACTGAGTTCTTGCCCTTTGCTAAAAGACATTTTGTATGGTCAGTTGTTTGACTATTTAATACTGAGTTATTGCCCTTTGCTCTAGATATATTGTTTAGACAGTTGTTTGACAACTGAAGACTGAGTAATTGTCCTTTGCTAAAAGACATATTGTATGGACAGTTGTTTGACTATTTAATACTGAGTTATTGCTCTTTGCTAAAGACATATTGAATAGACAGTTGTTTGACAATTGAAGACTATGTGTTGACCTCTACATGTCATTTTCATGTGTACTGTTGTTGTTGGGTTGATATCTCTTTGTTGCACACACTGACATATCCATTTATTCATTTGTAATCATGAACATTATGTTGTAGATTTTTGGTTCAGGTTGTAGATTTCCTCATAGTGATAAGGTCATGTAATGGGGTCTGATATTTATTTTAATTGTTTCAGCAATTGACACAGCTTCATGATCACTACCACAATGTAAAGGTTGGATTAGAAGGACCTGATGCCAATGAACCTTCAAGGTCACTCAATGTCATACAGACTAATATTGTCCCGTCATTGCTAGGGTAAGTTATCTTGTTTAAACAGTCCTTAACCTTCAAGGTCATGCAATGTCATACAGACAAATATCATTCCTTCACTGCTAGGGTAAGTTATCTTGTTTAAACAGGCTTTAACTTTCAAGGTGATTTAATGTCATACAGACAAATATCATATCATCACTGTTAGGGTAAGATACCTTTTTTATACAGATTTTAACCTTCAAGGTCAATTCAATGTCATACAGACCAATATTGTGCCATCACTGCTAGGGTAAGTAACCTTGTTTATACAGGTTTTAACCTTCAAGGTCATGCAATGTTATACAGACAAATATCATACCATCACTGCTAGGGTAAGTTATCTTGTTTAAACAGGCTTTAACCTTCAAGGTTACTCAATGTCATACAGACCAATACCATACCATCTATGCTAGGGTAAGATACCTTATTTAAACAGGCTTTAACCTTCAAGGTCAACTCAATGTCATACAGACCAATATTGTGCCATCACAAATATTCTTAATGAAACTGTTTAAGATACAGAATGATACCTTTAAACATCCATTGCTCATCAAATTATTGTTTTCCATATTTTAGTAAAATAATACAGTAGTAGATATCATATAAAATATATATTTTATTTAAAAAAAAAAGAAAACACATTATTAATTTCACCAGGAATGCTCATAGCTTAATATTTGAAAGCCAATGAAATGTTTTAGTATGATTAAATGTTTACATTGGTCTTTTATCTTCCAGGACAGTAATGTCTTATCAACAGAGGAAACAACATTTGGTATGTACACTTATTACACGACCACAAACATTTTTTTGTTGTTCTATAATGCTATGATATCGTTGTCCCCTGCGTTGTTGTCCGAAGACGCATTTGGTTTCAGGTCAATAACTTTAGTTTAAGGGAATGGATATCTATGAAAGGAGTAAGTCGGTAAGGGCCATATTTGGCCCCCAATTATTAATTTCATAGTAACATGACAATAAATGTTTTAAGTTGCCTTAAAGACATGTGAGAAAGTTAAACAGAACTGTTTTTGTCAAAGTTTAATTCTAACACGTGGATTTTTACATCCAAAAAAGGTCAAGATGCGGGATTTTGGTGAAATTTGACAAAATCAGCTGGATTTCAACCAAATTAAGGACCAGGAAATATAGAGCACAGGCGTCGACAAACTTAAGGGAGTTCACTTCTCAGTTTCAAAGTAATTAACTTTTCAAAACACTAGTTTATATAGATAGGGGATTAATAAAGGAATCCAAAGAGCCAAAAAAATATATAGGTCACCGTGCTAGTTTTCGAGATATTAGCCATTGAAATTTTGGCGGGAAAATATTCTCTCTTGACTTTTCATAGCTTTATCATTGACAGGTTGAAGTTCTCAAAAACTGTTAAAAAGTAATTAAAATTTTATAAGACTTTTACAGATGGCTTATCATTATACATGTAAAAGATTTACAAAAAGAAAAATGGGTGTCACCGGGCAAATTTTTTCAAGGCATTCAAATGGATAAAACCAGAGGATTCCGAAAATCTGACAAAAAATGGTAATTTTTGAAATCTCAAGAAGAGATTTTATATGAATTTATAGGGTTAAATATACTTACCATGAAATTACATTTATATTATATAGAATATGTTTGCTTTCACAACATGTTCTCATCGCAATTAACTAGGTGATTAAAAATTACATCCATGAGATGTACTCACCTACGTCATAGTTCACCTGTGTAACATACACTAGCTTTAGTTTTAATTTGTCGTTTAATTGAATAATTTCAATTAAGTGAACAAAAAAACTGAATTTATTCCAGGGGTGGTGGTGGATTGTGGTAAGTATATTTAACCCTATAAATTCATATAAAATCTCTTCTTGAGATTTCAAAAATTACCATTTTATATGAATTTGGTTAAATATACTTACCATGAAATTACATTTATATTATATAGAATATTTACTGATTAACAAGCAGTATTTCATTTGGTGGAGGATAAATTCTCTCACACACATACAATTTCAACATATAAAAAATTATGTGAAATTTTTTAAAAAGTAACTCCATTAAATTTTGTAAATACGGATATTAGTAAAAACCGAAATTACTGAATTTATTATACAATGAAGCTATGCTGCATAACTATATGTATCAATGGCAAACTTTGCAGATTGTATAAATACAAGTATGCAAAATTAATAGACTTGATGTAGAGTTGTCTCAATGGCACTCACATGTATATATATACCCCATATTTCTATATCTGATGAATAAATAATCTGCAGGTCAGTATAGAAATAATTATATTAAAGCTCCTTCATTATGAGCTAAATGTGTTGTAATATTTATGCAACAGTAAATAAGCATTTATTTCTGAATAGGTTGTTCTTGTTGCTTGTACAAATCGACAAGAACTAATCCAACCTTAATTTCATTACTTTCAACTTTGAAACTTAAGTTTATTTGGAAACATTATTACCTTTCTTTAACTTTCCATTGTTTTCTCTATATTAATATAATAACAGATAATATATGATTGCTGTCGTCTTTTGATAACCTGATCAATATCACATCTTTCGAAATAAATTCTTTTCTACTTAATTAAAGAATTATAAACAATTAAAATATACTTTGTAAATAGGTGTCCTTAATACAATCAAAGTTTATTAAAGACTCAAACCAAAGTTGTTTCATGATTATGCTAAATCTGGATTAATCTTTAAACTTTTTTAAAGTTATAGTCCCTGAGAATTTGCTTCTCTGCTAGATATACTACTTCTAATATTTCATAGATTTAGAATAAAATATTTTCATCAAGAGAAGTCTTGTACTATTGTATAATGACAATTCTCTAAACTGACTTAATTTAAAAAATCTGATAAAATTTCTATGAGTGGTAGAACCTTTGAATACAATGTCTACCATTTCAACCATGAACAATATTTTTGTTTTGTATTGGACTACTCAAGTGTAAAAATACAGAAATGGACAAATCAGTGGAAAAGTTTCAGTATACATGTTTCCATTGATATACTGCTTCCACAGAACATTTGGATGTTGAGCTGAATTAAAGCCATGATTGTTGTCCTTATAAGTCCAAAAAGAATGCTAACAGATGATTTTCTCCAGCTATGAAAAATCTGTCTAAAATAAAATGTTTTGATATTTCTAATTAACATTCACAACGGTTAACTTTCTAGAATATCTTGCCATGTACAGTTCCAAATTTAAAGAAACAAAAATTTGACATAATGAACAACTCTTGTATGTTGCTCTTGACAATTGTTTATATTAATTTCAGAAATTATTTCGCTATCAGAAATACTAAAATGCAACTTGTAAAATATAGTTCTATAGTTGTATTTAAAGAAAAACACTTGTTTGGCAATATGGAAAACACTTGTACCAACTTGCAGTATCCTTAAGTGTTCTTAGTTATTTCAGAAATGGTTTCACTATCAAAAATGCTCATTTTATTTCTGTCTTGGTTCACCTCATCTGAATCCTATACATTCTGATATGATTCAATACATGTATATATCAACCAAACAGCTTTTGGTAGTATTTTGTGACTTCAACCCAGTCATTTGGTTAACTTAGTCACTCAGAAGAATTTTGCATTTGTCCCCAGATTTGGCAAAAACAAAATTAATGTGATTTAAATAATCACATCTTTCAAAACAATATTGAATCAAAATTCAAAGTAATTGTTTAAAATAAACACATTTCAATTTTGTGTAGCATATTCTTGCATAAGATACTAACTGTATGCTATATATTTATATTATTCTGGCTGGTAATATGGAAATTGAAAAGTGAATAATTACCATCAATTCCGAGGTTAAAATCACATGCATTCAGAAAACCTTCCTGCATATAGATAATATACAACTTGACTTTGACCAGACTAGATTTTTGTAACTTTATGCTTATAATGAGCAAAAATAAACATAAACAGTGACATTTTAATATTTAGGTATAATATTAAGAAAATGTCTCGCATTTGATTTGATATAATCATGGAATTATCATACTATATTTTACTTCCATGTACTATTCTTAGACTATTGAAAGCTATTTGCTAACTATTAATCAGTCTTTTAAATAAATTGCTTTTCCTACATTTTGCTGTGAGATTAACTGCTTCTACACTGGTGCTAAAATTTGAGAACCAATTGAAATGTATATATATTATATGTTTATATTGGTACATCATGTGTTACTCCAAAAAAAACCTCTTCTTTTTTTTTTTTTTTTTTTGCATCTTGTAAAGACTGACTAAATAAAAGGTTTATATAAAGAGCTGTATAATAGATAGTTTCAAATCTTGAGAACTACTTCAATTTCCTAGACCATGTCTAGCATTTTAAATAAATCCTGCATCCACAATGCTTTAAATCTTATTTATTTATTTACCAATATTTTACTAATTTTTTTACAAGATCTAAATTAATGATAATCTTGTTTCTATAAATCAGCATATTTGAGTCCTCTATACTTCAGAATTCTGAATCAATATTTAACTCTAGGAAAAACAATGTGTAGCCATTGCATAAACTGTTGGGTTCTACCAATCTCACAATAAGAATAAAACGGACCCAATGAATGAATCCTTATAGCAGAAACTTGCCCATCTGTTGGCATTGCTTAGAAAACTTAAGATGTAAATTAAGGCATAATTTTCTATCTTTAAAAGAGCATCCAAACTCCTTTTGCTTTCATGATTGGAAGATATATGTATAATTTGACAGTGATTCCCATATAGTGAGGGTAAGATAGTCTCTTAAGTCTTACGTTATCACCTCTTTTTTTTTTTTTTTTTTTTTTTTTTGTACTCAAAACAAAACAGAATTAGTACATATTATATTTAATAAATGCATTGGCAATGTACACTCTGAATTATGTAATCAATATATAAGCCATTACCTTGAATGAGTCTTTGTGAAATGCATCATGGCATTCCCTAAATTCTTTATTCAATAGACAATCTAATGTTTACATAAAAACATATAAAAGCCTTTGTTTCCTTACTGCCGACAAAAACAAACAATTGGTTATAGCAGTTCATACTTATAATATTCATGTTCTTCTTGTCATAAGTAAACTGACCATGAAATTTAATATAAGTAAAAAGAGTTGTCACAAGCTATCAACTGTATTTAGAACAGTGCTCCATTCTTACTGTCTCCATGTCTGTTAGAGCATTGGAGAATTATTTATCAGTAAAAAAATAATTAAATATTTACAGCAATTTGCTGTTCTGGAAAAATATTTCAGGCTTCTAAGAATTACTGTCCTGATTTAAACTGGACATATTTAAAAGAAGTATGTATTGGTATGCTTAAACTACAATCACATTTGTATTGTACTAGATAACAATGTATCATTTTCAGTGTCTTTAATATCTGTCTTGACTATTTCCAGACACTTGTTCAATATATTATCAATATGAGCAAATATGTTAATTGACTAAACTGTTGGTTCATCACAAAAAACAATGTGCAACCAAATATTAGCTATGCTTGTGTTGTTTTAAAATATAATAAAAGTAGACATAATGTTCCCTGGGTGGAAGGATGTCTAGAAAAGTCAGATAGACCTGGACTTAAATTCACTAGTCTGATTCTAATTTATTTTATTTGCAACAATCATCCACGTGCAATTCTATGCTCCATAAATATCAATGTGCAATAAATAAATAGTTATGATTTAATTTTATGTAAGATATCAAATCTGTATTTTATTAGAATGAATGCAACTTACAGATTCTAAATCATGCATGTTGTTCTAGTTCCTATGTTTCCTGTATGAAACATGTCAACATTAATCAAATAGACTTGGGCAAAATCCCTATTTTATTTTAAGTCTATAGTGATCCATTGAGCACGTTTTATTTTCAATAAATATGGTTTATGTTCCCTGAATGAAAGGTTAACCAAATAAACATCATCAGTTGTGGGCAAAATCCCTATTCTGATTGTGATGTATTTATCAACTGTTAAAACAGTATCACTGTTGGTCTACGCTCCCTGTATGGAACGTTTTTCCAAATAAAACAATCAGAAATGGGCAGATTCCCTTTTTTGATTGAAATTTATTGAACCAATTGAGGTTCTAGTCACAATAGTGGTATACGCTCCCATACGGACGTTATCCACATTAAAATAATCAGATCTGGTCAAAATACCTATTCTGATTCAATAGTTATGTGTTTACACAGTCTCGTGTACCAGGTGTACACGTAACAGACTGCAAATTGTAAACAAACGAACCAATTGAGGTTCTAGTGACAATAGTGGTATACGCTCCCATACGGACGTTTTCCACATGAAAAACAATCAGATCTGGTCATAATACCTATTCTGATTTTAATATAGTGATGTGTTTACACAGTCTCGTGTACAGACTGCAAATTGTAAACAATCGACTTTATCCAAACTTTACACTCGACCCGTTTCGTAGCATTGCTCTAATGCAGTGAAAAATCCGGTCAGCTGAGCGTGAAAAAAGAAATAAACATCCGTTTAAATATATATCTTTTTAAAAACGTAGCACTCACGTAACATGTCCGATTTTTACAGCTAAATTCTGCCTTTCCTCGGACCCGATTTAATGTTTGAAAATGGCGGCTAAACAAAGGTCATTTTCTATGTCGTCGTATTTCCAGACTCGTAAGCTGTAAAAATGACGAAAACGTGCATATCAGAAACTTGGCAGAAGCGCTGTATTCTGATTTACATTAAACTAATCGTATATCGATATTCCGAAAACAAATAATGTCTTTTATAAAACATAAGGATTTTCAACAGTAAACTGTTAAAAATCCTTGCCGACGAGAAACATGCGTTCTCTTGAACGCAAAAATTAAAACTAAAGCTAGTGTATGTTACACAGGTGAACTATGACGTAGGTGAGTACATCTCATGGATGTAATTTTTAATCACCTAGTTAATTGCGATGAGAACATGTTGTGAAAGCAAACATATTCTATATAATATAAATGTAATTTCATGGTAAGTATATTTAACCAAATTCATATAAAATCTAAAACATGACAAGCCAGCTTCCTTAATATTCAAATGAGACATGTGAAATGTCTTCACAAACATTATTTTAAAAGATCTTTGTTGTTGACGTATGTTTCATGTCCAATAATCTATGGAAATTTACCCATTTTCATTGAATTTTTCTTGAAAATCAATAAGAGTACAATTTGTGACGTTATAATGAAACGCAAAATTTTCAACAACATGGCTTATTTCCTATCTAGTCACTGTATAAGCTATAACTTATTGTGAAATTGGTTAATAAATCCGAATTTGAAATTTAAGCTAAAAAAAGGGGGCCATTTTAGGACCTTACCAAACATACTTCTTTAAACACAAGGTTTATAACCAAAAAAGGAAGGTTGGTTTAGGGGGTTATAGTCCCAAAAGAGGGACGAAAGACACCAAAGGGACAGTCAAACTCGCAAATCCAAAACAAACTGACAACGCCATGGCTAAAAATGAAAAAGACAAACAGAAAAACAATAGTACACATGACACAACATAGAAAACTAAAGAATAAACAACACGAACCCCACCAAAAACTAGGAATTTGAGGCCAAAAAGGGGCCCAAATAGGCATTTTTCCAGACAATATCCTGTGGAACGTTGTATGGATCTCTCTGAAATTATACCACAAGTTTCCATACCACAAAGGGATGGTTAGAATCAGATTTTGGTTGTTATGGCTCAAAACGTTCAGTAATTAGGTGCAAAAAAGGGGGAAAAACAAGGGTTTCCTGGTTAATGGACAATTACTTTTAATGTACATTAATGTGTTTGAAATACCACCCTTACACTACTTTTAAATTATGTAGAAAGAAATGTTGTATTGTCTTGGGGTGATAATTACCTATTTAAATACATCATAAAAGTCTTATAATAAAACATGACATACATAATCATAGCAAAATTAATATAACTTAATCAGCATGTTTAAAACAGTAAGTTCTACATATAAATTGACAGCTGATCACCTCAAGACAATACAACATTTTTTTATACATAATTTAAAAGTAGTGTAAGTGTAAACTTATAATATCAGAAAACCATGGTGACTAGTACCAAATATAAGAAACCATTTTACACAGTTCTAGGGATAGATCGATGGTATAAGAAGTTGTATTTTTTACAGAGAAAGGCGACAGACATAGAGAATGAAGATATGAATGATGAAGATAACAAGCCAGTAAGAATTTCCACAATCAAAATCTTGAGAAAAAAATATCTCTGAAGTATTAAATAGATAATTATTTAACTTATGATCAGTTTTAGAGGTTACATTGTTTGTGAAATGAACTGTAGGCATAGCAATATCATTTTTTTAAAGGTATTTAAATTGTCAACAACTTTCTATTGATTCCTACTTATTATGAGTGGGAATAATGGAGTTTTTAAGTATATATCAATGTGATATCCTTATCTTAACAGATTAATGAATTTTTTAAGTTAAGGCATTGGAAAGATTTAACTCATACATTAGTTTTGATGTTTCCTAATACTGTGAAAGTACTTTTATTCGTGGGGTACCAATTTTCGTGGTTTTCGTGGATGACTTTATCCACGAATTTAAGTGTCCAACGAAATAAAACAACCATTGTCCAAATCAAGACATGGGAAGATCCCCATGTAGGTTCAACTACTGATATGATCTACAGAATATATTGAAAAACCCCAAATCTGAGAATACTCTAATAGCAGTCACAGAACTACAACTGCATGCAGGATTATACCCATTTAATCTTTAATAACCTAAACTGCACAACTCTTGATCTTTTAATTCTCATAAAAAATATTTTTTATCGATGAAAGCCAGATTTCCGGTATTAATATGCTAGTATGATAAAGTGTTCATTTTATATCCTCATAGTTCTCGTACATATGGGAAGTAATAATTTCATGCTGGGCTTGATTTTGATAAGAATTATTTGACAATTCAAGATACGTCTATAGCATTTGTTTATGTTACTGATTTCTTTAGGTGACATGTTTATGGCCTAATTAACACCTTTGATGGTCTTTAATCTTGATTTAATTAGTGTTGTCACTACGATTTACACCGGTCAATGTTTACTTTGCAATTTTCTTCAATCCAGACTATTTGTATTTGTAATATTCGTTCCTAAAGGCTTGAATTTTTTCAAGTATTTTTTTTTTTTAGAAAACTAAAATCCACGAACATGTAAATATTGCTCAAACCACGAAAATTGATACCCACGAATTAAAGTACTTTCACAGTAGTTAGCTTTTAAATACAATCAAAGATTTTCTATGTTTTATAGTCCTTAAACAGAAAGACTATAAAATCTGAGATCAAAGCCAAAGCTTACAGAAATGTTGCCCAAGCCAGTAGATCGAGACGCCACAGACAGGCTGTTGATTCGGCTGATGATTCTCCAGAAAAACAACCAAAACGAGGTAAAAGAAGGAAAAATAAATCTGAGTCAGAAGCAACATCACCAAAGAGAAAGAAAGGAAGAAAGAAAAATATCAAAAAGGAAGGTTAGTTTGTTACCTTTAATTGTTCTGCTACAAACACTGCCTTAAAATATGGTTGTTTAATTTTTATTATGACGTCACCTTGGGGCATGTTTGTTTCAAATACTAAAAGTATGCCAAATTTGAGTACAACTTGACCAGTTCTCGATGTTATAAAAACCTCATAATATAAATGAAACAAGAACTATGATGTCTAATTGATAAAATGAACCTTTTAATGATAATTGGTATTTAAATTTTACTGAAATGGTAATTTTTTTCCGTTAAAAGTGTTCATAGTTCATTGTTCCTCAAATTGTACACATACATTGCAGAGGTTGATGAAGAACAAATGGAAGGAGTCCAAAGTCCAACAAAATCTGAGAAAAGTATTGGTGATGATAATTTACATACTAGAGACCAGGAAATAGATAAATCAAACCAGGAGGAAGTTGGAGAAAGGGAGATAAGTCATGGTGATGTACTGTTACACATGCCTTCTTTTGATACTGAACCATCCACATCTGGTACCGAGAAGTCTTTACCCAAAAAGAAACTAGAAAGTCCTAATGTTAAAAAGAAAGTACAGAAGAAAAAAGGGGGGAAAGGTAGGAAAATATATTGGTTGCATGGACAAGACAATATGTTCAAAACAGATAAAATTACCAAGTGTTAAAAATTGCATGTTACTCACGATCACAAATCTTTATAGATTTTAAAATCTAGTGAGTGCAGATTAAAACAACATTTAGGAGTTATTCAAAATATATATTATGTATCAAACAGCCATTTATGTGCAGTGCTGAACAGATTTTGATTAATTTGTAAGTGATTCTATATAAGCTGCCTCAGCCCCCTTCACCTGGAAATATGAATTGTATAACAAATTAACTAGGCAAAACTTTCAACATTACAATTTTGAGTCAACTATCAAAATTACAGTCATTCATGGAACTTGATCTATCTTTTAGGAAAAGTTTATATCAATACATTCTGTTGAGTCAAAATCAATGCCTATATAGATAAAAAATATTGGGGTTAGTAAATTGCCTTAGAAATATGAATTATATGATCATTTGCTTAGAAACTGTGACATATTTTCATAAAATTTTAATGGAATAGTACCACCAACAATACCTAAATCAAGTATGAAAGCTAGTGCCAGTTAAAATCAAAGAGCAGATTGCTCTGAGGGATACGATTGCCATTGTTTTCATTGACACATGTATAGATGTAGCTGGATAATATTATTTTCAAAACTAATTCAACTGCACATGTAAGACATGTAAAATGTAATTTACGTAATCTGAATAGTTACAAAATAGCCAATCCCGGATAAAAGTGTATGAACAATTTACTTAGGCCTATTGTGTTTTATTTTTGTACTATCAATTCTAAGTTTACTTTCCACAGCAGTCACTGAGACTCAGAGTGAGAGAAGGTATTTCACTTCGTATCTTATCACCTATTTTCCTACGTTAATTCTAGGAGGAACCCCATTCCTAACTCTTTAAATATTTAATTTCCTTTGGGTCAGTGATCATGACTCCTTTCCGTACATATTCCTCGGTTTAAATTGCAATCGTTTTTAACATAATACAACGTTTATCGACAGAACGAGTTAACGAGTTAATTTTTCTCAACGTGTTGTATAGTATTGTGATTCAGAATTCACGGAAGTTACTTCTGGAAGGGAGCCAACTCGAAACAATAATATGGGAGACTCCATTTCGGCTGAAAGGGTGTTGTAGTTACACCTTTACGATGTGGACTACATTTATTTTAATTTAAATGATGCATATGATTTAAAATTATGCAACAATAACCCTCAATAGCAGAAATACATAGAAAGGATCCCATAAGTTTTAAATTAATCAATTGAGTGGGGAATCCAGAGCAACCATTCAACCTAATACCCCTTGAAGTCAAGAAAACTATACGCATGCGCATAATTACCTGAACAAACCCTGGAGCAAGAACATATATTAAATGTTAATTAAACGACCTAGATGGTTCTCTATTTCTTTATGGAAGTACAATCTCAAATATCAGTTTCATAACGGTGACTTATAAGAAAAACTCCACTTCACTTATATGACAGAAATAGATTTATCGTAATTCAGAGAACTCTCGCATTTTTATCAAAACTGGGGAATTCCCTCTGACGTGTTTCTAAATTTATAAAAGCACTAAATATAAATACTGCTTAATTCTGATTTTCCGTGTTGTTAAAAACACGCATATAAGTCAAGGGAAATATCAAACATGAAGATTATGAAAAGAACATTATAGGAAAGTTGTTTAAGTTCAATCCCTTTGTTTGTTTTTACCTTTTAAAGCAAGACAATCATAAGAATCTGAGATGTTCCTTAATGTTTAGAATGAAACGGTTGACGTGAGGGCATGGCCCTGAGCCAATAGTATAAGTCTACAGATTGCTTGAAAGCAATCGTTTCCCAAAAATGAGTGTGCCCATGTGAATTAATTTTTGTGAAAAAAAATGTTTACAATATGAAGACGATTTCAGTAAACCTTTTTGGAGTTTATTAACTAGAGTTATGTCTCATAGTTTGGAATCTGCAAGTTGAGATGCAGGTTTTTTTATTACAGAAACCACTTCTTTCTGCATTCAAAAAAATAAACATCTTATTAAAATTATATTTCTATAATGTCAGGTTGAGATAAAGCAACAATCTTTCTGTATGTCTTATGAATTAAAATTTCTGCTGACCTTTTTCTTTTTCATTTTATTTAATAGGAAGAATGCCAAGTGTTAAATTACAACCATTGGAGAAAAAGACACCAAAAAAGAAGAAAATAAAAAAAGAAACTATTACTGAAGAGAAGACGTAGCTAACATCATAAGAATGATTACATCATCTGTACATTTATCATGTCCTCATCAAAATAAATTGTTATTGTTAAACTTTAGAGTTTAAATATCATTCATATATGTAGCTTGAATTTTAGGTTGATGTTTTTCCTTCTGTGGAAACTTTCTATTAAAACTCAATTTTGATTTCCAGAGTGAAATTGACATAAGATTATTATACCTCTAGGGAATCAATATGAAAAACTGAAAGAAGCAGATATACTCCAAAGCTTCATTTAAAAACACTTGCAAATAACTAAAATATTAAGAGAAATTTAAAAAAACAGAAAAATATTCATAACAATGAGATTTACAATGAAGTCAAACTTGGCAGGTAGAACATTTCAATACGATTCCCATAGGACCTCCTTTTATGGCTAAAGCTGTGCCAGTTTTACCATGACGTTTCCTTGAATGGAAAGTTGATATGTTCTACTCTTTGTCAAGCCTCCTACTTTTGTTGCAGAAAGCCCGCCATAAGGATATTGATCCAGTGACGGCAGTGTTAGCTAACTTCTTAAAAGCTTTATATTTTAGAAGCTTGAAGACTTGGATGCTTCATACTTTGTATATAGAAGCCTTATGTTATGAAGTTTCAGTCTGTCACATGACCATTGTCCTTGACTTCATTTTCATTCTTCTGTGACTACTTGAAAAAAAAAGTTAAGATATTGTAGTGTTAATTTCTTCCTTATCATGAGTTACAGGATAACTATATTTAGTATGTGCGTACCTTGCAAGGTCCTCGTGTCCGTCAGACAGTTTTCATTTGACCTCGACCTCATTTCATGGATCAGTGAACAAGGTTAAGTTTTCATGGTCAAGTCAGTATATCAGATACTATAAGCAATAGGTCTACTATATTTGGTGTATGGAATGATTGTAAGGTGAACATGTCCAACTGGCAGTTGTCATCTGACCTTGACCTCATTTTCATGGTTCAGTGGTCAAAGTTAAGTTGTTGAGTTTTGGTCTTTTTTCTATTCTATATGTAATCGGTCAACTATATTTGATGTATGGAAATATTTTATGATGAACATGCCAGTCTCACAGTTTTGTTTACCTTGACCCACTGCCTTGACCTCATTTTCACGGTTCATTGGTCAATGTTAAGTCTGTTTTTCTTTGACTATAAGCAATAGATCAACTATATTTAATGTATAGATTGATTATAAGGTGTATATTTCTGTCAGCATGGTTCATCTGACCTTGATCTCATTTTCATGGTTCATTGGTTGGTTAAGACTTTCTTAGAAACTATAATCAATAGGTCAACTATGTTTGGTTTATTGAATGATTGTAAGGTGAACATGTATTTCTCGTTTTGTTTATCTGACCTTGACCTTATTTTCTTGGATCATGTTAAGTTTATGTGTTACTTGTAGTAAAGCTTTTTATTTAGGACTGTCAACATTCAATCAACGGTAAGTAAAGAAGGCGAGACAAATGCACTCTTCATTATTCAAAGGTCAAAACAAAGGGCTGTGCCGCATAATTCAACATTTGTATGCCCTGAACTTCTAAGAGTTTTAACTTATGCTAAAATTATGCACTACCTTTCCATTCACTTTATGTCTTACTCAGATTTCAATTCCACCACTTACCATGTCCAATTATACTGGCAAATTCATAAGTTATGTCTCTAAGAGAGGAAACCTAGAGATCATATCTGGGAACCAGTATGTAAACAAAACAAAATATCTATGAATATTATACATCTCCCCAAAATAGAAGTGTTTTATGAAACAGCTGAATTTACAAAGTGCAACCTAAAAGAGTTATTGCCCTTGAAAGGAATAATTTAATCATTTAGTTGTACTCTTTATAAAGATATCATCTCTACTGGGACAAATGGTACACAAATATATATAAAGCGTGAAATTGTAATAAGCAAAAGTGGTCAGCACATTAAAAGAGCTACAAATAAGTCGTCTTGGCTAAACATACTCAATTTTTTACTGTATAACTGATTGCAATTAATACTGTTCAAGGTGTGAACCAAGTCTATCTGCATTTTCATTGTCCTTCATTTCAAGATTAATTGGTAAAGAAATGAATCCAATATAGCTACATTTGCCATGTGGTATATTTCAAGTTCAAGTATGAATCATTTTCTAACTGCATTTGTCCCTGTTCTTTATTTCAAGTTCCAATAGGGCAAGGTATGAGTCGGATCAAACTGCATTTGCACAGTGGTTTATTCCAAGTTCAATAGGTCAAAGTATGAAGCATATCTAGCTGCATTTGCAGTCTTCTATTTCAAGTTCAATAGGTCAGGAATTAATGTAGATTTAACTGAATTTGCAGTGCTTTATCTAGTTCAAAAAGTCAGGGTTGTATGATGTAGTTCTAACTGCATTTGCAGTGCTTTATTTCAAGTTTAAAAGATCACTGTATGAAACATTTTTAAGGTATGAAACAAGTCCTTCATTTTAAGTTCATAAGGTTAATGTATAAATCTTATATAGCTGTATTTGTACCTGTCCTTATTTTCAAGTTCAATAGGTCAAGATATGATCTGACATCTGACTTTGAGTTTAAATGTCTCTCATTGCTTATTTAATATTTCTAAAAAGCATTTATACTTTTGAATACATTAATATCAATATAAACACATCATTTAATATATTCTGTAAATGTCCAACTTTTGAACTGAGTTTTAGTTTTTCTGTGTGCATTGCTGTGTGTTTATTCTACATTTGCTTGAGGTATAGATCTTACAAAACATGTTTAACCCCATCATATTTTTTTTGCCTGTCCAAAGACAGAAGCCACTGGCTTTTGTTAGTCTTGTATCTTTTATAATTTTAGTTCATTTGCATGTTTTGGATTTGGATGTGCATCCATTTTCATTGAACTAGTACACATTTTGTAAAGGGGCCAACTAGAGGCCACCTCTGGGTGTGGGAATTTATTGCTGTTTTGAAACCCATTGATGGCCTTTAGACTTTTCTGCTCTTTGCATGGTCGTGATGTGTCTTTTTGACACATTCCTAGTTTCCATTCTCAATTTTAAATAAAATATTGTGGTTCTTTTGACTACATGCATTACACTTGTTAAGGAACACCAACAACCTTGGTAAAATAAACCTGATAATCCTAGTCAATTAAGAATGGAGTGGAACACACCTGCCACATGTAAGGTTTGAACTCAACCTTAGTGTTGACAGACTTCTGGTAGTTTGACTCCTTAGACCACTTGACAACCAGAGTGGAACACACCTGCCACATGTAAGGTTTGAACTCAACCTTAGTGTTGACAGACTTCTGGTAGTTTGACTCCTTAGACCACTTGACAACCAGAGTGGAACACACCTGCCACATGTAAGGTTTCAAATAAATCATGGTGGTCAAAGGAGTCAAACTACCAGAAGCCTTTGACCACCATGATTTATTTGAAGGTTTAAACACGTTGACATCACAATATATGACTGAATTTGAAGGGAGTTATTACAATGTGACTCAATAATATGTGAGGATTAATAAACTGTCAACTAATTAGTTGAAATTAAATAAACACCAATGCTGCTACAACTGCATACCAAATGTAATTGAGATATCGAAAGTTCTAATATACTGTCTGAAAAGCAAACTTCAACATTAAAACCAATCACATACTTTAACATTATTGATTCTGCTGTTTGCTGGAAAAAGCAGGCCTAAGTCTCTTCTTCATCACTCAACAAGGGGAGACAAAAATCTTGGAAGATGTAAGAAATGTTAGAAGAAACACAGACCATATGTAGAAAATATTTAATGATGTTTTAATATTGCCTGGCAAACAGCCCAATCTTTTTATTAAGTTATAGAATTTCTGACGCTATTAACAATGTAACATACGACCGTTACCATGTCAACATGTAACCATGACAATATGTACATAATGAGTATCATACACATACACATATTCTCTCACACACATTTGTACACATTATAAAAATATATACATTAAATGTTACCTTTGTAATAAATAATCACATTCAAATAAAAATGTTGTACAACGTTAAAATATTGTGACCAAATTCCTGCTCTAACAAAACAATAAAAAAATCAAAGTATGAGATATAAATTGATTGAAGATCAATGTAAGAGAAAGTATCTTTTTTATTATATTATCTGTATTTCTGGATTAATTATTAGTCGTATTAAAATCCTAAAATTCTCAGGCATTCTTTGGTAAAAATACAGTAAAATGTGTTAGTACTCAGATGATTCCCTATTTCCAACAAAGTTGTGTTACGATGCCTCCAAATTAAAGGTCATTTCAAGATGTTTTAAATGAATTATATTATAAAATGTAAATTTTAATGATTAAAATTATGTAGGTTCCTCTATGCACATGTTAATACTTTATCGATTTTTAAAAAAAATCCCTGATCACATTTTAAGATGATTTCATTTAAACCATGACTGCAGTATTTAATATTTGTAAACTTGAGATCTCCTACAGAGAGATTGTATTTTTAATATTAAAGCACTTTTTGCTATTTTTAAAAATCGTATTTTTCATTTTCTTGTCACCCATTTTTGTATTAAAAAAGCAAGCCAAGCAGATTTAATTCACCAAATAAAAGTTTTAGTGTTAAAAAAATATATAGAAAATTATAAATATTCTAATCAAACAGATATTTAAAAGGTTCCTGTTTGGAAATTTCATCCTGCATTTAACTTCATTTTTTTCATTTGCATCTTGTATACTGAATATTTGCTACACATGAAAAACAATACAGAGGGATTTACATATTTTCATTTAAAATTTCACAGGATTTGATGCATCCCATTTTTTCTTCACAAAAAGATGTAATTTAGTAGACAACAAAAGTATTGAACTATAGTACAATTTGGTCCATTTTATCTTAAAGTGTTATTGAGATAAAAATAAATTATACATAATTGTCAACAGGAAGAAACTCCTATATATACTGGTATAAATTATAATCAGTAAAATAGTTTCAAATTGTTTGATTTCTATCCCATGGCCACTTTCTAAATATTTTTGACTGATATTTTACCATGCTCCTGCTTAAACTGAAAGTAGTTTTGATTTTTCAGCAGTGGCGGATCCAGAAATTTTCGTACGTGGGGGCCCACTGACTGCCTAAGAGGGGGCCTGCTCCGGTCATGCTTCCGTGATTCCTTATATAGTCAACAAAAATTGCCCCTTAATCCGCCTCTGTTCAGTTTTCTCATTTCTTAAATCCTATTGTAGTTATTGTCAGATTGGTTCAAATCATCCCCCTTTTCGTCAAACATAGATACTGCAAAGTTAGCACTAATTAGTTATTGACTACAGCGTACACATACATGTACCACACTCACACGGACAGTATCCCTCATTATTGTACATTAACCAAATAACTTACAGGACGTCTTCAACAGATTTCTTGAAGTCATGTGACATGTCTGATATAGGTCTCAGTATAGTATTGTACAGGTCTGGTGAAACCAATACAGTATGGATTCAACATTATTCTTTTCATGTTTTGTGTAATTATGTCAATGTATGTCATGACATGTACAAATAAAGTCCTGTTAGTTTAAATGATCCTCTATTTGACTTCTGAGCACAGGATAGATGAAGAAGATATTAAATGATCCTCTATTTGACTTCTGAGCACAGGATAGATGAGGGAGATATAAGGGATGTAATAATTATCAATGTTTTTAGATTGGACTTACACAGAATAAGAAAGCTAAATTTTTCAAGACTACCTTCATTGTTTAGATAAATGTCAACTGATGCTGATTTTGTGATACATTGCCATCCAACAATTCACATGAAAGCTATAGGCATTACGATAAAAATTGAGCAGTATGGCCATTTAGGTCAATATCTAAAAAATAATTTAAGGAACATACAATATACGTGGGACTGTTTCAGGAAAGGGAAATAAATGAACTCACACGAGAGGTGGAGAAATAAAAAGGCTGACAATATCTCCATGACAACATATAAATATTATAGGTGACCTTTGTAAGGTGTCAAATACAACACTGGTAACCATGGAGATTCATTACAACAAACGTATTGCTTGACACAGATGTACTGAGTATGATCCTTGTCCATTAAACGCTTGAATAGTCCTGAGATAACACTAAAGACACATCTTGCAGAAACACCAAGAGGCACAATAACGCTTAACAATTACTATGTTAAAACTTCCTCTTTTTCATGAATATTTCCATACTGACATTTAAAAACAAACATCCAACCAAATAGAAATGTGTCTGTTAATAATTTAAGATATGTTTCTAAATACACAAATATAAAAACAAAAATAACTGCACTTTTTTTAGCATCTTCTGACACAAAAACATTCAGAAGATCATGTTAACAGATTCAATGTTGAAATCAAACATCTACATGATTGAGATGGCATGTCCTTGACCTCACACTTCCTCCATTACAAACTTTTGTCCACATAAAAATGCTTTTTTCACATCATAAAATGTATGTTTGTCATTCCCCAGCTAATATCACCGTCAGTCCTTCCCCAAGCTAATATCACCGTTGGTAATCTTCGGGTTTTACAATTCCTTCTGAAACAATAAAACAAATCGGTGGTTAAATTTTCACTGGCTTTCTTTTTCGTGTCTAATGTTCTATAATATGTGTCATCTCTCCGAAAAAATTCTCCTTTTGAATACTGGACTCATGGTAGAGATTTTCCTCTCACGTTCAAATATCTCTATTTCTCACTTTAACAACATTATTTCATGAAAGGCAGTTGTGAGTCCTGTAAAACTTAACATTTTGTTGTCAAACCATTGTTCATTTGCTCATAACATTGTTCATTTGCAAAATTCAGAGTGCCAAAGCAACCTGAAATATTGTTTTAACTGATTAATTTCTAATTTTGAAAGTTGGTTGTAGAAAATTTTTATACAATAATAATTCAACAATACAGCTCTATAAAATATTATCAAAATAAAAGGAAGAACGTGTCACATTTGTCTCAGCATATAAATACGCTCAAGTCATTTACACCACTGTCGCAGGTGAGGAGGAGGATTTGGCGCCAGCAAACATGTTTAACCATGCAACATCCTATATGTGCATGTCGCAAGTCAGGAGTCTGTCATATAGTGGTTGACATATTTTGCTGTATATGATATCTGCTTTTTGTAAATTGTTTTGTACATAATTCTGGCAGTTATTTTCTCATTTGACTTGATTTACATTTTTTTTTTAGCCTTCTATAGCTTACTAGGTTGTATGAGTTTTTCTCATTGGTGAAGGTGTATTGTAACTTACTTATTTTCTTCTAAGTGATTTGGGCTTTGGTGAAATGCCTGATTGCTAGTCTTTAATACCACATCTTTTTATTTTTATAACTCCAGAACTTGATCTGTGTTTGGTTCTCAAAAGATTTGATTGATGTAATTACTGTGAAATATCTACTCATTCACTTTGTACAAGTCAGAAATACTATATAATTTCCTTGGCAAAATTCTGACATATTAATTTACAATTGTGGTATTAGAAACTTTAACCTGTCCCAAATATGATTTGCAGCCTTTACCCACATGGTATGGTCTAGCCACAGGTCTTTGACATCATATCAACTTTGTTTGTTTTCATCTATATATGAAGGGTTCATAATTCTTTCTAAATTCCTTTACTTTTATGCCCAGCTTAGAGTATGTTGCAAGTGATTTCTTAACAAGTGGCTATATAATTACAGCCATTTTCAATATTTACAATCTATGAATAATAGTACAGAAACTTCATTAACTTACCATGATAAACTTTTAAAATTGCTTCACAAACAAATTTATATTGACTCTGAAAACAGAAAAAAAATAAACATAAATCAATAAATCATAATTATGTGACCATTCAGCATTAAAAAGAATCATTCCTCTAAAAGTATATGTCTTGTGACAGAAAAATGACCGAACATTTGGTATTTTGTGTTGTTGGGTGGATGTGTCACTGACATATATCACCTTGTTCATTGTGTAGAGTATAATTTCAGATTATAACCAAATAAAAAGTGGTTGCATTACAGGACAATCTATTACATCAAGTCAAAACAAGAGGCTGTCACAACGACAGCAAACAGGATTTATTAACATTTATTTGTGTCCTGGCAATATCACAAGAACCACAACTGATGAACGGTGAAAGTGAAAATTGTTAATATCAAATTTGACCTCCATTTTGCCATCAGTACCAACATATTAAAATTGAAAAGCTTAGGTTGAATGGTTCATGAGTAAATGCAACAACATGAATGGAAATGCCATTTTTTTTATCTTTCAAGAACCATAACTCCTGAACGGTAAAAGTCAAAATCAATATTATTGAATTTGACCTCCATTTTGTCATCAGTAACAACATATTAAAATTTGAAAAGCTTTGGTGGAACAGTTCACAAGTAAATGCACGGACACGACTGGAAACGTCATTTTTCAATCTTTCAAGAACCATAATTCCTGAACAGTAAAAGTCAAAATTGTCATTATTGAACTTGACCTTCATTTTGTTGTCAGTAACAACATACATTATTAAAATTTTAAAAGCTTTGGTTGAAAGGTTCATGAGTAAATGCACGGACAACATTTGATTGCCGCCCGCCCGACTGCCATACATCCCCAAATCAATAACCGACATTTTTGTCACAAAAATCCAGTTAAAAATCAAACATACAACATTTCTTTTTGAATAAATTAACAAAATTTGACAAAAATTAATGATAATGTTTGTTAACTATGAAAGTAGTGTAAAATGGTACAATGTTTTGCCCACAGTACTTACAGCAGTTTGTATTAACATAGCACGTTGGTCTCTCATTTGGCGTACTATAGACAATGGATAAACAGGTTGGTTAGCTTCTACTAAACACATAGCTGTTTCCATGGTAATTAAAACACCTGTTCTTCCTATACCAGCACTGAAAACACACAAAATTTACATAAAATTGATTAAACTTTACTGAACTTTTAATACGTAATTGTAGAAATCTTCATATTTTTCAAAATGGTTGGAATGAAACCTGTTGAGACTGAACCATCATGTTTAGATTAGAGATTACCACACTACGGGTCAATTACTGAGGAATATTCAAAGTCCTGATACAAGTGCTCTGCTACACAAGTTTCCTATCTAGAAAAGATTCAATAAATGACTTGGAGCATTGTTCTTTTTCTGTATTTTTTTCTAACCCTTCCACATACTTATACTGTTTCTATTTTTTTTTCTATTTCATTTTTTAGTTGTAAAAATGTTAAAAAAAAATACTCTTTTTGTCTGTGCATTTTGAAAACGCTTTCCTATTCAGAAAATGTCCATGTTCTGTAAAAAAAACCAATTTAAGATGTGTGTATTATATTGGTAACACCTTAATGTAAGGTTTCATCTGGATTTCCAGCTTCAATCCTTACCTACAATGGACAACTGTTGGTTCTACCATGCCCTGTCGTCTTTCCCGTACTTTTATTACAAAATCTAAGAAATCTCCTGGATCATCAGGCACACCATGATCTGGCCAAGCTATATACTGCATGTGTGATATATGTCTCTCTTCTCGGGTCTGAAAATAATAAACAATAATATTAAGACTTTATATATGTTATAGTTTGAGGAAAATGATCTAATTAAAATAATTAAAATGACTTTGATATGTACATGGAAATGTTGAAGATGACGACTTAAAGAATTTATCTTGATATTGATCACCTTTCTATTAAAAAGTTTAATTTTTATTCCATTTTTTTTTGCTCAAAACTTTTTTTGTCATATCATATATTCAGATAGATATACATTTATTTCTGTATGTTGATTACAATATCAATAAAAAGTTTCCCTTTTGTCCATACCTCTATATTTGTTAAATTAAATTCTCTAAAAGCAAATGACGTTGATTCATCTTCCTTGACACATGTGATTTGCAATGCCCCATAATCTAGCGTTTCATACATGTCAGGCCAGTACTGATGACACTTCACCTAGAAATACAAAACAATATGTTATAGGGGGTGAACAAATAAATACGTCTATCAACATGTCAGGCCAGTACTGATGACACTTCACCTAGAAATAGAAACAATATGTTATAGGGGGTGACAAATAAATACGTCTATCAACATGTCAGGCCAGTACTGATGACACTTCACCTAGAAGTTATAGGGGGTGACAAATAAATACGTCTATCAACATGTCAGGCCAGTACTGATGACACTTCACCTAGAAATACAAAACAATATGTTATAGGGGGTGACAAATAAATACGTCTATCAACATGTCAGGCCAGTACTGATGACACTTCACCTAGAAGTAGAAACAGTCACATGATCAGGCTCTATAATTTATTTGTAACAGTTCTGCAAAATAATAAGAAATAGAAAACAATACGTCATGTCATAAGGTTGGACAAATAAATATGGCCATCAACATATAATATCAACAAATAGTTACTATATATTCAGAAATTATGCGATGATTTCATTATTGCAAAAAATGCAACAGGGTTATAATTGCAATAAATTAAACTCACATTTTGATTTTTTTTTTATGAATTACTCAAACAGGATACATGTATTTCTCAGTATCACAAAATTAAAATTGCGTTTTAGTCAAAAATAATAAATGCATGCAATAATTTCTGAATTTACAGTATTCTTTTCATGTTAAAAGAATAAGAAGAATAAACTGTTGACACAGAGATATGTTTCACATGTCGGTATAAAATTCAGAAAAAGACAATTAGATGGACAGCAATGTTTCTAACTAATTGAATTGCTGGACCATGAAAGTGGGAAGTACTTCCTATCAAACTAACATAATCCACTGGACCATGACCTTCAAATGTTTGTTAAACTGATATGTACTGATAATGCAATGCTCAACTTCTTTAAAAATGTCAATAAAATGTAAAAAAAAGTATGCTTACCCTTCCTCTTTCATTTTTCATGGTTAGCATGACCAGTAATGATGTATGTTGTTCCCACACCATTTGCCAGAAATCTGTACATGTAGCCGGTAAAGGTCCTTGAGCAGCGATGTAACGGTTCACAATTCCTGAACCAGGGATTTCCATCTATAAATACAAAGTAAATTTGTAATAAAGTTTCTTTCAAAAAAAAATAATATATCCTTTAAAATACATGTAATCATAATAAGTTATACTGAAGTGTTCATGAATTAAATGATTTTTTTACTTTTGTTTATGGGGCAAAACTGTTGCAATAAATGATGACATTGCACAGGTGTTAGAATTTTCTTGTCAAAAACTGTAAATAAGAAGAATGGTTGATATCATGTGGACAAGTTTGGAATATGAATTTGTCCCCACTTTGTTTCTGACCAAATCATTGAACATATTTGTATTCTACTAGCTCACAATATAACAATTAGTTTGCTTCTAAAATGTATTTTTGTTACTCCAAGCAAGTCCTTTTTTACTTCAATATGCCACATGCTTTGCAAAGAACAAGAAAATACCAATTATAGCCTGGCTTGACCCAGACTCTTAACCTACTGTTATCTAAGAAAGCTTACTTCTAATCAAAAAGGTGGCTGAGACTCCATATGCAATAAACTTCTAAATGTGTTAATGACTACCATAGAGGAGAAAATTAAACTGCATATGGAATAAGATACAATAATTATGTAAACATAGAATTTCTGTACTAGATCATAAAACAATGATTGCTACTTACATTTACATAATTGGCATTAATATAATCCGTCAGTCCTCTTAATATGACTCTAGTTTGGTCATCTGCAAGGAAAACATCAAAATTAACAACATTCACTTTCTCATTATCAATTCAAAATGTTGCAATGTTTAAATTGTTGATCATTAGGCAGTCTTATTGACAAGATTTGAAAACAAGGGTCAAATTCTTAATTTTCATCAAACTTTAAGACCTGCAAATAAACTTACTCATTTTTATGTACCCTTAGATTGGTTATAACTTCAACTTTGTATGGCTTTATAATATTTTGAACTGAGCATCAGTGATCAGTCTTGTGTAGACGAAAAGCTCATATTGCATATTAAATTATAAGCCTGGTAACTTTGATTTATAACAACAGGTCTGGGATAGAGTCCGTGTTGAAAACTACTGAATGCAGTTTCATCAATAGAAAGAATATATTAATTCAAGCGAGTTTGTTTACCAGACTATTTGGTTTCCTTATTTTGTGAGTTGAGTTGATAAGAGAAGGAGTGTAGTGATACAAACTGCCATGTAAATATTTAGTTGATTTGATAGAAGGGGGGTAGTGTAGTGATATATAATGACATGTACAAATTAGGTCAGATGACAGGGAGAGAAGTATGTAAATAAACCTACATGGAGATATATCTCTGTATCTATTCTTGGCAATATTGGCATCTAGTCTGGCAGCATTCATTGTCATTCCAGGTTTCTTTCTGTATAATTGCTACAATACAAAATGAAATATTGTGAACTGTAATCTCTAATTTTCATTTTTAGATTTCTAAATGCAGCAATTAAAATTTAGACTTATATTATTATTTTTTTATGCCCCCACCTACAATAGTAGAGGGGCATTATGTTTTCTGGTCTGTGGGTCCATTGGTTCGTCCGTCCGTTCATCCCGCTTCAGGTTAAAGTTTTTGGTCGAGGTTGTTTTTGATGAAGTTGAAGTCTATCCACTTGAAACGTAGTACACAGGTTCCCTATGATATGATCTTTCTAATTTTAATGCCAAATTAAGAGTTTTTACCCCAATTTCAGTGTCCACTGAACATAGAAAATGATAGTGTGAGTGGGGCATCCCTGTACTTGGGACACATTCTTGTTTGGTTCTGTTTTTCATATATATTCTTTTCCAGCAGTATAAATGTGAAAAAAATTTAAAATTATAGAAGTTTAAAAGCTATACAACTAGAGGCAACAGTTGTTTACTAATGTTAAAATCTTATAAATCCATTTAGAGCAGGTAATGACATGAACATCAAAAGGAGGGGAACCAGTGTGTCAACAGGGTAAGCATCTCCAGCTATGCATGAATCACCAGACAAAAGACTAAAGGTAACAATTGGAATCCGATACAATCTATACGTTAACTTCTAAGACTGCTAAAACATGTAGCTAGTTAGCTGCACACACAAAATTTGTCATGTGACCTTAAATCTGTGTAATGTGGATTTCAATTGTTTTTCCTCACGACTCTGTTGCAGCAGTTCTTTTTGTGTGTATCATGAATATTATCCCCCCTTTTTTATATCTTATTTATACTAGTCACTCTTTTTTTTTGAAATGTTACAGATTTCTTCACAAATCTGAACTTACATCAAACTGTGCCAGTGCAGCTCCACTTTCTAAACTTTCTTGTAATAACATGAGTGAGTTTTCTAAAGCATTTGCTCCTGTTAAAGAACCGGTGATTTGATGAGAGTCAGGTATATATACTAGATCAGGGTCCTGGTCAGCTTGTTCCTCTCCAACATACACTGAAAACACAAAAAAAAGTATATAGTCACAGATATATTAAAGAGCAAGATATACCGCATCAGGGCTATCGTTGAGTTAAAATGCTTCACGGTTTTTATCAGCTAAGCATGCTTTCATTGGTGACCCAAGTTTACCACACAAAGTATATTTATGGTTCATTATTTGGCTTCTGGGTATTATTACATGGACATGCTTTCTTTTTTAGAGATTGTAAAATGAACAAATGTGAGGAGTTTCCACCAAAACTTTTTTCATTTCCAGTTAAGCTTAAGTTATCTAATGAGAGTGAAAACAGTACGTAAACCATATTCTTGGTCAATATGATCTAAGCCTGAGATACTGTTATATTTGGAATAATCCTACATAAAATACTCATGGCAATATTTTATCTATCAGAATGGATTAATGCTGTATCAATTTGTATCATAAGAAAGGCCTGAGCCAGCGATATAATTACAGGAGAATACTTCCTGTCTGCAGGTAAATTTACAGGTAGATAATTAGCTACATCAAATATTTAATCATACAAGTATCATGACCAGTGGGGTCACTGAGTGTAACTTATTTTGATGTAAACAAAGTAACACAGTACAGTATGATCAATGTAGTCTCATTTCCTGTTATGTCTCCATACCAAAGACCCAATAAAACCACATGGTTAAATTCCTTAGCCTTCAACAGGTAGTTAAATCAAGGTTAATTTGAAAAAAAGTACATGTAAACTAGTACATTCATTTCTTTTTATTTTATATTCCTGATTTATTGTTGAAAAAGAGTTAAATGATAATTTAAAGTATTTAAAAGACATTTTTATAAATTAACAGTTCTATCAAGCACATCAGATATTTTCTTTTTTTAAATACTGAGATCATTGTATGAATGGAATTATAACTTTTCTTAAAACCAAATAAAAGTTTATTGTTTATATGGTTTAATAGTTCTGAAATATCTCACTGTGTTCCCCTGATATGTTAACTATAAATTTTATCAATAAACCATCACATATCATTTCCAACATACCGGTACTAGCTAAGAAGAATAAGACAAGAACTGGGGGGGAATGTAGGTATCCAATTACTAAAATACATTACATTCAGTAAATTACTTGATTGGTGTTTAACACCACTTCAGGCACTATTTGCTATTTCATGGCTGTCACTTTTTATTGGTGGAGGAAGCCAGACTGTCTGGAAAGAACTAAGAAAACTGACAATCCTAGTTAATAAAGTTTGGAGTCGAATGCAGCTGCAACTCTGGGATAAGTACTCAATTCCTCAGATTACAGTTAATGAACTGATCTCTTCGGCCACACAGTTAAGTTAACAGGAATAAGAAATTAGTTTTCACTAAAAAATGATCACTGAAATACACATCCAGTTAACCTAGCACTGGTAATTAAATGATTGAGTATACTTACTGAAATATACAACAACCATTATAGCCACAATAATCCACATGCAGTGGCAATACCAGTACTTCTTTATAAACATAATTAATTATTAGGTCTGATCAGGATAGATCTGAAGTTCTACCGATTATTTTTGATCAGTCATAAATGTTATAACATATACTTCCACAATGGTGACAGAGAGATTAATTCCTTGTGATGCTCAGCTCATGGATCCAGCTGATGAAGCATCTTACACAGTGGTTACCTGTATACCCTGATGGTAACTTGTTGGTAACAGGATCAAACTCATAAAGTAATGACCAATCTATGACCATGTGGATTGTGATATTGTAATGATATCAAGAATGAAATTTAAAGTATCCATGTATCCACTAAATGGTGACCATCCTCTTGAATTGAGTGACAGACAGAACTATATCCACTATCAAATCAATTCCCTTAGAACAAATATAATATTGATCTGTGATCAGAAAATTGGATTTATTTCAATGTTATGTAATCCTTAAATCTAATATTTCATCTGCATTAAGTTAGCTATAACATGGCATCCAAATATAGAAACAAGCTCACTCTAATTTCTCAATATAATAAAATAAATATTTGATTTGTGATATTGAGTTGTACAACACCTTTACAACTAACCAGGATCAGTTATGTATACGTGTACATTATAATTTAATCAATTCATCGGTCAAAGTCAGTTGATAAATTGATACACATCAAAATATAAATATTTCTTTCTGGGTCAGAAATGAGAAGAGTAACTTTACCTATTCCTTTCTAGGATTTAAAAGTTAGCTAACCATAGCTGCATCGCTTACATCAATTTAACAAATATATACATGTAATGGCTCTTGAGGGATTTCAGTTTATAGCAAAATAATTTTAAATAACCTTAAGAATCATTTCAGCGTAGCTTTATATGTATAGAATAATGAAATTAGTTTTATCAAATAAAGTAAACCATAAAAAATCAATATCAGTTCATACTTGATGAAAACCTCTAACTTCTTTGAAAATTTAGTTTTAAGAGCTGGTTACTACATCTGTGAATGATGTGGTTCTTTCTTTCATGAAACTCATGACTATAAATGCTTCTAATTCTGTGTAAATATATTATTTTACCAGAAAGCTGGTACAAGTCATAGTGATTTTAGCTTATCAGATCATACTTACCCACTATCACTGTAGTAGTCCCTAGACAAAACTTTGAACAACCCAAAACACCTCACACAAATTTTATGACACACATAAGCCAAGACACAAGAAGAGGGGGGGAGATTATTCTCAAGTTTAACATATACATGTACTGTCATAGTAAACTTACCATTTGGGCGAACTATTAGCACTAATTCTCCTGAATGGGTTTCTCGGGAGGCTCGTATAAACATGACCACCTACAAAAAATTAACCAAAAGTGTAGGAGATATTGTTTTTACAGTAAATTAATATATACACTCAAATAACAGAAAGTCATTAATATTTATTAAAACCTATAAATATTGGATTACATATTTACAACAATATCTCTCTTCCAACTCAAATTTACAAAAATATGTTTTCTTGTTTTGAAAGGCCAATCCTATACTCAATCCTCTTCTGCTGTTTTTTAGTCAGCACATTAGCATGAAGTGGAAGAACTGAATTCCAAACGTTCAACATCACAAGAGGAAAGAACAACAAAACACAGAGGATTATATTTAACAGCATCGTTTGAAAAATATTGCCCAATGGTATGATATTTTTGGTCTATGTTGTAAAACATTTTGTCTAATGAAATAAGACTTATTAGTAACCTAAGTATTAAGGGTAGTACATGAAATAAGACTTACAAGTAACCTAAGTATTATGTAATAACAAGGTATAAGTCATGGTAATCATTTTCCTGGTTAATTGTAGTACCTGTTCATGTGTATGTTGTGAAACATCTCTTCCATTTATATATAAAACTTGGTCTCCCTCGTTTAACCGAGGGATGGCTAAATCAGCAGGTGTATTTGGTGCTACCCTGGATACAATGATTGGCATCCCCTGATCTGCCCCACCCTAAAACACAAAATATTAATCAATATATCTGTCTATATTATTAATTCCAGCTTTATTTATTAAACTTATTTCTTCACTTACTTTCATTATGTACAAAGAAATTGAATATTAACCTCTCCTGCAAATGACATTAATAAAGTATTAATTCATAAAATTGCCTTCCTTCATTTCTTTTTTATATAAATAAGGATGTTTGTTTTCTCGTTTGAATTGTTTTACATTGTCATATCTAGGCCTTTTATAGCTGACTATGTAGTATGGGCTTTGCTCATTGTTGAAGGCTATATGTTGACCTATAGTTGTTAATGTCTGTGTCGTTTAGTTTCTTGTGGACAGTTGTCTCATTGGCAATCATACCACATCTTCTTTTTTATATTGACAATGAAGCCAAAAATTCAAGGAATTTTTAAAGTAGCTTTAACCCCTAAATTGACCTTGGCATTGAAACTGACCTTGACATTGAAACCGAACCTGCCCTGTTCATCTGGGATCATCCTGATGGTAACCAGACCATGTCCTTCAGGGTAACCGTTGCTGTTGTGCTAAAAACAAAAATACAGAGATGTAATCTTAGGACAAATAATCAGTAAGGTAAATTAAAGCGAAAACATATCTCAATTCTTAATACATATTACATATAAATACAGAACTATTTGGATAATATCAAAAAGATGTTTTAAATTGATTTTAGCCAAGCCAATTTATCTGCAATGCCCTTATATATTTCAATGTTATCAATGCTCTAAAAAATACAAAGATGTATTGGTATATAAATACATGAAAAGTACCAATTTTCTATGAGTTCCATCACAGAGTGTGATATGTTTCCTATAAAAGGCAGATAAGGAAACCCTTATACCCACCTATTCACATATTAAGCCCCTCATAGGAGATTGATTTCACTTACCAATCTAGTATAGCTTTCATTTGTCCAGTTTGTCACAAGACAGATCAACATTTTTATGGAGGAACTCTATTACAACTACTTATACTACTGTTTTTCATTAAATGTTTAATGAAAATGAAATGCACCCTGGGTTTTCTATATTTTGACGTCAACATTTTTACAATTCATAGGAATGTTTATATAAAGATGTAAGGTAGTATGTGTTTTCCCTCCTATTTAATTCCTTGAAGCTAGTAACACGTGTATACAAATATCTACCTGGAATTATGTTATCACGATGTTATCTCATTTCATGATGTTAATCTATCCTTTTTCTGATCATTAATGCGGAAAAAATGTATACTTATAAATACACCAAAACCTACGATTTTTTGTTATTCGAGTCAATGAATTGAAATTCTGTTTTCTAAAAGTTTTCAACTCTCAAGTATTTAAATATGCTGATGTGTTAGATTTTAAGACAAACCAATTAAATTAAAAAATAAAATAAAATAAACCAGATTTTATTATAGGGGTAATTTTTTTTTACAGAAAACAAATCTACATTAATACAAAACAGTGGACACACAGAAATGTCTTGCCTTCATTGTTGATTATGATATCAAAACTAATATGCATTTATCAACCTTTGAACAATGTCTAGACTCTATACCAAGGTCAATCTACATGTATTGGCATCACATAACATAGCAGAGATAAATGAGGTCAAGCTTTATAGAAACACCTTTTAGACAAGACTGACAATGATGCTATAGTTGACCTATTGTGAAAAACCTACTTTATCACTAAAACATGTAAACGCTTCACATTGACCTTGATAAGTCACTAAACCATTAAAATGAGGTCAAATACAACTGACAGCCATCATGACTTCAGACCATAGGCATATACTAAGTGTGGAATGTCTATTTCCTGGTTTGTTTTTCCTTTTGAAATTTTCAGCTTTATATAAAAATCCTCATCTTCCAGGTCAAGTAATTCCCATACAAAAATAAATATATGTGTAATCCAAAATTTGTACTTTTTAGTAAGTTCACATGAAGCTTATACTTCTTGAAATGTGAAGTGTAAAATTACTCATGTATTTAAAAAGTCAAACCTGTTTAAAGATCAGGGAATATAACACACAGGTGCACAGGACATGCAAGAAAACTTACAAAAAATTGTCAACTTAGTTAAGGTGGCTTCTGTTTGGTTTAATTGAAACATTAATTTTTCTCTTCAAAAAACAAGTTTAAAAAGGTACTACATTAGTACAATACATTATGAGAATATTCGTTTGATGGCATACACTATTAAAATACCTGTATGAATTAATTAGTTTTATTTTAACCACTCAAATAAAGTGGGAGTTATGATATTTGGTGGCAGTTACTTGATATATATCATTAGAAGGAAGTCTGTAAGTTTGACATTAACTTAAACTTTTATTTTTAAATTCAATACTGAAACTTTACACTGAAACAGGATTTACTGAAACTTGAACAACTGAATCATTTAAATAAATATCCTGGTGATTATATTAAATTCAAATATTTTTAAAATTTTTATTTTATTTTTAAACATGTTGGTATTCTAATTACAATAGCTGTCACATTAGAATTTCTCTTTCATGAGGAAGTTAATATAATGCCTCTTTACAAATTCTCCATATAAAGTTTGATCTAAGTCGTAAGCAAATAACAAATTACCCCCACTGACTCAGTAAATTTATGTAAATGCAAACATCATGTCACATTCCTAATGTATCTATTATATGTTAACAGACATATTTTTTACGTGCCAGGTTAAAGATCATAACAAAATAAATTCATTTCTTTTCATTTAATTGTGTACACAGTTTTCAATAGGTTGATATGCTATAAAATATTCCGATCTCCTATCTAAAATTAAAATTTACATAATAAATACGGGACTACTGAAATATTGCAGGTATTTCGAGTGATACAGATAATTTTAAAGCAGTAAAATAGGCTTAGTAAACAACCATATATAGGGAGATAAATTATAAACCGACAAGTACATTTTACACCTATATATAACTTAATTTTGACAAAACATATTACCACTATAGACATGTCCCTAACTTTATATAATAAATAACTTCAAGGCACATGAAGGCACATTACAAAATTATTAATATGCAGGTCCAACTGAACATTAGTAAATTGTTAAGTGAAAGGTTAAATACCTTTTTCATATTTATCATTGTATTGGGGTCTCAACTTTCTGATGCATCAAGCAGCACTATTTGTCATTTATAACATTGTTAAAACAGACAGTATGACAGCTGTTATTTCTTTTCATTTAGTTGATGTTACACTAGTTAATAGAACAATCTCCAAAGAACCAGAAAAAAAGAAGTGCAGGACCCTTTCTTACCATGTCAGCTTTAATTTGGACTAATCCAAACATAGCAGAAGAACCAGAAATATACAGCAACAAGGACCCAATTTTACTGTGCTTTAATTTGGACTAATCCATACACAGAAAACTATGAAATATAAGGCATAAAAGACCTCAGTTTTAATGAGGACTTATCCAAACACAGTATAAAAGAAACATTCCAGGGGCCAATTGTAATGACTTTAAGATTGTCATTATAAAAAGCCAGAAAAAAAGGTAACATAGACCCAAGCTTACCGTATCAGCCTTAATTTGTACTAATCCAAACACAGTAGAAGAACCAATCTGACACTGCCGTAAGACTAGTTTGTTACCAAATTCTACGGACTGCTCTTCATTGGACTTTTTATCTATCCCTTTCCTTGAAACAGTTTTCACAGTTTCATTGTTTCTTCTCTCTTTAACAATATTTTCCCTATCATTTAGACTCAACTTTCCCTTCACAATAGTTTTTACAGCAAGATCAGAAGTTTGAATTCCTTTGGTATTTTTTATTGGCTGATGATTTGTCAAAGAAAAGTTTGACTTCACAATTTGAGATGACTTTGTAGAAAAATTGTGAGTATTTTGACTCTTTCTGTCAATTGATATGGCACTTTCTAGTTTTACATCGTTTGAAGCTTTACAATATTTAATATTTTGAAGCTTTTTGTCTGTATATTTGGCACTTTCTGGTATAATATCCTTAGAGGCATTATCTTTGGAAGTTAGTCTTTGTTTGTATGTGGATTTTGGTATTATAACTTTAGAGGTTATCAGATCTTTGGTATCGTGTCTTTGTTTGTCTGTAGAATGTCCTGTTAAATCCTTAGTTACACCAGCAGAAGTTTGAGATCGTTTAGAATTTCCTGTTAAATCATTAGTTACACAAGAAGTTTGAGATCGTTTAGAATTTCCTGTTAAATCATTAGTTACACCAGAAGTTTGAGATCGTTTAGAATTTTCTTTGTCTTCAGCCACACTTCTAGACCTACTCCTACTACGACTTCTTTCCAGCTTCTCATTTGGTGTGGTTTTCAACTCACTTACTTTACTGGGTGAGATTATAAAAGATTTGGTCCTGCGACATAATTTATGATATATTTTTTCAGAATCTGTGATATTAGACCCACGTGAAATCCTACCCTGAATAACGTCATCTAAGTTGGCCGTGGACTGAAGAAGTGCATCATCATCTTTGGATCGTTTAGCAGACGTGTCTAAAACAATGGCCTTTATTCTGTCCTCAAGTGACTCAGGTGAATCATCCTCCAAGAATATTGGCATAGACTTACACACATCCTTTCTCCGGGATATTCTCTTGTTACGTTTAATCCGTGCAATGTCTCGTTCACTCAAAGGTTTATTTTCTTTGGGTCTAACAATCTTTCCCATTTCATTTTGAGACGGACTAGAAGTAGCGCACATGTCATCTGACAAAGAAGGATCATGGGAATTAGCCCTAAGACGGAATCTGACACTTTTCATTTCATCTTGGTCTAGATAGGATACAGTCTCCCGCCTTATCTGAGAAGATATATCATGACACATGAGAGACGAGTCTTTTGTCGCACTACACACCATATTACATCTCCGAATAAATTAATATGAATAAATTCCAACTTAATTGTCAACTGTCGAACAAAACATAACACAGAAGGATGGGTAATATAAAATTCCGTTCACGACATACACACACTGAATTTACATAGTGTTTAAATACCAAAAAACTTCACTCACACTTTATACAACATTTCTACCTGTTAAACGTTTATCATCCTGCACTAGTGAATCACTATTAAATTCTCAGCCAATATTTATTTTCCGATCCTTGATAGCAAAACTTAAGATTGATACTAAAAACCACTGGTATTTTATTTTGGCTCGTATTACTAGATATCTTTTCAATGATGTAACAGTCCTGCTGATAATGCAGACTAGTGTACAGATCTAATCGCTATTTCTTTTCATTCAATTCCTTTTTTGTTCAAATTTAAATGTCTATAGGCTGAGAGCAAACTCACTTTATTAAGTGATATTTGAAAATTCTATTCACCAGCTTTTTTATTCAATACATAATGTAAATACTTGAAAAAAAAAGTTTTATATCCTTCAACATTGTTGAATATAAATCTTTAAATACCTGTAATATCATAAAATTTGAATATGCCTACAGACAAAATCTTAATCAAATGTTGGATTTTTACTTTTTTTAAATCTACTTGAACAGTGTCTGCATTACATTGCAAGATGTTTATTCTGAAAAAAATCCTTTGAAAAGACTTCCAACAGTGGAAATAGATTATAGTTTTAAAAGATCATAAAATCTGGGTTGTTATCTAAATTTATCTGGTCATCTGAGGTCAACAATGTTAAAGGTTCATTTCAGGTAAATTAATCTCCAGTCTCCCCAGGTTTTTATAATCCTCTTAATCTGTTATTTTCAGTCTCCACAGGTTAGTAATAATCCTCAATCTTAATCTGTTATCTCAAACATCCATACTGTTACACCACATCATAACATGTAGGAAATACAAGTCTGAGTGTACTATATGGAATTTATATAATGTACTAATAAACACATCCAATAATAAATTATACTGCACACATATGGTCATTCCTGGCATCAGTTATCCCTGTCAGTAACCTACTTTCTAATACATGTAGTGGATCAGTCAGTACTACTATACATTCCCAACATTTAACCTGTATATCACCAAACCCACACTCCAGGTGGCCCAAGTCAACCCAGTACATATAATATTCTGTAGGACACAGGGTAGAAATTCTTTCTCCAGTCAGTAGTTGCTGGAACAACTTTATCATGAAGTTTGTTTCCTGACAATAGCTATCATGATCTTTGTCTCCTGACGATATCTAGTTTGAGGAGACGATAGTTCGTTTGGATTCCAGATGTTCATCTGCTATAACTTGATATCATTTGTCAACGATATATTTGTACATGTTGCAGGTTATGATTCTGTCACAATAGCCAAATAAAACATAAAATGTGTATCCCTGAAGCTGGGAATGATTAGTTGTAATGCTGATCACTTTTCCACTTCAGGTAAACAATGCAGTAATTAATACTTATTCCCCTTAAAGGCAGGAAATCTGTTACAAGGATCAGGAAAACTGCATCATCCAAAATTGTGGTAAAATGCAGGCCTGGCAGCCTTGATTGTACTCTGTGATGTCAGTACTTAAGAATTAAAGCCCAATGCAGCCTTGATAGTACTCCGTGATGTCAGCACATTAGAATTGAATCCTAGCAGCCTTGATCATACTCCGTCAGGTCAATACTTAGAATTGAGTGTATATTGTGGGCTATCAGTACTATCCTATATCTTACACATCAAACCATGTTATAACTCCCAATTAACCCTGAAAGTGATTACCATTCAACCTCTGATTACACTTCACCAGGTGTATTTCCTTTCATCTATTTTTTACCTGTTCATCATTTCCTTCTCAGATATTTACAAAGATAATCACTTCTTTCAATGATGAAATTCATTTCATGTATTTCAGGTTAATAACAGCATTTTAATATTTTTCTCAAATTTGTATAAAATCATATGAAATCAATACAAATTGACAATCTTATACAACATCTGCCCTTTATGTCCATATAGATCACTCAGAACAGTTTCTCTCAGAGAGATGCTCACCATTTTGTCAGCCCATCTGTTACTTTTAATCAAGGACTGAAGATGGTGCCACTGACTTGTTTGTTAGAATCAGCAGTTTTTTTTAACCAGCATCTCTTATTTTTTTAATTTCTCTTAGTTTTAAAATAAAACTATCATAATAACATCTGTTCGGCAGTTAAGCAATTTTATAATATTTGTACAGTTAAATATACATATAAAAATCAACATTTATAAATTCCAATAAATTCCCCCGCCAAAAGTTCCAGCTGTTACAAAGAAAAATATGCATCAAAAAATAAAATGTGGACTTCACTCCTCCCCAACTTCTTAAGATTGTACATATAAAAGAGACCAATATGTTACCAAGTTTTAGGACCATACTATTCACTTGCATCAGAATTCCATATAAAACTAACAGTAAAACTGGTATAAAGTTTTTTTAATGGATCAATTTTCCAACTAAATGATCATTGGGATATGTTTATAGAATAGTCAATATGGATGATGGTCATTTTACCTTAGTCACAAAAATTGTCAATTAAGTCCGATGACTCTATCACCAATGTCCTCAATTTAATGGCCAATATCGATTAAATAAAAAACTTAACCTTAAATCAATGTTACAAACCCAGTAATTACCATGAAATCATTCCGAAAATGGTCAAATTTCCTCATCTTATCGCCTTACTAAATTGATCTTTATAACCTTTTAATCAGAACCATTCACAGAATTGATCAGAAATTGTAGCCCCCCCCCCTTAAGTGATTATGGGTCATAATTATAACTATCAAACAAACTGTAGATAATGATTGAGATGGATTTTGTCAACTCAATTTTAACAACATCAATCATTATTTTATAAGTTCACAAAACTTTAGCTACTAAAGTACATCTTTTTTAACAAGAGTTCATTGTGAAATCTTTACAAAGTTTGTTGCTGTAACTTTTCTGTGATATAATACTTGACTTATCTGAGTCTTTCTTGTGATAGCTTGATTCATTGGGTCTTTTCTGTGATGATGTTTCTCTTTGTAGCTTTATTTGGATAGCTTCACTTTATTTGGTAAAATTGTCATAACTTATTTCCATTTGTTTTTTTTCTGTGATAGCTTTTCTTTTAGCTTTATCTGAGATAGCTAGTTTCCCTTTGCCTTTACTGTGACAGCTTTCCAGTTAGCTTTGTCTGAGATAGCTTTGTTTACATTTTGGTTTATATGTGATAGCTTTCCTTTTAGTTTTATCTGTGAAAGCTTATTTCCATTTGTTTTTTTTTCTGTGATAGCTTTCCTTTTAGCTCTATCTGATATAGCTTATTTCCATTTGGCTTTTCTGTGATAGCTTTCCTTTTAGCTTCATCTGTGATAGCTTGTTTCCTGTTGGTTTTTCTGTGACTGCTTGATTCCCTGTGACTTTATTGTTTGATTGACTTTCTTTGGGAAATTTGAGACAACTTGTATTTCAGTGGCATTTCTGTCATAACTTGACTACATGAGACTTCATTGTGATCGCCTATGATTTCTTGCAGCTTTATTTGGATAGCTTTGCTTTTTTTGGTAAAATTATGATAGCTTATTTCCATTTGTTTTTTTTCTGTGATAGCTTTCCATTTAGCTTTATCTGAGATAGCTTTGTTTCCCTTTTGGTTTTTATGTGATAGCTTTCCTTTTAGCTTTATCTGTGAAAGCTTATTTCCATTTGTTTTTTTCTGTGATAGCTTTTCTTTTAGCTTTATCCATGATAGCTTGTTTCCCTTTGCCTTTTCTGTGAAAGCTTTCCTTTGAGCTTTATCTGAGATAGCTTTGTTTCCCTTTTGGTTTTTATGTGATTCAATCTTTTAGGAATTCATGCATGACAAGTAGGTGTGACTTAGGTTTCGTGGTGATAGCTGAACTTCATGTGATTGTTCCACTTTCTTCAGCATAATTACTCATTCCATTGGTTGATAAAAGCATAGTGTTTGATTTCGTAAGGTTAAATGTCAGGTATATAATGTAGCAGTTGTTATTCAAATAGTACGTTTCTATCTACCCGGTATTTATGTTGGAGTTTGTTTTGTTGCACTAAATCAGTGTTTCTGTTGTTCTGTTGTTTTCCTCTTATAGTTGATGTGTTTCCCTCAGTTTTACTTTGCTACCCATATTTATTTTCTCTCTATTGATTTATGACTTTTGAACAGTGGTAATCATACTACTGTTGCCTTAGTTTATGTACTTCCCCCTTTTTCAGTTTACCTTGAAATTTGGTAATTTGTTAGGATACTTATTTTCTTCAGTACGATGGATGTACTATTCTTTGCCTAATCATAGCAGCTTGACTTTTAAAGCATGACTCCTAAGGACTTTTGCTTCATATCTTTATAGCATAGTTTATCTCCCTCTTGTGACTATACTTTGGCAGCCTGACACTATGATATACTTTAGACGCCCATTAGGAATAACTTAATTTATGTGGAACATGCATTCAAATATGGAAATATTCATGTATAAGTCATGTTAACCTTATAAAGGTGTAAAAAGTACAGTAGAGAATGTTAATATCCTTGGATTTTCTATGGTTTAACATCTATTTTACTCATCATTAAGTTTGGGAGAGAATGTTAATATCCCTGGATTATTTGGGGTTTAACATCCATTTTATTTATCATTAAGTTTATATGATGATACAGATCACCATGTTTATATCCCATGATTTGACTGTTTGGTTGCAGTATAAAACCATATAAGGTGTTGTAAATAAAGATATTAAATCATGCTACTAGTCAACGAGAAACAATGTCCTATATGTGGTTTATATAGATTAATTATGACAAAATATAAGTTAGGAGAAATTTGTAGTATAAGATAATTCATGGTTGGTACTGTATTGAAAGAATGTTGTTTGTTTCAATGGAGTAACAATGGCCAAGAGCTTTTACTTTTATATTCTGCTGTAGGTGAAAAGTGACACACTTTTCAAATCAGAGTTAGTTTGCTTGTAAATACTGTTGACACAGAGATATGTCTTGCCTGTATGCTGTTTTTGATAGTATAATCAAAATTAAATTAAAATTTCTACAAAAATATTGCATGTAAACTAAGCAAAAGTTTAAAAACAGTTGAATGACTGAGGCTGAAGGGCATATCATCTCTATGGAAAGGAGAAATGCCTATGCAGCCTATGCTTAAACTATTGCAAACAAAACTAACCTAATCGTTAACTTTAACTTCAAAACTATGCAAAAGTTTTAAACACAATAAACCATGATTTCAGACAGGGCCAAATAATTTCCATGGAAACAATTTGTGCTAATGCTAATACAACTGCATACCAAATATTATTGACTGACTATAACTGGTACCCTTTAAAGTAACCAATTTACAGACTTTTGAAAATAAAACTCATTATATTTTTGAAATGGCATGTTCAGCAAAAAAGATTTTGAAAGTTATGGTCTTGTGTGATACTAAATAGTAGGCTGTATAAATACAGTATTCAGTTTTCAAGCCTCCAAGTCAATAAATTATTCAAAACAGAACTTTATATGTAAATTTAAGTGCATTGATACTTTTTTGGCATTTTAAATTAAAATATTTCCTGTTTGATGGATAGCTAACATGCATGGTGAATTACCGTTTTTATTCTCAATATGATCTATAGCATAAATTAGTAATGAAGACTTTTTTGAAAAAATAACCCCAAAAAATCACATTTAAATTCCTGCATAATTAACCCATTTTGATGTCTATAATTTGAAGCAATTAGTCATTCTGAACTGCACTTAACATCATAATATTTCTTAAATCATGAACCATTTAACTACTTTCTATGAAACTTTAAACAGGTTGAATTTCAAAGTACATTACCTGTAATGTGCAATATTATCAGAGAATTTTTATCAACAGGGGAACAATTGTTGTTGTTAACTCAAACAAACATACAATATACCCAGCATTAAAAGTAACCAAGAAAATGACCTTGAACTTTGACAGGCAAGTTCACACTGAAGAGTCTGATGCCCCAGACCAGTAAAATTTTATTGGGACTAGCAAGTTTTGGTAAAAACTTTGTTTAGACTTATAATACAAATGTTAAAGTATTGGTCTTGGAAATAATTGTTGGAAAAGATTTTGGTGCAGTCTGCTTTTCTGGTAAATGATTCTTGCATTTCAGCAAAGAGCAAATACAAATATTGTAGAATCAAATACAGAACCAGCAGGGGATTGAACCCATGACTTCCAGAATTAAATACAGAACCAGCAGGGGATTGAACCTATGACTTCCAAAATTAAATACAGAACCAGCAGGGGATTGAACCCATGACTTCCAGAATTAAATACAGAACCAGCAGGGGATTGAACCCATGACTTCCAGAATTAAATACAGAACCAGCAGGGGATTGAACCCATGACTTCCAGAATTAAATACAGAACCAGCAGGGGATTGAACCTATGACTTCCAGAATTAAATACAGAACCAGCAGGGGATTGAACCTATGACTTCCAGAATTAAATACAGAACCAGCAGGGGATTGAACCCATGACTTCCAGAATTAAATACAGAACCAGCAGGGGATTGAACCCATGACTTCCAGAATTAAAAGACTACAAGCTAACCCAATTAATGCAGTTGTTATATTAAGCTCCCTATCGATCACTACATTAACTGGAAAGGTGGAGAGAATCAGAGACGGTAAGGGCTTGAATTATTCGAGTTAACTACAAGCAGGGAATTGAACCCATGACTTCCAGCAAGCTTAAGGTAAAAATACAGAAGCTCTTAAAGCAAAGAGATAAATAACTTAAACAAAGAAAAAAGCAAGACATCTAAGTCATTATTCTGGAAATAAAGTTCTCGAAAGGGAGATTGGAGTTGCTCAAAAGAGAAGATAGGAATATTGCAACCATGAAAAAAAAAACTTCAGTAATTCTGTCAAGATTTATTCTTTCTGACTTTATACACACACATATATATAAATAACACAAACAAAAGGTCTACCAACATATACTGTTGGGGAGATAGAATTTAGCAGAAATTACTTGGCTTTTAGCAGAGGTCTACCAGACTTGTATAATTCTATATAAATGATGTACATTATTTTTGTTTACTGGCCCCATTAATTATTTCATTTATGAATTGAGGATATAATCTTGTTGACAGATCAGATAATAAAAATACACATTTGTAATTGGTTTGTCTAGACCAGGTGGAGGTCAAATTCTTACACATTTATAACATGAATGTAGGCCACAAACAATTAACTGTCACTGCTTTTCATCAAGTTCTTTTTCTTCTTTAAAGTGATTAAAGCTTTGATAACTGCCTACCATTCAAGAACTATTTTAAGTTCATTTCTGGTTATTCTAAATAGTTGGCTTGCTGACTGAATGAGAAATCAGAGGAGGGAGTATTACGGAAATTAGTTTAACTAGAGGCTCTAAAGAGCCGTGTCGCTCACCTTGGTCTATGTGAATATTAAACAATGGACACAGATGGATTCATGACAAAATTGTGTTTTGGTGATGGTGGATCTTACTTTACTAAACATTCTTGCTGCTTACAATTATCTCTATCTATAACAGTACTTTCTGTGGAAAATGTTATTGAAAATCTTCAAATTTTAAGAAAATTGTTAAAAATTGACTATGAAGGGCAATGACTCCTTAGGGGGTCAATTGACTATTTTGGTCATAGTGACTTATTTTTAGTTCTTACTTTGCTGTACATTATTGCTGTTTACAGTTTATCTCTATCTATAATAATATTCAAGATAACAAAAAAAACAGCAAAATTTCCTCAAAATTACCAATTCAGGGGCAGCAACCTAACAACCGATTATCCGATTCATCTGAAAATTCCAGGGCAGATAGATCGTGACCTGATCAACAATTTTACTTCGTGTCAGATTTGCTCTTAATGCTTTGGTTTTTGAGTTATAAGCCAAAAACTGCATTTTACCCCCATGTTCTATTTTTAGCTATGGCGGCCATCTTGGTTTGTTGGCCGAGTTACCGGACACATTTTTTTAACTAGATACCCCAATTATGGCTAAGTTTGGAATAATTTGGCCCAGTAGTTTCAGAGGAGAAGATTTTTCTAAAAGATTACTAAGATTTACGAAAAATGGTTAAAAATTGACTATAAAGGGCAATAAAAGTGGTCAACTGACCATTTTGGTCATCGTGACTTATTTGTAGATCTTACTTTGCTGAACATTATTGCTGTTTACAGTTTATCTCTATCTATAATAATATTCATGATAATAACCAAAAACAGCAAAATTTCCTTAAAATTACCATTTCAGAGGCAGTAACCCAACAACGGAATGTCCGATTCATCTGAAAATTTCAGGGCAGATAGATCTTGACCTGATGAACAATTTTACCCCATGTCAGATTTGCTCTTAATGCTTTGGTTTTTGAGTTATAAGCCAAAAACTGCATTTTACCCCTATGTTCTATTTTTAGCCATGGTGGCCATCTTGGTTGGTTGGCCGGGTCACGCCACACATTTTTTAAACTAGATACCCCAATGATGATTGTGGCCAAGTTTGGATTAATTTGACCCAATAGTTTTAGAGGAGAAGATTTTTGTAAAAGATAACTAAGATTTACGAAAAATGGTTAAAAATGGACTAAAAAGGGCAATAACTCCTAAAGGGGTCAACTGACCATTGCAGTCACATTGACTTATTTGTAAATCTTACTTTGCTGAACATTATTGCTGTTTACAGTTTATCTCTATCTATAATAATATTCAAGATAATAACCAAAAACAGCAAAATTTTCTTAAAATTATCAATTCAGGGGCAGCAACCCAACAACGGGTTGTCCGATTCATCTGAAAATTTCAGGGCAGATAGATCTTGACCTGATAAACAATTTTACCTCATGTCAGATTTGCTCTTAATGCTTTGGTTTTTGAGTTATAAGCCAAAAACTGCATTTTACCCCTATGTTCTATTTTTAGCCATGGCGGCCATCTTGGTTGGTTGGCCGGGTCACGCCACACATTTTTTAAACTAGATACCCCAATGATGATTGTGGCCAAGTTTGGTTTAATTTGGCCCAGTAGTTTCAGAGGAGAAGATTTTTGTAAAAGTTAACGACGACGGACGACGACGACGGACGATGGACGACGCCGGACGACGCCGGACGCCGGACGCAAAGTGATGGGAAAAGCTCACTTGGCCCTTCGGGCCAGGTGAGCTAAAAAGGGAAAATCCTAAATAAATCAATGGAAACAAATTAATATTCACTGTGTCTCTATTTTATAGTAATTATACTATTTTGAAGGGTGGTTATTCACTTGTTTTTTTATATCATATTTTTTTCAGTGTTCCTATTTCCTCAACTTTCAACATGTTCAAAGTACTATGAAAATATGTAAACATTATAACCTTTTTACAATAATTTAATACATAAAATTTACTCAGGAATAGTTCCAACTAGCTGTCTGCAAATTATACAGATTGCCATGTGTAATTTCTTTTGGTTATTTTTAAATGTATCCACCCACATTCTTGTTAGTTGTGGATCAATATTTCAATAACTGTTTGTCAATTCTTTAATTCTATTTAAACTAGAGTTATCTCCCTTTTTACAGTATTTTGAGGTTGTAACAATCTCTTATTAAAGTCTAAGGTAATGGGAATTTATGATGGCATTCATTAACTAGAACATTTTCTATGAGACAGGTATTATTTCTTTTCTTCCTGTTATATTTTAATTGGGAAATCTTTGAGAGAACCCAGTGTTTTTTCTCTTATATTATACCGTGGAGACCAATGTAAATAAGGTAAATTTGCTGTCAAAGAGTGAATACAACATGTTGATTAACTTCAATCAACCCATTCATTGAATAATAATCTGTTTTCAGTGTAGTTTAATATTTCATATCAAAGTATCTGATACCAGTTTGTCACTTTTATGTTAAGATGACTTTAATTTAGACATGTCTAGTTATCTTTGTTAAGTGTCTCTGACTGGGAAACCTAGATTTAACCATCTCATATCTATCTAGGTAATGGCTAAATTTTTCTACCTACCCACAGGTGTACTCAACAATAATCACAAGTGTACTCAGTGTTATAATAAATGTACTCACCACGTAATCATTGTACGTAGGAAGATCGTTTTCTGTATGGTTCGGCACATCTTTGGTTGCGGAACCGTTGGCTGGGAAGATGACTTTCTTTGTGGGTATGGGTTGTGGATATGTATCTTTGGTTGCATTATGTGAGAGGAATCCACCATCACTGCAAATCAAAATAACAATTGCATGAAAGGTGCATAATAGATTGAAAGGGTCTGTTTAGGACATCCATAATGAAAGGTGCATAATAGATTGAAAGGGTCTGTTTAGGACATCCATAGAGAGAAACATGATTTACAATACAGAATGTATTACAATGCTTCAAATAAACAACATATTCTAATTTTCAATTACACTCATGCTTTCTACACCCCAGTCCCAAAGTATCCCAATCCTAAATCCCCAAAGGGATCCAAATCCTGAAGAGAAATTACTGGTACACAAGACTGCAAACATCTATAGGGTAAGTAAGAACTGAATTTGTTTCACACAGAGGGATTAGGATCCATATTTTACTTTCTCAACATTTGTGTTGTCATGTAATTGTAACTCAGAATTCAGATTTCCCCACCCCCACCCCCACCCTCATTTCAGTTCGGGATCCCAAGTGTGTTCCAGATATCAACAGAGTAGCAGTATCTTTACCCAAAAATGAGAGAGATTGTCTCACCTGTCGTCATGCTTCCTGTCGCATTTAAAATATCCAAGTAACTTAATAAACGGACAACATGGCAAGGAAAATATCTCGGCTAAAAAACTTGCCATGTTGACCTTTCTGAACTACTTAGTACACGGTAATTAGTAACTAAAGTCACAGTAAAAGATCGGAAGCTTTTGGAATAAACAAATATTTCATCTTGAATTTTAAAATATAACTCCTTCACATAATATCAAAACAAGTGATATTTGAACAATCAATTCTTATGATCTTTGTAATTATTCCCAAGGCTGCAATGAATATTTCATCCTTTTTACTTGAGTAATTTCATTTTTAAGGTTGCTATAAGATTGATTTAAAATTCAAAATCTTCCAAATTAATTGAGAAATTGTAGCAATTACAAGTAACATCCATTAAGTAAGAAGAAGATAAACCAATATATATCCCACTGCACACGATTGTTTGATTACGATATACTTTTCAACAGAAAAATCACCAGAAAATTTCTATGAAAATTGATCATATGCCAATAATTTTCTGCCTTTTCCTGTTGGATGCTAACTTCAAAAGATCTTTTCTTATAGTGTTTATAATAATACTACAGTATGTTTTCTGTTAGATCTCAGCAGGCAGTAAAAAGAACTATACTTTACTTAATTAACATCACTTTAACTCTCCATTAATCCATTCACTTTTTACTTATTAAAATTACGTCCTACAAGCAATAACTTGTAACGATTGAGGTTGCTACATTCAGAAGAGAATTGAATTTTACAAATGATGCCAATCCTTACAGCGTCTAATAGCTTCTCATAAAACAATAATAAGATTATCAATCTCAAACCCACTGTCTCACAAGTCACCAAGAAATTGATACATGTAGAAAATGATTGGAAGTAATAACATGCCCACATTAGATACACAGTGATTACCACTAGCCTCCAGACAAGTTATACATAATCGTTGACTAGAGAACTCAAATCTTTTCATCCATTTTTAAGACAAATATCTTTATAATCTACAATTTTCTTTTCTATTTATGTTGTTGTACTTTATACACAGGACGGCTTTTGATTACGACATTGCATTTCCCAGAGCTCCGTGTTCAGTCAGTACTTTATCCACAGGACGGCTTTTGATTACGACATTGCATTTCCCTGAGCTCCGTGTTCAGTTTAACCAAGATAAACAGGTAATTGGGGGAATTTTCTTTTACAGTCAAATCAACAGAAACAAAACCTATTGATTTTTTAACACTTTAATTTAATAATCAACATCCCTGATGATGCAATGTAGCAGATGTTTATCAGTAACTCAAGCAAAAATTCTAATCCTAATATTATCACTGATAATCACATACCAACTCAAAATACAACTGGTTGCTTGTTTGAATGTCAGTAAGTAACAGGTTCAGACAGCTGAAACTAGATTCCACTGTAAAAACATATACTTGTCTGACAGTGATTTGACACTTTGATTATTGCAACCATCAGGAATTATAGCATTCAATTGAATTATTGTCTTCAAACCAAATCAATATAGAGCTATTTAAGAAAAGCTGGTCTCATGTGGTCAACAGGAAAACAATTACAGAACTGTCTCTCTCCGCTTAGGTTCACAAGAGGTCAATGCATGTCCAACAAATAAGGTTAAACAATTCACAAGACACTGTAATGACAATACTATTCCCATCAACAAACTTAGAATCTATGATTTAATTAGAGACAGATTATAATATAAAGTTATTTGTGATGATAAAAGTCAATATTCCATGTGATACATCTTTGTACAACAGCTTTTTCCATTAACATCTAAACCAAGCTCAGTGTTTAATTAGTATTGAAAACCATATAAATGTAAGCCAGCTTAGACTGTACAGTATTCTAATTAGTCTTTACTCAATCCAGTAAACAACCAAAATAATGGAAATAATGTCTTCCTAGACATGTAAATAACATAGAATGGTCATCAATGGTCAAGTCCAGAATTAATAATGGTTTGCAGCCTCACAAAGAATGGTCATCAATGGTCAAGTCCAGAATTAATAATGGTTTGCAGCCTCACAAAGAATGGTCATCAATGGTCAAGTCCAGAATTAATAATGGTTTGCAGCCTCACAAAGAATGGTCATCAACGGTAAAATCCAGAATTAATAATGGTTTGCAGCCTCACAAAGAATGGTCATCAATGGTAAAGTCCAGGATTAATAATGGTTTGCAGCCTTACAAAGAATGGTCATCAATGGTCAAGAAAAGAATTAATAATGGTTTGCAGCCTCACAAAGAATGGTCATCAATGGTCAAGAAAAGAATTAATAATGGTTTGCAGCCTCACAAAAAATGGTCATCAATGGTCAAGCAAAGAATTAATAATGGTTTGCAGCCTCACAAAGAATGGTCATCAATGATATTAAGTCTAGTATTAATAATGATACACAATTCCTCAGAGAATACTTAATAACTGCAGAAGAATCCGTCCTAATGAGTCATGTAGCTAACTCCAACAGAAATTCAATATTATTTCAATTCCAATTTCTCATTACAGTTTTGAGAAACTTGAAAATGTTGTGATTGAATCGAGAACCAAGTTATTTTTTAAACCACATCCAATGATTGGCTTTATTAAGTGCCTTTAAATGACAATGAAGATTTGTTTTCTGTCCAGGGTTTATAAACCATGTCTGAACCAACTTGTCACAAATTATCAAACAGACAACAACACTGCTATAGATTATTGGTTCTTAGGCAACAATTCTTTGACGCAGGATAATATACCAAAGGAAATATCCTGTTATTATCTATACAAAATATATCATAAAACCCAGGATAATATACCAAAGGAAATATCCTGTTATTATCTATACAAAATATATCATAAAACCCTCTAATTATCATCCTCATATAGAAATGCAAATATTTACCACTGAAAGAAAAAATGTTGAAGTGTTATCATTGAAGTTAAATTATCTTAATTAATTCATATCTCAAAATTTCCTTGAATAAAAGACAAAGGTCTATTTTTTAATTCAAATTTTATGACAGGTTTTAACCATTGTTTAAATAAAAGATATACTAATGCACATATTAATATTGATTATACTAATCATGTTTGTTTTAATTAGATAAACCACAAAAATAGGGAAGCCATCAGAATTTTGTTGATAAATCTTCTACATAATATGTGTCAGATTAACTTCCTTGTCTTAGAACATGTCTAATGGCTATTACATCCTCAAAAGTTTTAGAACATAGCTAATGGTGTCATACGTACCAATCAAATACATCATGTAAAATCATCACAACATATATCATTTCAAATATGTATTTTAGTACTTATAAATGTTCAATTCAGACAGAGGAGGGTGTCAACCAGCCTATTTTCCTTCATTATCTATTAGTCTGTGTGTAGGGTAGGTTTCAAACCATAGAAAGAGACAAATCTTTGATCAATAGGGTAGGTTTCAAACCATAGAAAGAGACAAATCTTTGATCAATAGGGTAGGTTTCAAACCATAGAAAGAGACAAATCTTTGATCAATGGGGTAGGTTTCCAACCATAGAAAGAGACAAATCTTTGATCAATGGGGTAGGTTTCAAACCATAGAAAGAGACAAATCTTTGATCAATGGGGTAGGTTTCAAACCGTAAAAAGAGACAAATCTTTGATCAATAGGGTAGGTTTCCAACCATAGAAAGAGACAAATCTTTGATCAATGGGGTAGGTTTCCAACCATAGAAAGAGACAAATCTTTGATCAATGGGGTAGGTTTCCAACCATAGAAAGAGACAAATCTTTGATCAATGGGGTAGGTTTCCAACCATAGAAAGAGACAAATCTTTGATCAATAGGGTAGGTTTCCAACCATAGAAAGAGACAAATCTTTGATCAATAGGGTAGGTTTCCAACCATAGAAAGAGACAAATCTTTGATCAATGGGGTAGGTTTCCAACCATAGAAAGAGACAAATCTTTGATCAATGGGGTAGGTTTCCAACCATAGAAAGAGACAAATCTTTGATCAATGGGGTAGGTTTCCAACCATAGAAAGAGACAAATCTTTGATCAATAGGGTAGGTTTCAAACCATAGAAAGAGACAAATCTTTGATCAATGGGGTAGGTTTCAAACCATAGAAAGAGACAAATCTTTGATCAATAGGGTAGGTTTCCAACCATAGAAAGAGAAAAATCTTTGATCAATAGGGTAGGTTTCAAACCATAGAAAGAGACAAATCTTTGATCAATGGGGTAGGTTTCAAACCATAGAAAGAGACAAATCTTTAAATGTAAATTTCCAATGGTTGTGCAAAAAAAGGTTCATGGGTAAATAACAGTATTAATGGTAGTATTCACAACTGAATTGAAAGAAAAATGTTCAACATTGAACAAAGGGAAGCAACTCTATCAGTATTAGTGAAGAAACAGTCACATATTTTGTGCAATTTAAAATCCTTTACAATAAAACATGCAGGCTCCAAATTCAATAAGATTAACAATTCCTTCACAGTTTTATAATACAGACTCTGAGTTCAATCTGATAAACAAACATGGTGCTGATTTCAGTTACATTAGTCCATTCTTGTAACTGACTGCTAAAGCATTGTTGATTTTCTCTGCCAAAATCTTCATAATAAAGCAATTAAAGTCGCATGGATTTTTTTGTTCATCTATTTCCAAAAGATTTTAAAATCATTAAGTTTTTGTTTATCTAAGTGCTTTAATGGTACTTTTTATTAGTTTTGAATTTTATTTACATAATAATGATATTCATACAGAAAAATTAATTGTTCATAAGCTAAATTTTAGAACTAAATGATATTCAATACAGAAAAATTCATTGTTCATAAGCTAAATTTTAGAACCAATCTCCAGTTCTGAATATATTCAATTAACTTACTGCATCACAATTTTCATATGAGTTACACACACACAGAAAAAAATTAACAAACTTAAATTTGACTTGCAAGAAAAACAAGCCTTGCTATAAATATTTCTATTTAATTCATTGCATGCTGATTTAATAAGTATGCATTATTAAAGCTCTGACATTAAATTAATGTAAATTTATTCCATCAATGTTACACAAGATTATTAAGTAATTTGGGTAAATGTTTGAATACAGTATACCTATGATCGACTTAACATTTACCAGGATTATTAAGTGCAGAAATATATGTTCTGCTACAGAAAGAAGAGGTTTTATGGATTACTAAGGAACAGAAATATATGTTTGTTTTAGATACAGAATATCCTGCTAAGTCAGTTCTAGAAAGGACATGTTTGTTTTAGATACAGAATATCCTGCTAAGTCAGTTCTAGAAAGGCAGCACATGCTAATACAACATGCTTAATATTGAATAGAGTTCCAATGTCCCCTACTTTGCACATATTTTATCTTTCCAAGGGCAATAACTACTACATGTGTAGCAAATTATTTTAACTTTTAATATATGTTTTAAAAGAAATGTAGGCATATAGATTAGACGGTTGGTCTCTGTTTGAATGGTTTTACACCAGTCATTTTTGGGGCCCTTTATAGCTTGCTGTTCCATGCTAGCCAATGCTCCATGTTAAAGACAAACTTGTCCTAAAGCATTGCTGAAATAAAGTGAAACCCTTTACATACATTTCATAAATATCTGGCAAGAATTGTACTCAAAAGCACTACAAGGCGGGATGGAAAGACATCCAATATTTCTATTTCTTCCACAATTTGTCCCACAGGGGACAAAAAAAGAAAGATGTGGTTTCAGTGGTTATGCAATGATACAAACAGTATACAAGTTTTAAAAGCACTGACATGACAAAGTGCAAAACAATTCAAACTACAAAACCAATGTACTTGATTAATGTATAAAGCAATCAATGAAAAACAACTTGTTACCTGCTTATTTTACAATGGAGAGAGAAGAGTATACCAGTACATGTTGGCCATAAAAGCAGTTATCTATTTATAAAATATATTGCACACTTTTCAATAACTCTATATTTTTTAAACCATTAGTTAATTATGAAGTCAACTAATTATCTACACAAGATAATATTGATGAATAAATCATTTATTTTCAAACTATTTTGACATAACAATGTAAATCAATGGTATTTTTAAATATGCATCTACTTTTGTTTTTGTTCAATATTTTTTGTTAAATAAAAGTAAAATTGTAGAGCGTAACAACTCTAGATCTTCTGGTCAACCTGAAGAATAACACCCCTAGTTCCCTGTTCAAATTTCTGCCTGGGTTCCATTATAAACATCCCTCCTAATCTCACATCAATGTAAATTACCTCCCAGTTTCACCAGAGTTATCATGCAGTAAATAATCATTATGATAAGTGACCAAATATAAAATGATAAATTGTGTTCTGGACATTCAAGTGTGACTAATTCACCTCCGGGTGTCAACTGGGGACTAAACAAATATTGGCTAAAGTGATAATCTGTCCTGATCAAACACAATGTCCAGTTCAGGTACAACAACATTTAACTATTGTCGTATTTTATTTGATTTGTAAATGATTTTTAAATGAAATTTCCTTCTTTGGTTTTTATAAATGGAAAGCAAGTTAATTTAAATACCTGATGCTTGTTTAAATACTATGATCACTAGATATAGAACCATTGTAATTGTTGTCCTTGCTTTTGCTGGTATCACTGTCAGTTCTATAAGTTTTATGGTACTTCAATTTGTGATATGTACTAAAATGGTTTTTGGTTGTTTTATATGTTTTGTGTTATGTTCTATATGGTGATTGGCTGTTTTATTTGTTTTGTGGTATGTTCTATATGGTTCTTGGTTGTTTTATTTGTTTTGTGGTATGTTCTATATGGTTCTTGGTTGTTTTATATGTTTTGTGGTATGTTCTATATGGTGCTTGGCTGTTTAATGATATGGTATGTGGTATGTTCTATATGGTGCTTGGCTGTTTAATGATATGGTATGTGGTATGTTCTATATGGTTCTTGGTTGTTTTATGATATGTTTTGTGGTATGTTCTATATGGTTCTTGGTTGTTTTATTTGTTTTGTGGTATGTTATATATATATGGTTCTTAGTAGTTTCATTTGTTTTGTGGTATGTTCTATATGGTTGTTGATTGTTTTATTTGTTTTGTGGTATGTTCTATATGGTTCTTGGTTGTTTTATTTGTTTAGTGGTATGTTCTATATGGTTCTTGGTTGTTTTATTTGTTTTTTGGTATGTTCTATATGGTTCTTAGTAGTTTCATTTGTTTTGTGGTATGTTCTATATGGTTGTTGATTGTTTTATTTGTTTTGTGGTATGTTCTATATGGTTCTTGGTTGTTTTATTTGTTTTGTGGTATGTTATATATATATGGTTCTTAGTAGTTTCATTTGTTTAGTGGTATGTTCTATATGGTTGTTGATTGTTTTATTTGTTTTGTGGTATGTTCTATATGGTTCTTGGTTGTTTTATTTGTTTTGTGGTATGTTCTATATGGTTCTTGGTTGTTTTATTTGTTTAGTGGTATGTTCTATATGGTTTTTGGTTGTTTATTTATTTTTTGTGGTATGTTCTATATGGTGCTTGGTTGTATTATTTGTTTTGTGGTATGTTCTACATGGTTCTTTGCTTTTTTTATCTATTTTGTTGTATGTTCTATGGTGCTTGGCTGTTTTATATGTTTTTGGTATGTTCTATGGTTCTTGGTTATTTTATTTGTTTTATGGTATGTTCTATATGTTTCTTGGTTGTTTTATATGTTTTTGGTATGTTCTACAGTTCTTGGCTGTTTTATTTGTTTTGAGGTATGTTCTATATGGTTCTTGGTTGTTTTATTTGTTTTATGGTATGTTCTATAAGGTTTTTGGCTGTTTTATTTATTTTGTTCTTGTATGTTCTATGAGGTTCTTCGATGTTGTATTATATTTTGTGATATGTTTTGTGGTATGTGCTATCTGGTTCTTGACTGCTGTATATGTTTTGTGGTATGTGCTATCTGGTTCTTGACTGCTGTATATGGTTTGGCATATGTGCTATATGGTTCTTGGCTGTTTTATGTTATATTTTGTTGTATGTGCTATTTGTATCTTGGTTGTTTTATAATATGTTTCTAGTGCTTAATTTTGTGGTAAAAATGGATGTGTTTGTGGTCCTTCATCTTTTTATGTGGGATGTAGTTTTGGCTGTTTCAAGGAAAAGACATATTGTACTTCATTTTGTCATATATCCTTTGTTGTGTGTTTTTTTACTGTTCTATGAAACAGCCTGTAAAAAAGTACTACATTTATGATGTGCTTGGCTATATTGTAATCTGTATTTAACTGTTTTATTGGCACACCATACACGGGTCCCAAACCATTTGGGTCAGGGTTTGGCGAAAGCTGCTTACAACATGAATGATGACTGATAGATAAAGCAGAGTTACAAAGGTCTATGTTTAGACCAAGACTACTAAAAATTGTCTTAGAGTTTAAGATCTTTAAATGAAAGACATTACATTATTTTTTAAATCTTGCTATGAACATATCACTAGTACTTTTAGGTATCTGGGTACTCACGATAAACATGCATCATAAAATTTATATCATAACAATTTAGGAGTAAGATGAAGATTTTTATGATATCTACCAACATTATTACCTATCTAAATGTCATAATTTGTATATGATAAATAGGTAACCAATGTTTGAACTCTGGGGTACTTCTAACTTTACAATGAAAAATATCATGACTTTGCAGTCACTTACAAGATTAAAGTGAATACATGTACATGTAACATATATTCTCCATCAAGAACCCGTAATAAATTTGCTTGTTTTTTTCTGCCCTAAGAAATTAAAATCCTTTTAACCATTTATAAATCAGTTTTTATTGCTCATAAACTTTTCAAAATTACACCAGTAAATTTGACTTAGCTAAAAATTGCACTGTAAAATAATATTTAAAATGTTTTTACCAAAGACATTGATTTCTAAAGATTTGTAACAGTTATGAAGTTCACACTATCAATAATTAATTGATCTCCAATGTTCTTAGTCTTGCTAACATTTGACAACAGAAACCTTAGGATAACACAAGTCCTTCACAAATAAAAACAACTCAAGCATTTCAATAGATTTTCTCTACAGATTCTCAATACATAATGTTTCTCCAATATGTTCTTAAGTACTAAGTTAACTATAGCAAGGGTTTTACTTGAAATATAAGGCATTTTTTAGTTGTGAATCAGTTCTACTCTCAACATGTTCAACAATACATGGCATATTTGGTATGTTTGATAATTCAGGTTTCAATTGTTCAAAATATAAGGGATCAATACCTATGAAAAATATAGTGGCTGTGCTGTCAAGAGTCCAAAGTATCAGAATCAATACCGCCCTCTATAACCCATTATCATTTCCTTGTCTGAGAAATTATTCAGTAAGCACTATGATATACTACTGTTTGTTTCCCTTAATGGAAACTTGTACACACAATGAACAATGTTTAATATAATGTATCAATATTTTCAATAACTTAAATGGACTATTTGTATCCATTTTGAATTCCACCATTTCAATGTGACTTTTTCCAAAAACAAACATTAATGAGAATTTAAATAGCCAAGTTAAATTGTATGCCATGGTTCATAAAAATTCATTTCAGAATTCATGAATCAAAATTATGAACAGCACAATGATACAATGCTATTTTCATATTATTGAAAAGGTTCAATATTTTCAAAGGAAACAGCTTTTCAGCTTTTCCATTTAACAATATACCTTAGATAGTTATAATTTGTGTTTAAATAATAATATAGGGTTATTGCATGAATATTGGGGAATATTGTCCCGAGTAGAATTTTATATTGCACGAGCTTGCGAGTGCAATATATGTTCTACGAGGGACAATATTCCCCAATATTCATGCAATAACCCTTTTATTGTATAGCAATATAATATTTGAAAGTAAAAATTGGTTTAAACTAAGATTTTGTCGTTAATGACGTCATGAATTTTGAAGATTTATTGCACTAGTGCAATATTAGAATTTATTGCACGCTAACTTTTGGTTACGTTCTGTGGGAAATATTATATTGCTATACAATAATATAAATTATTATTTAATATATTTTGATTAGGTCAGCATATTCAAAATCAACTTTTAATTTAAGTGGGACTTGTAAAGTCATTTTTTAAGAGCCTGTGTACTTTTTTCACTAGTAACTATCTTTATAAACCGAAGCCAAGAACATGTGTTTTAACTGAACCATTCTTTATTACAAAATCAAGGAGTGAACATTTTAATCTCTATAAAAATAATGTTCACAAGATTGAATATTTTGTAAGTTAAACTAACTTGTTTTCCATTTTATTTACTTGTACATGTTAAATTGATAAAATTTTAGCTTTCACAAAATGAAAGCATTAGCTTATTAGTTAGTGCAAAGGACACATTTTGAATTTGTCCTCATTAAAGAACCAAATTTAGTGTTTTATTGAAGAGAAGGTAGATGCAATGTTCAATTGACTCAGCAAACTGGAGTAAATTAGGAACCCTTTTAATGGGCAAAATCGACCAAATATCCTATCTTTGATAGTAATGGATCACATCAGGTTACAGATGATTTTTATTGGTTAACAAACAAACTAACACTATGTTTTTATGGTGACAGTAAGCCTATAGGATCTTTTATAGTTAACTATACAGTATGGTTTATGCTCATGAAGTGTTCACATCTTTGAGCTTTGGTCTTTATTGATACTGTCTCATTATCAATCATACCACATCTTCTTATTTTCATAAATTAAAAAGTCAAATTAAAGATTTGTGAACCTTAATTGTTAATTTTAGGGGATAGTTATGAAGATAAAGATTAACTGCATACTGAACCTTAATTCTTAATTCTAGGGGATAGTTAAAAAGATAAAGATTAACTGCATACCTCGGTTTAGGTGGGAATTGTTCTATTAAACATTGTAGCTATGCATTTATAGGCAATATTTTTATTGACGATTTCAAATATTTGTATGACAGGTGAGTTCTCTATCAAAGGAAATCGTCTGATCACCATTTATTGATATACTACAAATCCACATGAACTAGATACTTATAGTTCAAATAGATAGATTCTTCAAAAGATTAACTCACTATTGCATGCTTCAACTGCTCAATGAAAAAGAATTTAATTTTCATAATTCAACTATTGAAATATTGGATCAATAATTTAAGACCTCTGGTAAAAGACGAATAAGAAATCTTTTGATGGCCTTTTATTCCGAATTTCTTCCCACTGATTATATAAATAAAGTCGTACTGAGTGAAGTGCCATATATAACATTCTCTGCTTTCATAGAACATACCATTGTATTAATAGGTATAGTCAATTCTTCTCTCAGTATCCAATGATCAAACCTCATTCAAATGGAAGGACATAAAGCCTGAGTGTCACTTAAGAAAAACAAATGGTGCTGTTTAATTTGTTTTGAAGGTAACCAATTCATGGTTTGTGAAACAGTAACTGTAACATATCTCCTTTTATCTCTCCCCTTTAATAACATATGTTGAGGGTAACATATATTTAGTAGAAGCTGTTTATTTTTGGCAATATGTGTCCATTTTACTACATGTTTTCATCTATGGATACATCTTTTTTTTATTTTTAGCTATCTGTATCTTTTTTTTTTTCTAACCCTATCAAATGATTAAACTTGTCAAAAAGGGTTTAACTCAGTGTATTGATGTATTGGGAAAGAATTCTAGCATGAAAAACAATTCAGTTCGTTTCCATGTGTCAAAAAATTATTATTAAACAGCACGTAAAGTTAAATAAAATTTTCAATCATTACAGAAAATTATATGTGAATAAATGACTATTAACTTGTGATTACTACGACCATGAGTTTAATCCCGTTACAAAAATACAATAGCATAGTTTCTGAAGGTTTGAAATTAAAACTTAAATCTGATAATACACGGAAAATAATTCTACCGATACAAATCTAATCTACACGAAAGAACAATTAAAGTCCTCTAAAAATATAGCCAATGTTTGACATTATACAGAGAGGGTTTATCTTTAAATCTATAATGCAAGATCGTAATCACGATACATGTAGTTAGAAATCTTCTTTATTATTACTATATAGGGTAGTCATATTTAAATTGTAGTCTTATCATAAGATTGACCCCCTTCCAAGTTCAATTGCTGTAATCTTTAAGATAAACCCCCTCCCCTCATAAAAAGTTGTAGTCTTGTAGATCCCCCCCTCTCTGATATATTACATTATGTGGTTAGTCATTCATAATGATAGATATGATTTTAATACATCATGTCTGTTGCAGTGTTTCAAGGATGCTCACCCAATTTTGTCAATATAACAGAACTATAAACAACCTTCTTACAAGTTGGAGTTTTTGCTAAAAACAGGTTTAACCCATCATTTTTTGTCACAAATGTCTGTACAAAATCAGGCATGTGAATGGTTTCCGTTCACTCTGTTAGTAGACTGTCCGTCTGTCCAATATAATCTAACATTTGATTTTGTCATGTTTTACGGACTTTCCCTCTTTAAATATACCTTGGAGCGTAATATTTTTGTTTAAACTTTCTTAATATTTTTAGAGACAATAAAATACTTCAGGGGCATAAAAAAATGAATTATTTTTCAAAGCCTAACGCTGCCGTAATAGCACTATATCAATTTCATACTTGAAATATCAAGGCAACATTCTCATGGATATTCCCTAATTAAAATTTGTTCGTTAAGTTGATTTAGTATTAAAATTAATATTTTATCTATAAATGAAAATATGAATAATCAAAAATTTCTTAATCACTTTGCCTTCTCATTTCAGTAGATATCATCAAAGCAGTAGGACTATGCAGTGTTACATCATTATACAGAACTTGCTCAACTGAGACAAGCCTCCTCTAGAAAGTATCCCAGCAGGATTAAACAGAAAGTATTTGACAGAAATAGATTTAGTGACAGAAGTTAATCAATAACCATAAACCTTGTATGTAAATTATTATATATGTCACTCCTATGTTTAATGAAGATACTTGTTTTTGAAGATAATGACAGATGATAACTAGGCAGAAATAAACCAGCAGCTGAATTATAGATTTCAGAGGATGACGTGTTGGTTAATACTGATCCTTGTTGTAGTAAACAAAGTTCAAGTAGCAGGCAATGTTTTCCCTTATTGTTATCAGCAAGGTTAATAATTCCATTAGAATGTACTTTAACAGGTCAAATATAACAATTAACTAGAAAATATCATCAGCTTTTTCCAATATTTTTTTATGAAGTATATACAATTATCAAGAGAATATCTCAAGACACATTGAGATATAAGTATAGTATTGTATGGCAAATTATAATCCCAATTTCTACAATATGTAACTATGGGCTCAAGAGAGTCAGTATTTCTAAATTGTTATCAATGTCCAGTTTAAAAAACAAAGTCTGAAGATACCTGAAAAGGCCACACAAACTGACAAAACCATGGCAAGATCAGAAAGATGATAAAAAAATAAACAAGTCCACAAAAACGTCTGAGGATACCTGAAAAGGCCACACAAACTGACAAAACCATGGCAAGATCAGAAAGATGATAAAAAAATAAACAAGTCCACAAAAACGTCTGAGGATACCTGAAAAGGCCACACAAACTGACAAAACCATGGCAAGATCAGAAAGATGATAAAAAAATAAACAAGTCCACAAAAACGTCTGAGGATACCTGAAAAGGCCACACAAACTGACAAAACCATGGCAAGATCAGAAAGATGATAAAAAAATAAACAAGTCCACAAAAACGTCTGAGGATACCTGAAAAGGCCACACAAACTGACAAAACCATGGCAAGATCAGAAAGATGATAAAAAAATAAACAAGTCCACAAAAACGTCTGAGGATACCTGAAAAGGCCACACAAACTGACAAAACCATGGCAAGATCAGAAAGATGATAAAAAAATAAACAAGTCCACAAAAACGTCTGAGGATACCTGAAAAGGCCACACAAACTGACAAAACCATGGCAAGATCAGAAAGATGATAAAAAAATAAACAAGTCCACAAAAACGTCTGAGGATACCTGAAAAGGCCACACAAACTGACAAAACCATGGCAAGATCAGAAAGATGATAAAAAAATAAACAAGTCCACAAAAACGTCTGAGGATACCTGAAAAGGCCACACAAACTGACAAAACCATGGCAAGATCAGAAAGATGATAAAAAAATAAACAAGTCCACAAAAACGTCTGAGGATACCTGAAAAGGCCACACAAACTGACAAAACCATGGCAAGATCAGAAAGATGATAAAAAAATAAACAAGTCCACAAAAACGTCTGAGGATACCTGAAAAGGCCACACAAACTGACAAAACCATGGCAAGATCAGAAAGATGATAAAAAAATAAACAAGTCCACAAAAACGTCTGAGGATACCTGAAAAGGCCACACAAACTGACAAAACCATGGCAAGATCAGAAAGATGATAAAAAAATAAACAAGTCCACAAAAACGTCTGAGGATACCTGAAAAGGCCACACAAACTGACAAAACCATGGCAAGATCAGAAAGATGATAAAAAAATAAACAAGTCCACAAAAACGTCTGAGGATACCTGAAAAGGCCACACAAACTGACAAAACCATGGCAAGATCAGAAAAATGATAAAAAAATAAACAAGTCCACAAAAACACAACTATACACCTTAGCAACAAAAACTGAGGGTGTTCACAGAGGTGCCTTAATAGGTCCTACTCCACATGTGGCATAGTGCTCATGGCGATAAAAATTGAAGAAGGGACAGGACTGTCGTTACAACAACTAGAACATATCAGTGAACAAGTAAAGCTTTCTTCAACATTATAGTAAAGCTTTTTCTGGTCACATTCATTTTATTTTATCATTTTATAGATTTTATATTCTAAAGAACCTTTTTTCCATTGACATAAAACTTTCCCTTTCCATTTTTACATATTTTATTTACTATTCTAAGCTATGTTTAAACATAAAACTTCAAAATGATACTTTTAAAATTAATAAATGAAATGGTAAACTGAACAGTGGTTAATTTTCCTTTGCTTTAATCTTTATTTTATGCTGCTTCTAATTATCTTTTTTCACTTTATGCATGCCTGACCTTTATATTTTAATTAACAATATTTTATTGTACCCTCTTGTACCAATCCATTCAAACATGTTTTTTGTTTGAACTTGTTTAAAAAAAAAAAAGGTGTGTTGTTTTTACAATCGCCTCCATAGAATTAAAGCTTTCATTCATCCATTGTGAAATTGTAATATATTATAAATACATCCAGAATAGGGAAGGGGTGGTTGGTAATGCTATACATCAGATGTTGATAAAAATAGTTTCCAGCAATAAAACAGCAACTCAACAAAACAGTCACAACCAAAAGACAGATGTTATTTTTTTTAGATCTCAATCCGCTCCCCCCCCCCAATTTTTTTTTTTTTAAATATATAATATTAAGATCATGCATGCCACATAACATAAGCATATAGAACATGGCATATTGTAGCACAATGTAAAACATTAGGTCTTTAGCATCTTGTTCAGTTTTCTCTCTATCAGTCAGAAATGTACGAATATATTTATAAAGTTTTAAGGGAATATTTAAAGTCATATCTAAGTAATTTTAAAACATGGAAAACATATATACATGTACATGTATTAGCCTAATAGGATTAGAAAGTTTTTAATTAATTTTGGTTTATGTAGATATGTGTATTATAAACCAATCCTAATGGTAATGTTTTACTTCTTGATATTTAATTTGGAGTTCATACATACTCGTAGTTTGAGTGGTTAACATATATGTGTGATCATTAGAGGACTTAAAGAGAAAGGTCAGACTAGGACGTTAGTGAAAGTTACAGTAGTTAATAAACCAAAGGGTCAAAATTTGATAAATTTAATAAAATGTGTAAGGAAATGAATCCTCTGAATAAAATCTCTACATGTATTATGACAACAGGACTCAACCATTATAATTGTTTCACCTTTAAAATTTTCACAGTGCAACAGAGATATAAGTAAAACATGTCATAAAGATTTAGGCAAATAAACAAAATATACAGATAAGAAAAAGTAGGATTGTATTGAATTTTAGTCTTTGTCTTTTTTCTTCTTTTTTTATAAATTAAAAGAGATGAGGAATTATACATTAATAAGACAGCATAAAAAAATGTTAATGTACAGAGATTATCTAGTGTGCAAATCTTTTTCATTAATCAAATTACTTCTTCTTTTTTTTAAGAGAAGAGAGATGTGGCAGATACTTAGTAGACAATAAAATGCAAAAGATAAAGAAAAATTGACAATGTCATGGTGAAAAAAAATGACAATAGACAAAAGCTAAAGAAACCATAAAGAATAGTTAATAAACCATACAGCCTTCAACAATAGAGACTTTAACAACAGGCAATAAGCATAAGGCCATCAACAAAAGGCAACCATACAACTTTTAACAAACAACACAACATTTAACTATGGGCTACCATTGAACCTTCAACAACAGGCAACAATACAACTTTAAATAAACAGCAATCACACAATATTTAACCATACACAACCACAATCAGGTTAAAAATACAAGATAGAAAATAAGCCTTTTATGACAGTGAATGGAAATGGAACAAGAGTTGTGAAAAATAAAATGAAAAACATAAATCATCTACCATGATCACCATAACCCAAACTGTCACAATCAAATTAGTATAAAAGGGAATCTGTACTTCGTACACGATACTGGGATAGATAGTTTAGTGGCCATATTTTAGCTCTGGGAGTGATGGTACACATATATTGGAGGGCTAGTTCACAAGTTTTAGTAACTGGGATACAAAAGGGCACAAATATTAAACCTCCTCCAATATCTCACCTCTCTATAAATGGACTCCTGCAGGGACAGAATAATACACATTTGACATTACATTTCTTTACTTATGTTTTATCCACTAAAGATTAACAAATACGCGTCACTGTTTGTATTAATATTGTCTAACATGAAATAATGCCTGGAAGCACTGTTTTCACAAATACCAACTTGTTCTTTTTGGGTTTTGTTTTTTTCACTTTTAAAAATATTGATTTAAAAAATATATACATTTAACAAAAATAAATGGCCAAGGATATATAAAAACATCATGTGACATATGGAAAGTAAAATATGTACCCCTTGTAGACTGCCAGAATTGTGAGATAAACATAACATCCACTTTCTACTTTAAACTGAAATCATTCAAACCTACCAACAAAAGCCTGATCTATCTAAACAAAATATATCTTTAATGAAAGAAATCATTTTTCATTCAAATTTAAATTTAATAAAAACATCACATTATAAAATCTTGTTTTTATTCTAAATTGAATAAAGATGTTTTCATCCTCATATCATTATAAAACTTTTAAACATTATACATCTCACAGGTTATAAAAATTATTCCAAAGTTATAAAAATTATTCTAAAGAAAATATCTTTATTTAATATGAATAAAATTATTTTTCAATATTATAAGGAAAAAAATATTTTCTTTTTTGTTTCATAACAAATGTAGACCTATTTTTGAACATAAAAGTGGTTAAAATACATTAATTAGCATAAAATAATAAAAATTAAAATAAATTACCTTCCACAAATTAAACTTGCACTCTTCCCCATGAATTGGAACGTCCACTATTTAATACTAATCTACTCATTAAGATAATTAACAAATCCAAAAAGAAACTTTATCAATAATTCCACATTAAAATATCACAGATATAACACTTATTATTAAACTTTGTTTAACTCCTAAAAAACTGTTTGTAAGTATACACATTATTGCCCAGGAATTTGTTTTATTTTGGTGACAAAGTATCTCCAATTAACTTTGTTACAAAGATTGTTATAACAATTACGCCAATCATGTGTTCATTTCAATTGAAACTATTTAACAGTACAATTCATTCAAAATGAAAGTCACATCCATATTTCACTACTACTTGAACTCACTATTGTCACTCAATGAAATCTACCCGTTTGTTGATTGCGGGTGGTGGAACGTTCCATTTTAATCAGGTAAAAGGGTAGATAAGTAAGGCGATATTATATTGCTATAAACAATACAGATATACTTCCACCATACAAAAGACTCAGCCAAGCAGGGAATAATTCACCATATGAAAGAAAACAATACACAGCAGACTTTCACTCAATAATCTTTGTAATACCTATTGATTTCATAACCAAATTCAATATTTCAAAAATAACTGTCAAAATCTGGACAAAAGTAGTTAACTAAAGTTATTTAATACTTGGTAAAATTATCAAAACATTATCTATTAAACGATTTGTCGAGGTGATACTAAGCTATTTAATTGAGTTAATCTATATTATATTGAATTCGGGAAATTGATTGAATGTTGATTTCCAATGAACAAAGAGATTATTATTTACACAACCAATACACATTGCATGCATATTCATGAGACAAGAGATTGTAAATCCATTTTTTGTTTAATTGAGACAATATCCTAAATCAACAGTGAGGCAAGAAAAACCAACAGATAGACAGAGTAAAATTAGCTCTGTTCAATGATAGGGAGGGTAATTATATCTCAAACAGGAAAGTTCTATCTACAAATGTCACAAAAACATACAGGACTGTATAAAACCATTTCAAAATGATGACTGTTTTAACATTAAAAGTTGACAAAGTTGAATAAGGTGACATTTTCTAGGTCATCTTAGTCTTTTTCACAGACAAATTAAGCAAATGGAACATCTTCCATCAAACATATTTGACACACTTTAATGATGTCCCGCTCAGCCTGCTGTAAAGTAAACCTATGGTCCCCTGTCCTATATATTGACATGTTCTGTTCCCACCCTCACCTTTCTTCAGGTAACCTCACATGGAAATTTATTTTATCATAAATGTTTACCCCATATTCTTATTGCAGGTATCATTCAATTGAGGTATTTCTAGATTGGTTTTCATAGAGCATTTACTCTGTATAATAAATTTTACTTGTCGGAACTAATCGGCTATTTTCCATCTCAGATGGACAATGTTGCAACTTATATTTGTTAAACATAGAAGAGTAGTTATATGATGTAGACATTGTTGTAATCTACCACATGACTATTTTTAGTATACTAAGGGGAGGGTTAAGCGCTCAGATAAACATGTTTTACCCCATCAAGTTCTGTAGTTCAGTGGTTGTTGTTGGTTAGAATTTGTCATAAAAAAAAATTGTAAAATGTGTTGTTACTAGGCCTTTAGTTTTCTAAAAATTATTACACATCTTTCGTGTCATTCCTTAATGGAAGACCATAAAGTATGGATTTTGCTTGTTGTTGAAGGCTGTACAGTTGCATGATAATTACTTACAAAATTCCACTCCATTTGAACTTTGATGGATTATTAGTTGTCTCAACATCTCTTTACTTTTATAGTGTTGTTGAGTTACTGTTTCCACACACTTAAATTATTCTGTCCCTATCTAGGACAAACCTTTAATATATATGCATTAAGATATCAAAAATTTATTTAATTTCCAACTTGATATCTAATATCCAACCTCGTACCAAATCTCTGCATTGATTATTACATGAATATTATATCTGTTTTCAAATTAATAAATAATATTAGGTCACAGATAATGTTATTGTGCAGCACCATTTGTTTATGTGGTAATAAAATTAAATAATTACTGGTACCCTAGAGGATATATGATAACATATGGTACCAGTGACACAACTAAGTTCATTGACAACTATTACATCATCAACATGTTGGTGCCAAACACAACCAAGAACCTTAATTAAGAACAATACTAAAGTTACAATATAGCTCAATGCCTTGCAATAAAAAGTTAGGGTGGACTCAATCAAATGTCTTGGCAGTATAATAATGATATTGAAGGTCTATCAGCTAAAGGTTCTGTTTTTAAAAGTATGAAGAAACAATTTTCATTTCATGTGGATCTGCAATAAACCATGGAATGCTTGCTGTTCATTATTAGGTGTTTATCTGTAATAAACTGTTTATAAGTATCTATAACACACTGCTCAAAGCCTTAAACACCTCTACAGAAATGTACATTAAACATATTGTGTCACAAATAACAGTTACAAACAAGAGCAGAAATGTCATTTATTGACATATTCAAAATCAATTTAAAGCAGAAAATATTTTATTTACATAAACCTAACCATTAAGATACACTTAATGCTCTTAATCTACTGTTTAAATTTTCCAATTTACCCAAGAAGGTTGAACGAAAAGAGATCCAATGATTGTTTAATGATTCTGCATTTCATGAGAAAACAGAATTTTTTGTTAGAAACAGGGCATGGACAATTGATATAAAATTGATTTAATTTTAAGTCTAATTAAACCTCAAAGAAATATCTATTTATCCCAGGTGACTGTTTATGATTTACTCTGTAGGTGTCTTGTTCAACACCTAACTTTGTACTGCTATATAAGTATTTGATTGTTGACATTTCAATGTAGCAGTCCGTGTTACTATAGACAATTGACAGTTTTGATGCAAGCCTGTATCTTTATTTCTCAACAATCCAAATTAAATTGGTATAGAGATACATTAATGAGACGACAATTAAATTGGTATAGAGATACATTGATGAGACGAAAATTAAATTGGTATAGAGATACACTGATGAGACGACAATTAAATTGGTATAGAGATACACTGATGAGACGACAATTAAATTGGTATAGAGATACATTAATGAGACGACAATTAAATTGGTATAGAGATACATTGATGAGACGACAATTAAATTGGTATAGAGATACACTGATGAGACGACAATTAAATTGGTATAGAGATACACTGATGAGACGACAATTAAATTGGTATAGAGATACACTGATGAGACGACAATTAAATTGGTATAGAGATACATTGATGAGACGACAATTAAATTGGTATAGAGATACACTGATGAGACGACAATTAAATTGGTATAGAGATACATTGATGAGACGACAATTAAATTGGTATAGAGATACACTGATGAGACGACAATTAAATTGGTATAGAGATACATTGATGAGTTGGTATAGAGATACATTGATGAGTTGGTATAGAGATACATGGATGAGACGACAATATTTTATAACATTGTTTGTTTGTTCACTGTTTTGTTCTTTGAAGAGAGAATTATATTGATACACAGAAATAATTTAACAATCAGAATTATTGTTACAGTGGTAATTATTTGATTTGATTGATTTTTGGTGTTTAAACGCCACTGCTTTTGGGCTAATTAGTGGCGGTCACTTTTTATAGGTGGAGGAAGCCAGAGTACCCAGAGAAAACCATCAACTGTTGATAGGAAAACTAACATTCCTAGTCAATTAAGATTGGAGTTGAGTACATCGCACAAGCGTGGTTCGAACCCACAACCTAAGTGTTGACTGGCTAGTGATTACAGTAGTAACTACTTAGACCACTCAGACTCGGAGGCCCCAGAGTCTAATTATTAATGATGTGTGAAAAGTCTAAAAGTCTTTTTAATGGTAAAGCCCCTACTGCAAGTCATGCCAGATATTAGTTTTGTCACAGTGTTAAGGTTGTAACAGTCTCATTTTGCTTTCCTAAAAATTGTTAATAAGACTTGGTGTCCAAACCATAAACAAATTTACTTAAGAAATGAGGGACCTATTTCATTGATATCGGTAGGTGTCAAACCCTGTACAACATAAATCACAAGTCAAACAAACGGTTTGTAACAGATAAGGGATAATTACACCTTACAAATATAACAATCTTACTTTTTTAAACTGAAGTGAAATTGTTTCTTTAGTATAACAATAGATCACCAAAGTAACATCTAAACAAAACTATGTAATTAAAGGTTATTATCTTTTTAAGTTGATGGTATCTGTCTGTACAATTCCTTTTCTCTAAAGGATTTTAATAAATATATGCGGGCAGAAAAATTACTGTCAAAGGTCAACTTGAAATTATTTCATAAAAATTAAATGTAAAAAATGGTCTAAAATTCCCATTTGAATGGTTTTACACTAGTAATGTTGGGGCCCTTTATAGCTTTTTGTTTCTGTGTGAGCCAAGGATCCGTGTTGAAGGCCGTACATTGACCTATAATGGTTTACTTTTATAATTGTTATTTGGATGGAGAGTTGTCTCATAGGCACTCACACCACATCTTCCTATATCTATAAACCTTTAGAATTAAATATCTATATTGTGCAAAACTGTTATAAACAAGAGGCTCTCAAGAGCCTGAATCGCTCACCTGAATTTTTTTGGTTTAATCTCATATCAATGATTATTTTGGCTTTTCAATTTATTTAAATGTTCTTTGAATCATCCTATTTTCTTCAAAAGCAAAAAAATCATTTTCTCCTATGTTCTATTTTAGCCATAGGAGCTATGTTTCTTGACATACAAGGAAATGAAATATAAAATTTATACTAGATACTCTGAAACTCTAAAACTCATTTAGCCTAAGTTTGGCTGAAATTGATACAGCAGTTTCAAAGGAGAAGATTTTTTAAAGTAAGTCAACATGATGAACAAATTGTGAAAAAAGTCTTTAAAGGGCAATAACTCCTTAAGAGGTCAATTGACAATTTTGGTCAAATTGACTTATTTGTAGATCTTACTTTGCTTAACATTTTTGCTATTAACAGTTTATCTGTATCTATAATAATATTCAAGATAATGACCAAAAACTGCAAAATTTCCTTAAAATTACCAATTAAGTGGCAGAAACCCAACAATGGTTTGTTTGATTCATCTGAAAATTTCAGGGCTGATAGATCTTGACCTAATGAAAATTTTTACCCCATGTCAGATTTGCTCTAAATGCTTTCGTTTTTGAGATATAAGCCAAAAACTGCATTTGACCCCTATGTTCTATTTTAAGTAACGGCGGCCATGTTTTTTGACGGATCAAAAATCAAAGCACACACTTTGTGCAGGATAATCTAAGGAACAATCATGCTAAGTTTCATTCAAATCCATTCAGCAGTTTCAGAGGAGAAGATTTTTTAAAGTTAGCAAATATGATGAACAAATTGTGAAAAATTGTCATTCAAGGACAATAACCCCTTAAGGGGTCAATTGACAATTTTGGTCATATTAACTTATTTGTAGATCTTACTTTGCTGATCATTTTTGCTGTTTACAGTTTATCTTTATCTATAATAATATTCAAGATAATGACCAAAAACTGCAAAATTTCCTTAAAATTACCAATTAAGTGGCAGCAACCCAACAACGGTTTGTTTGATTCATCTGAAAATTTCAGGGCTGATAGATCTTGACCTAATGAACAGTTTTACCCCATGTCAGATTTGCTCTAAATGCTTTCGTTTTTGAGATATAAGCCAAAAACTGCATTTGACCCCTATGTTCTATTTTAAGTAACGGCGGCCATGTTTTTTGACGGATCAAAAATCAAAGCACACACTTTGTGCAGGATACTCTAAGGAACAATCATGCTAAGTTTCATTCAAATCCATTTAGTAGTTTCAGAGGAGAAGATGTTTGAAAAATTGTTAACGACGACAGACGACAACGTCGACGACGACGACGACGACGGACGCCAAGTGATGAGAAAAGCTCACATGGCCTTTTAGGCCAGGTGAGCTAATAAATTTAGAGGTTTAAAAACTGGCCAAAAATACTTTAAGGTTTCAGCACTAAATTTACATTTGATTGTCTTTCCAGATAATTGTCAGCAAAATATGTCCTGAATATGCATGAACTATTTGCCACTGGACTTTAATCAACCAACAATCATCAATCAATATTGTCAGCAATTTATCCTAATTACTAATTAAAAGCTAATGAATATCAAACTGTTAAAATAAATTATTAGTTCAAGTGTAATTAGCGTTCATCATCTATGAAATCCATTTCCTCATTTCAAAGATTTCATTTTATAGTACTTGGAGAAATTAAACACCATATCAGCTCTCTATCCAACTAATTTTCTCTAACAATACTTGTATCTTATATCTCATTCATATCTTAAATAAGTACTTAAACAGTACAATACTATATAATCCCTAATAGTAATATAATTATCTCCCTTGACAATAGTCTAACTCAGCAGGAGAGTTCCATGTCAACTTATCTAGCTAGAGTTTCCTATATCCCACATAATACGCCAAGATGACTTTAAAAGGCTTAGTGGGTAAAGTTTTCTCTCCTTGATAGTGGCAACAGTGAATGAGAATATTAATATTAAATCACTTGTATATTATGTTCCCTACTCAGGAGCTGGTGAGCTGTATATCCATGTAGGTATACCACTATGGTGATTAATAACGGTCACAGACCACATGGAAGATGCCAGTTTATTAATATCTAATATAAGTGTTTTATATCAAACAACTGCATTACAATTGATCTCAATCGTCTGCAAAGCATATTTTAGAATCAGTCCTATGTAAGTCATATACTACTAAACTAGACCCAAAATCTAGACCAATAATTGTTTATCAGGGCAAACAAAAATAAAAATGTTGGTGAATGATTTGATGAGATCTTTTTAATCATGATACAAAATAAACTGTCCCTAGCATTGCCAATGTATTTATTTTCATAATTAGAAAGTCTTCTTTAGTCAAAGACAGCATATAGGAACAATGCACTACCAATATGTATGAAACATATCCTAATAATATCAATGTTACAAACCAACATAATGAGTTGCTAGTTTGATTCTCTGCCTTTTTTATACCTCCATAACTTTCAATGGATTCTAAAACATTTTTCTCTCTCTAAAGGTGATGTCCTATTGTGTGCCTAGAACACTGTATAAATTAAAACTTGATAATATTATACAATAGATAATATTTATAATTGATCATACCACTTCTATCAATTGTTTGTAGCCATTGATTTTATAGAGCAGCGAAAAACTGGAAGACAAATGTTTTAACTGATAGGTTAGCATTACCAATTGGCAGAGTTTAGGTCAGCTATTTGTCTGAAAAGCCTGTTTCATTGGAGTGCTGAGTATTATCATGGACAATGTTCTTATTTTGTTAGGTCAGCTATTTGTCTGAAAGGCCTGTTTCATTGGAGTGCTGAGTATTATCATGAACAATGTCCTTGTTTTGTTAGGTCAGCTATTTGTCTGAAAGGCCTGTTTCATTGGAGTGCTGAGTATTATCATGAACAATGTCCTTGTTTTGTATTGCTGAATTGTCTCTTCAATAAAATAGAAAATGGAAATAGTGAATATGTCAAAAGGGGCAACATCCTGACCACAGAGCAGAAAACAGCCCAAGGCCACAAATGGTCTTCAACACAGCCAGAAAATCCCTCATCCAGAGACTGGCTTTACCTTGCCTCTAAATACAGATGTGTTCAGTAAAAATGGACATCCCACTTAACTCAGAAACATATAAAAGAACTAAAATTAAAAAAAAAAAAACATACAACACTAACATAGACCAGAGGCTCCTTGCTTGGGACAGGCGCAGACATTTTAAATATTTGGTCAAGATGACTATTACTTTAAAGAACAACTATTAAAGTGATTGGTTTGCTGTTACAGGTTAAGCTGTCATCAAATATTAAAATTAATCATTTAGCAATACTTAGATACTGGTTAAACTTCCAGGAATGAGAAGAAGACAAATTGGAGATTAATATTTTTAACTGAATCTCATATGCATTGTGCTTTAAATTTAAATATAAATTCTAAATCAGAGACTGTTTATATTGAAATGAAGTAGTATCCTGGAGGTATGAATATCCTTGTAATATTATATAGTGTTCAATATCAGATATAATTTTACATAATGTTGATAGCAATAATTACTAAACTGGAAATAGATCTTGTGATCAGTTAACTTGTCCAATCCATCAAAGTATGAATACCGAGGTGCTTGAACTGTACCTGAATGAGTTTGCACCAGGTACAACATTGGAGAGTGGAAGTATTAGATGACCTGGCCAAAGCTGAGGGATTTAATATTAACAATTATTGTACAATAACTGAAATAACAACCCTCCTGGACATCATTGTAGGATTTTTAATTAACAATGCGTCTCTAATCTCACAAATCTGATGTTTCTTTACTTATATATCTTGGTTTTTTTTATACATACTGGGGTATATAAAAGTGACCTCGGGGATATGCTATATCATGCCAATATAAGCATATTAATTTGGTGTTAAATTAATTATTCTGACAAATTTCACAGGAAAGATTGATTAAATGAAGCAATTTTCTGTGAGGGTATTGAAATATCCCAAAGTAATAATGAATTCCAAACACTATCAATTTGACCGGGGACAGATATTCAGTTGTTGCGTAACTTGAGTAATTTATAACTCAATGAAGTAGTAAACTTATTTAACTGTAATAATACTCAAGCAGCTTATAAGGCTTTTTCAAACATTTAATATGGATTTTTAAAGTTTACAAAAGATTTATAGATGAGCTGTTATTGAATTTTTTTCTGCATATAAATTATAGATCACACAAAAGCAATGCAGGTATATTGGTTATGCATGGTTATATATATAAAGATGGATCTAGGCTGGAGATTATCATCTTAAATAACTTTAGCGACATGGGGAGGCAAGTATATGTTCCCCTATGTATGTAATATGTACTAGTACATCAGTACCAGAAAATCTCATTGATAGTGTGTATGTATAGGGAACAGATCTAATGCTTTAAGTATGTGAGCATGGTGGAATCAGAATGGAACAAAACAGACTACAAACCTTTTAAGCCAAAGAATTAAATAGTCTAGTTCTGAGCAGGGATATAACAATATATACAGATATATAATCTATATTTTCTCTGCAGGGTTAACATATAACATCAACACGTTCTGTACTAGGCTAACATATAGCCGACTTAACTTTTCACATCTTTTTCTAGTTTCTATGACATTTTCTCCCAAACTAATGAAACTGGCACTTCAAACTACAAATTCCCTATTTTATAAAATTGTTTGATAAAATGTTTTATGTTTTAAATCAAATTTAACATCCAGAATTTAATTTTTGGTTTGAAAGCTAGAATTTCCACTCCTATTAAATCTAATATACAATAAAATTTCATTTCAACTGTTTATTATAAAATAAAACCTTAATTATATGTTTAGAATTTCTGTAGGTACATAAAATGTTCATCTTTTAATACCCTCACAATACATTTCAATTTGCAATATATTTGAAATTAAATATGGCTGGCATTCCACACAATTAAAGTTTAAAGAAAACATTGTGGAATTAAATAACTGTTAAAGTCACCTTTATTCAATAATGATTAATTATTCTCAAAAAACGTCCACATAGATTTTATATTTTTCATTGAAATCAGACAGACTATTTAAATTGAATCTCATTAACTGTTAAGTGTTTTATTATGATGTTTCTAAGATAAGAGAGTCAAGACCTTGCTTTACTTCAAAATGAAGTTCACACAAAGGTTCAAATGTCAGTACATTTATATCTAGCGTTTGATTGGTTAACAAAGGTAAAGCTAGTTTACAGTAATAAAAGCCATTCTCCTTGTCCTATTTCATTAGTTTAAACAAAAGCTTGTAATATCTTTTTAAGGATTTCTGAATTTACTGATATCCCTCCAACTCATTTCCAACAAGGGTAATAATGCCACTGACCAATGGTCAACACTAATGCTATCCAATTGATCTATAGATTGATTGATTGATCAGTGTTTTACATCACTTTCAGTACTATTAAGTATTTCTTGACAGACTTAAACAAAGGTTTTTAAATGGTAAAGTTGAAGTTGTCAAGCAGAATCCGCCCTCCATTAGATTTTAACAAAATAGTCAATCTTTATCAAAAGCATAACCTGGTGGTGCCTTCTCCAAATCTGTTTTTACCTATCCCATTCCTCTCTGACAAGAACTATACCAGATACTAACCTTGGGTCATGCCATCAGTTATTAAGTAACTAGTTCTGTTCCCATATCCCCATCCCATTTAAACCCAATAATTCAGTCTATATATTCCACTATTATATAATTGCTGCATTGGAGTGGGAGACACTGAGAGGGATTGAATTATTCCAGTAACCATCCTATCCAACCTGATGTGTACTGAATATTGACCTCCTAACCTGTTGTTATGGGTAATTAGATACCTTTCACCTATCTGTAAGGTTACCTGTAATCAGACTCTAGATTAACCAGATATTCTTATCCTGAGAATCAAAGGTTCTGACATGTCTGTCAAAATTAATAATCTTAGACCTTTAAATGGGAACACAGGCATTTACTGTTGTATAGGAACTCTTGCAAATATAAAAAAAAGTGGGAGGTTCAGCTAGCTAAAAGACCAGGTTTAACTCACCTTTTTCTTTTAAAACGCCTGAACCAATTCAGTAATATGAGTTGAATTCCATGCCTTTTAATGGTTGATAGGGTTTATGTTTTTGATTTTGTCAGTTTTTACAAAAACCCACTTTTGAATTTATTGTGGAGTATTTTTGTTATACTTAATTGCACAGAAAAAAGGAAAATTTAATCAAATATTTTAAACAACCATGCAGTTGATTTTTTTCCAATTTAGACCTGGAAGATAGTTAATGATTAGTTCTACATTGACATTTTTTTACTAGATTTCTGACATACATTTCAGATTACAGTGCCCTGATAAGAGTAGTCCAATCATTTATAACTAAATAAACATGTAATATGATTTAAAATCAATTTTATTCAATGATTTTTAATTTTTCAGTCATGGGTAAAAATACCATATCAATAAAACTAATGAGAACTTCATACAAACTGATGGATGTGTTATAGTAAATATGACGTAAAGTCGTTCCAGGTACATTTACATTTTTTATATTAAAATAAGTCAATAAATCTTTTGTATATACTCATATATATAAATAAATCTTTTGTATATACTCAGATATATAAATAAATCTTTTGTATATACTCAGATATATAAATAAATCTTTTGTATATACTCAGATATATAAATAAATCTTTTGTATATACTCAGATATATAAATAAATCTTTTGTATATACTCAGATATATAAATAAATCTTTTGTATATCCTCAGATATATAATAAATCTTTTGTATATACTCAGATATATAAATAAATCTTTTGTATATACTCAGATATATAAATAAATCTTTTGTATATACTCAGATATATAAATAAATCTTTTGTATATCCTCAGATATATAATAAATCTTTTGTATATACTCAGATATATAAATAAATCTTTTGTATATACTCAGATATATAAATAAATCTTTTGCATATACTCAGATATATAAAAATTTCAAACTGAAAATGATTTTACAAAGAAAAGTTAGATCTATTGCTGTAGGATAATTACACTCATTTCATGTCTGCCAAAGATTAAGAGAAAAGAAAAGGATGAGTAGAAGACTGCACTGAAATCTCCATCAACGTACATGTATCTACAGTAGGTTCATTTACCCTTGCCATATGATATATAATATTGATGTGTTTTTTAAGCCATATTTCATAATCGGAAATTCAGTCTAAATTGGAATGGAACAGATCAATTGTAATATATTATTTATCAAATATTTAATGAACATAAAAAACTTATCTATTTCATTTCCACAATGATAAGCAACAACAACAAAAACAAATTGATAGTATACTGGGTGTTAATGACATTTATAAGTGTGATCGTTATAGCAATGAAGGGCAATAACTCCTAAACCACAAACATAAAAATCATTACTATCCAAAATCAGGTGAAATAATACATTTAAGTAAGCCATAACTAACTAATTATTGTAGTAGTCACATAATTGCATATTTATTTTTTATTTATTTATTTTTTTTTGGCAGGAGGGGGGGGGGTGTATAAACTGTATTGGAATGGAGATTAAGACAAATATCTGGTTATAAAGATAATGACTACATGGTTTTAACAGTCATTTTTTTAAAGTTTTTTTTTCTTCTGAAACTGCTGGGTATGTTCTGTTATAAACATTTAGAAGTTAAATGTGAAGTTTATCTTTCAATGATGATATTCAATTAAAATGTTTCTAATCAAAATATTTATAAATTGTAAGAGTTTGTTTCCAATGATCTGACCTTGTTGGCAGGCAATATTACAAATAATCACTTCAAATTCATTACCGACAAACGAAACATTTATATTCAACAATGTGTTGTCAAAATCGCTGAAACAACAAAACTTTTAATCACATTAGCTAAGATTAAAATGTCCATTAAATTCTCTAGATAAAAATAAATACTCCAAATTAAACAGGTAAAAGGATAATATAGCTGATCTGAAGTAGGATCTTTGTAAATATCTATATGTCATTCTTCATACTTATTTTCTTGTCATAACATTTTTACATTTTTGTTAATAAAAAATTAAAACAGTAAAATGATTGCGATAAAACTTCTATTTACATCTCCCATGTGTGCCTCATTTTATAAAGCGCCTAATATATAAATCATATCAAGAAAGATAACTCTGTAATAAATATACCAACTATCAGACACCAAAAAACTCCACAATCCAAATAGAGTAGCTTGATAAAGATAAAGTTTTCTTATACAGTAATAAAAAGGACATGACTTTATGTGTATAAAAACAATAAATTACAAGTATAACACTTGGTGATAAGAGGAAGACAGCTGATTACCTCAGATTTCATTATGTCTTCTGTATTTAGTGTAGAATTACATACCATCAATCACTTTCAGACTAAAATCACATTAATTGTACCCATTACAAAGATTTCTAAACCCTAGGTCATAAAACTTAACCCTGTACTGGGAGTACAAATGTTTTGCTGGAACCACATAATCCAGCAGATTGATTGTATTGCTAAAGCATTTTCAATAGTCTCATTTCAAAAAGTCATCCCTAGTCAATGTTAAATCTCATCAAGACATCCACAACCTATGTGGTGTTATGAAATTGTTGTTTAAGTGGAGGGGTTGAGAATAAAATTTAATGTTCTCTTATTAGTAGTGTTGTTCCGATGATCGGAATAAGTCGGAAATCAGTTGGTTGGGCCTGGCGATGTCGATAATCGATTGAGATTTTTTTTGATCGATTGTCGTTAAAGTTTTCCGGACTTTAGCTTATCAACTTCCGGTCCGTTTCCGGTTTGCATTTTACATGTGCAACAAACAAATAATAACAAAAAATATCAGGATCGATGACAATAACAATGTTAAACATCCTATAATTAAAGACATAACCAATTTCCTTCTTTATAAACGTGACAAATGCATTGACTATAAATATTTGCAGATTGATGGAATATTAATTTTATTTAACTTTGTATGAAATACGTTCTTTCAAATTATACCGGTACTTGCAACTTGAGAGCGTACATAAAATCATTCTGATTTTAGACAAAATAATTTCTTTGCTTCATTAGAACGTGTTGCAAATTGCCTTTTATTAATTTTTTATCTATTTGTAGCATCAAAAACGTCATATTCCTTTCCAAATTGCTTGCCAAACATCGTTTATTTTTGTAAATTTTCCGAAATTTGTCAGCCATATTGAAAAATATAAGAATCACGAATCGGATACGGTTCAACTATGTAATAATTCCGCATTCTTGCAATTATAAGTTCAGACGCACGAATGACACAATTGACATAAAAAAATAATGATTACAAAAGTGAAAAAAAAGCATTATACACGAATTAACAGACATTGGCTTAATCCCCTTTGTTTACTGTGCAAATGCAAATGCATTGTTTTATTTTTTTCTTTTAATCTTAAATTTCTTAAAGTTTAAAACTTTATATATCTTTTCTTAATTCATGTAATTAGAAGCATTCAAATGTTTATACAGCTATGTTATTGAAATTGTACTGTGAGTTACACAATTGAAATTTAGAAATGTTAGTGTCACTGTTGGTAATTAATGTTATAATTATGAGATCAATATGAATCTTGATTCTTATTAATTATTGTTTTAACTGCTAAATAAATAGTTATCAAAGGTACCAGGATTATAATTTAGTACGACAGAATATGAAAAGGAAACAAAAGATCAAATATGAATATATAAACTCTGCAATGATAAGGAATATACACATTAGACATGTACAATGAGACTAAATGCATGATTTCATTTGAAAAAAGGGCAAGGTATTATGATGCGATTATAACCGATAGTCGGTTGGTTGGTGTCAACCAATTGTAATAGATAATCGGTTGGTAATTTCAACCGATTATCCAACACTACTTATTAGTCAATGAAATCTGAAAGGGACATTATGGGGGGTCTGTTAGAAGGGTAAACTAACTCAGCTATCAATCAAAATATTCTTGTTTGACAAGACTAGTAGGTAAAATGACTTACTCGTCTGATTTCTCTGAGTGGATAGATGCTCGTGATGATGATCCTACTTTATAATCGTGTGGTAACGTTGCTCTGGTTTGATTATTAACACCGTCGTAACGTTTGATCGAATGATTGACAGTCATCGCACTATTGTTTGTTCCAGAAAATGTTTGAGATTTGGGTATATTTCTATATCCATCAATAAAGTTCCTTTCTTCCATTATGGTGTTACGTGTATGTCCCCCAACCGTCCGCCGAGCAAAACCTTTACTTGACGAAGACCTGTAAATACATAACCATACAATTGATATTTCTATATTTAAATTGTTACAAAGTTTGGCTGTTTTAAACAAAAGGCACAAAAGAAATGTGGTTAAAGTCTCTCGTACCATTAGTAAGATATCAAACAAAGCAAGGAAAGATTTGTCTAATTTGCTTTCTGATTGTGGTCTATTGTTGGATTGCTGTATCATTAGTGATCTCTCAAGCTGTATTGTTTATGACTGTCTGAGTTTGAAGATATTACTAGAGGTTATTTGATCTCTGATATTAGTATTTTACCCAAATGATGAAAATTTTGTGAAGATTTCAACATTTGAGTGATATTGTCAGAGTCCTGACATTGTTGAAATCATTTTCAGACGACAAATGTTTTCCACATCTATCTTCCTAATCTGAGGTAAATTTAAAGCTGATTTTTTTAGGACAAATCATTCTGAAGTTAAAATACATGTACTATAATTTGACATTATGAATAAACAATACAAACCATATATTTTATTATAAATTGTTATACACATAACTTAACAGCTAATGTAATATACATTTGTTGTCTTCAACTTCATCAAAAACTACCTTGACCAAAAACTTTAACCTGAGCTTCACACTATCTTCTTCTTTGTTCAGTGGACCATGAAATTGGGGTCAATACTTTAATTTGACATTAAAATTAGAAAGATCATATCATAGGGAACATGTGTACTAAGTTTCAAATTGATTGGACTTCAACTTCATCAAAAACTACCTCGACCAAAAACTTTAACCTGAAGCGGGACAGACGGAGGAACGAATGAACGGACGAACGGAGGCACAGACCAGAAAACATAATGCCCCTCTACTATGGTAGGTGGGGCATAAAAAGATGTGGTATGATTGCCAATGAGACAACTGTCCACAAGAGACCAAAATGACACAGACATTAACAACTATAGGTCACCATACGGCCTTCAACAATGAGAAAAGCCCATACCCCATAGTCAGCTATAAAAGGCCCCAATATGACAATGTAAAACAATTCAAACGAGAAAACTAACAGTCTTATTTATATAAAAAAATGAACAAACAAGAATGTGTCCACAGTACACGGATGCCCCACTCGCACTATCATTTTCTATGTTTAAAGGACTGTGAAATTGGAATAAATTCTCTAATTTGGCATTAAAATTAGAATGATCTTATCAAAGGGAACATGTATACTAAGTTTCAAGTTGATTGGACTTCTACTTTATCAAAAACTACCTTGACCAAAAACTTTAACCTGAAATTTGCACTATCATTTTCTATGTTCAGTGAACCGTAAAATTGGGGTCAAAACTCTAATTTGGCATTTAAATTAGAAAGATCATATCATAGGGCACATGTATACTAAGTTTCAAGTTGATTGGACTTCAACTTCATCAAAAACTACCTTGACCAAAAACTTTAACCTGAAGCCAAAAACTTTAACCTGAAATTTGCACTATCATTTTCTATGTTCAGTGAACCGTAAAATTGGGGTCAAAACTCTAATTTGGCATTTAAATTAGAAAGATCATATCATAGGGCACATGTATACTAAGTTTCAAGTTGATTGGACTTCAACTTCATCATCATCAAAAACTACCTTGACCAAAAACTTTAACCTGAAGCGGGACAGACGGACGGACGGACGGACGAACGAACAGACGCACAGACCAGAAAACATAATGCCCCTCTACTATCGTAGGTGGGGCATAAAAACAAATATGTAACACATAAACAAACAACAACGCTCGTGATTAAATTAAGTAGAATTCCACATTTGCAAGAAAATAAATTAATATTCATATAGTTTTTATGTAATTATGAACTAGTCATTCTGAAGACTTTCACTGTAATTGGTCAATAATTTACTTGTGTGCTGAAAACATGATGCAAACAAGTAAAAGTAAAGTTGATATTAAAGTAATATACGAGTTATAAGCAAGGAAGGGTGAAATGTATATAAGGGTTATCTTGACAGAAAACATTCAATATTTATGTTTCAGCCTCTATAGGATTGTCAACAGTTTCAATATTCTGCAAAAAAGCATAAGCATATAATTGGGCGATTTTCCCCTGTTTAAAATGTCAACAACCAATTACATTGTTCTGATAATCATAATAAAACTCAAAATAAGTTATCTCCCTTTGATCGTGATCAGATGATTGAAGAAAGTTACTAGTTAGTATATATGACTAATGTTTCTAGTTAGTAAAAGAACTACTGTATGATTAAGTATTTGTTAGTTAAAGAAAACAAAAGTAGCATATTCAAAATAACCAGGCATCTATCTTTATGATTAGATATCAAATATTCTATGTACATAATTTCTATACAGTTATTCAAAATCAACGTTCCATTTGTAAAGATTTTATGATGGAAAGGCAAAAAGAAGGAAAAGCTATATAACAATACATTGCAAATAAAATAAAAATAATCCTGAAATGCTGAGTCATGCAATGAAAACAATGTTCTAAGCCTCAACATTTAAAGCATTTAAGACCAAAATCAAAATGCTGTTAAAGATTTTTATTTTCTTGTTTCTATAATCTACTTATTACATTTTTCTACTTGACTCATAAATTATACCTTCTAGAATTGCAACTACTTTCAACAGTAATATTGTAATTTTTTAACTTTAAAAACATTAATTATATCTTTATCTGTTCTAGAAGAAATATTTACTAAACCAATTTATGACTGACCCCCATTCTATTTTTCATGAACTTGACCAAAGAAAAGACATAAATATCTATACTAGTGACCAGCATGCAACATAGCTACACTACACGGAAAGGCACGAGGGAGAAATGTTCTCACCTGCTGAAAGTTCTATCAAGTTTTGCTCGACGTTTATTCTCTTCCAAGGTCTGGTATTCGGTTCTACCACTGTAAATTAGATTATCTCCCTTATTATCCTGACAGATGCCTGGTCCAAGCATACACATTGGTTTAAGTAATGAGGGTACCAGTTTAATAGAATGGACAGTGAAGCAGACCTCTGTCTCCCTCTTTTCTTGTTTTTACCCTGTCCCCAAATAAAGGCTATGAGTCTTAAAACAGATTAATTCTTATATTATTTTACTTTCTTCTATTTATACAGTTATTTTTGTGTTGTATGATGGGTTTAAGAACTCAATTTTTATTTATGAATAATGAAGGAAACCATATTTACCACAAATCCTTGGTAATTGACAAATGAGTCAAAAGACAAAAGTCTTTCATCTCTAAGTGGAGGTAAAGATTGTTCCACTGGGAGTACAGAGGCCACACTTTATTTATATTCATTGTCCATTCTTTTTCACTATCAGAAAAACCTTATTCATTCATTGCAGAGCATTGCAATCAAAAGCACTTAAAAAATAAAACTTATCAGAGGCACATTTAACTTTTTATTTACATCATTAGAAATCTGAATAAAATGTACTAGTATACATGTTATATATATAGTGAAATTTTAAAACGTACAGCACAAAACTATATTACTCCTTAATATTAAAGAATTTTTATTACAGGGTATCAAATCAAAATAGAAAAGAATAAGGTTTTTATGACATGAACAAACTTGCAGATTAAGCTAAATTCCTAGCACGAAAAGATGAATGTGGTCTAAAAACTACAAACTACAGATAGAGTAAAATAGATATTAGCAGAATATAGATGTCAAATGGAATTTATCTAATCATTTTAAAGATGAATATTCTTATCTTCAAAGACAACACAATTCAGATCAAAACATAGCACATGTGGCAATCAGAGGCAATCCATTTACTATGCAATTATAAAATGTACCATGCAATACTTTTATTCAATGTTCCCCCACTATAAATGTGGACCAGTATAATTTAACATATTTTTTGCATTTTCTTGCTAGAAATTTACAAAATATTTGCATAATAACTACTAGTATTAGTCACGCCTTGAACCATTATATACTATTGTCAAACATGCATAAATTGTCTACTATAATATAGAAATGTGTCACCATTTAGAGGATTTCTGATTATGTAACTGAACTCTGATTTAATAACCAACATTTCTTATCTTTTTACTGCTTGATTTCATTTTATTTATTTTCAAATTATTATTGGTGGGTTTTGTGTTACATTTTTTTTTCTTTTTTATTTTGTGTGCTTTCTGGTTTTAATGTAACTACTATTCCGTATAAGGCCAAATAAAAATATAGGTGTGGTTCCAGTAACATACTTTTAAAAAATAGGATCGGTAGTTCAGCAATTTTTTTTATTTTTTTTATTTTTTATTGTAAAAATCCGGAAATAAAATTGTATGTTTACCTAAATTGTTTCCGGTATTATAAAGCCCCAATCGGAAGTCCGCTATTTTTACATGTGTTTGGTTGTACAATATACAGTCATGATCCGTTTTTAGTTAATTTTGTTGCATTCTGTTATGAATTTTTGCATTTTAGCCATAAAAGATACTTCTGATGGAAATTCAGATGACAGAAATCTATGAATTTAATTATTTAAATTCACTATCCTCAAAATTTGATCGTTTGAAAATTTATTTTTCAGAAATGAAAAAAAAGTTCCAAGTCGGGGTTTTTAACTAGGGGATGGTCGGGTAACTGGAACCACACATATATTTTTATTTGGCCTAAGTAACAAAAATAAGTGGAAAATTCTTACCAAGTGAAGTTAAATCGGAAAGTTTGATCACTGTGTTAAGAACTCTTATACCAGGTTCAACTTCTGCTGTTAATATTAGTAAATAAACAAAAATCCAGAGCATATCAAAGGGAGGCAAATCTACTTACCTATATCGAAATTTTGATCCTAACGAAAATACTTTCTTGGAGGGAGGGTTGGGAACATACAAACGAAAAAATGTATGATGTTCTACACATGACTTCCATAAATTTTTACATGATCTATAACTGTTCATATTGAAGCCTATTAAATTTTCCACAGAATCATTCTGAAATTAAAAAGAAAATATTTTTAAAAATATTTTATTCTGCATGAAAATAAGAATTACAAAATTACTCATAATTCAAAAGTTTGATGTTGGTAAGCACCATAGATTAAAGAATGTGGATTGTATTGTAGTTCAAAATACATTGACATCAGAAATGCCAGAAAAATTAATTTAATGATCTGACACAAGATTGCTATGTCCTTGCTGTATAATATCACTTGAGGGAAATGATCTGACACAAGATTGCTATGTCCTTGCTGTATAATATCTGACACAAGATTGCTATGTCCTTGCTGTATAATATCACTTGATGGAAGTATGTGTCATATGGCTTATGGTAGCTATAGTACACATGATTACAAACATTTGTACCAAGTATGAAGCGTTTTGTCAATCAAAGATCAGTTTTATTTACAAGTAGTACAAATGATGAAACTCTAATGTCCACTCAAGATTTACATGGAAATTTAGCATAAATAAAATCACCAACAGCTGAGTTTTTTAAAGTTTTTTTTTAATTTAATGACTCAGAACCTTCTAATTGGATTTAATCAATTATTGAATTAATACTAATTATTCAATTGCACCACAAGATGACACCCCCCCTTTTATTACTTTCACTTACAACTTCTCTTCGTAGCTGAATGAAAAACTGTTTTCTTTTAAATGAAATTTTAACTATCTTTGCCCTGAAAATAAAATAAATTGAATGAAGTATGCAATTAGGAAAAAACATGATCAAACAATGATATGAACTTCATTATCCTTATACTCATTTTTTTGGTTTTTGTTTTGGTGAAAAAATAGTACCTACTAAACTAAGGAGAACATGTCTTACTAATCTTAAATTACTACTCTTCTTCAAATGGTTAAATCATAAATAATTATGGCAATGAATGTATTAAAAAACTACAAATATTAAAAATTTCAAAGGTGATATCAACCAACATAGTTGTCTTTCCGTTTTTCAACAATTTGCTTCTTTCGTGGGTTAAATTTTCATTTTTGATTGTCTTAACTGCAGATTTAGTTTTTCCCTGTAAGACTTCATGCATAAAATTCTAAATATATGCAGGAATCTATGTTCAGTAGTTATTGTTTGTTGATGTGGTTCATAAGTGTTTTTTATATATATTAGACCGTTGGTTTTCCTGTTTGAATGGTTTTACATTATTTTTTTGTGGCCCTTTAAAGCTTGCTGTTCGGTGTGAGCCAAGGCTCCTTGGCTTTGAAGACCGTACTTTCACCTATAATTGTTTACTTTTATAAATTGTGACTTGGATAGAGAGTTGTCTCATTGGCACTCATACCACATCTTCTCATATCTACCACATTGAATCATTTGATTAAACTATTAATCTTGCCCTTGTCTCTGATTATTCTCACATACTCAAATATAAATAGCAGACATGTTGTTCTTGCTTTAGTTTATGGTGCCAACCTTAACATTGCTCTGTAATTTCTGTTTTTTGTGATTATTTGCTTTCCGTTGATCTGATGAGTTCAGCTTTTAAAACTGATTTTTATAGTTTATTCATATGTTGTGCCGTTATACCACCGTCCCAAACTAGGGGGAGGATTATGCTTCTGCAAACATATTTAATCCCGCTTCATCCTGTATGTTTCTGTTCCAAGGCAGGGGTGTGTTCCAATGTATGTGTATGTTCCAATGTATGTGTCTGTTCCAAGGAAGGGGTGTGTTCCAATGTATGTGTCTGTTCCAATGTATGTGCCTGTTCAAAGGCAGGGGTGTGTTCCAATGTATGTGTCTGTTCCAATGTATGTGTCTGTTCCAATGTATGTGCCTGTTCCAAGGCAGGGGTGTGTTCCAATGTATGTGTCTGTTCCAAGGCAGGGGTGTGTTCCAATGTATGTGTCTGTTCCAAGGCAGGGGTGTGTAATGAGTGGTTTTAGTTTGTTGCTGCACATCATATTTCTCTTTTGTTTATTGTTTTGTACATTAATCAGATATAGGAAGATGTGGTGTGAGTGCCAATGAGACAACTCTCCACCAATCAGGCTTGTTTTTCAATTGTTATTTTTGGGCCTTTTATAGTTTACTATGCTGTTTGGGTTTTGCTCATTGTTGAATAACCAACCAAACAAAGGTGACACCTAGCTGTACTTACCAGGGGAATGTGTTGATTTTAACATTGTTCTGAAAAACCACCAACCCAACAGAGGTGACACCTAGCTGTATATCAACACTGCTCTGATCCTAAAATATATGGAAATAAAATTATCTTTTCAAATGTCCTCCATATACAGATTTGCATTATAGTTTCCATAAGAAATTTGTTTCCCTGGAAATTTATGACAATTAAATGTGTTACCACAATGTAGCCTACACAGGCATCTACTTTCTCTCGGTATTATCACAGTAAACAATTCAAAGATAAATAGTAAGTTGACCGAAATAAAAATAAATAAATTTGGGTTTAAAAAAATTTAAAGGGTCATCAGAAACAAATGTTTCCCCTAGATAACCATATTCCTTTACTCTGTGTATGTACTGTATCATCTGGTTATTGTCTTTAGTTTGAAATTTATAAATTGACCAATTCACTAACTGAGTTTCAATCAACCATATGAATTAAATCTTTAATTTAAACAAACTCGACTTTGAAAAAAGTAATAATCTGACTACTTTTGGTATCACTGTTTTCAAAATTCCAATAGGGAACATACTTTATATAATTGTATTAATAAACCAATTTTTTGAAATGTTTCGGCCATTGCCCTTCTTTAATTCTTTATTTTTCCTCACAACTACATGGCTGACATTACATTTGTAATTCCTTTTTCAATCATTGAAAAGATGTTATACTTTTGGTATGTTAGATAATCAAACCCTTTTTAATATATCATATACACATTATATATTATGATGTTCATGCTAATATGATCCTTAATTTTTCCTATTTCCTTGCTATTACCCTTATCAGAATTATAAGCAAGGACATTTCTTCCTTCATGTTTTCTGCTAAGTTTATATATCTATATACATACATAAAATAGAAAGATCTTCAAAAAAATGCTTTGTCTTATAGATAACACCATCACCATTAAAGTAAAAACAGGAGAAATATAATCAGGTTCAAATCAAGACTTAAATAAAAGTCACATGTTCACTATAAGTGTTTTGATGAAACAGAAATTACCCTGGTTTAGTTTTTATAGATATTAGAAACAGAATACAATAAATTTGTTTTTACACAGCTATATGGTACAACAGAATAGAAGGGAAGAAAACAGAAGAAAAAACTTACACAACTAAACGACTTAACATCATTCTGTCTTTTATCGTTTACATAGGTTTATTATTTATTTTGCTACTGAAGTAAATATAGGATGAAGTATTTGTTTATTTTTTTCTCTAAATTTGCTTTAAACTAATCCGATATTCAGTCTTCACACATTACCACAGGCAAAGCAGCCTAGGCTAAAACCATCTCAATAGGCCAACAGAAACTTTGGCTAAAACCGTCTCAATAGGCCAACAGAAACTTTGGCAAAAACCGTCTCAATAGGCCAACAGAAACTTTGGCTAAAACCATCTCAATAGGCCAACAGAAACTTAGGCTAAAACCATCTCAATAGGCCAACAGAAACTTACAAAAAAAACATCTCAATAGGCCAACAGAAACTTAGGCTAAAACCATCTCAATAGGCCAACAGAAACTTACAAAAAAAACATCTCAATAGGCCAACAGAAACTTAGGCTAAAACCATCTCAATAGGCCAACAGAAACTTACAAAAAAAACATCTCAATAGGCCAACAGAAACTTAGGCTAAAACCATCTCAATAGGCCAACAGAAACTTACAAAAAAAACATCTCAATAGGCCAACAGAAACTAACAAAAAAAAGTCTGAATGTTGAACTCCTGAAAAGTGTAAGCTAATAAAGCAACATCTCCATATTGCAATTAATGTTGTGGCGTTTCATGCAAAAACATTTGACCATTCATTCTGACATATTTTCAAGTCAGACTATGGGAATACACAGTTATCACTATTGGGCTAAAACTAATTGAAAGTTCTTCCATTTGTGCAATAAAAATTAAAATACCATCCACCAAACTATTAAGCCAGAATTATGTTTTTTTAAAGGTATGTGCTGCCAAGTTTATAATGGTGGGTTTTACGACAATATACGAAATTAAACATGTTCAATTCATGGTGACCAGTAATTGTGTGTCAAGAATGAATCAAATAAAAAGGGAAATACAACAATTGAAAAACAGTGAAAATTACATAACTACTTTATAAAATAAATAAAAAATGTTTTTGAGATAAAGTAAAACCGTAAACCCTGATTAAGAAATACCTAAAAACCATAAACTCTAATTGTGAAATACCTTAACTTTAAACCTTGGGAGTCTTTTCAGTGATCTTTCTGGTAATATTGTTATACTCATCTTAAAGAGTTAGTAAAGTGTTAGTAAATAAACACAGAAAAAAGAAGAAAATTATACTAACAACATTGAATTGTCCCGTTTCTACATCACCAATCATCATTGACTGAAAAAACAAGAAGAATTATCTCCCTTGAAGGAAAAAATCATTTCAAAATTTTTTAATATGCTAACTGCCATAACTTTCTATAGAGTTAAAATTTTGTAAACGTACATTGTAAAAAAAATTTTTTTATATAATCAACAATTTTTTTATAGCTAAAATACTGAAACATATTTTAAGTTATCTCCCCTGATAAAAAAAAAAATGAAAATCTGATTTAAATATAGCTTTTTCAGATTTAATTGTTCAATATAAAAATGAAATTTATCAGACTACTTATAAAAGAATGAAATGTCAAACACACAGATGCATTTTGTTTAAAGCAAGATAAAAGTTAAAAGGGAGATAAAACTTCACAATCAAACTTATGAGGAAAAGATTAAAAGATTTCTAATTAATCTAATTGAAACCGGCAGTTGCAGACAAGCATTAAACCACTTTAAGCTTAAGATACCTCCATATTCATCATTTAAATAATTCATTTCAAGTCCAGTTTAATGAGGACATATTTTGGGGATAAATTTAGCACTATAATTAGTGAAAGTTCAATTTAATAAGATGTAAAAATTGACAAAATAATCCAACTTTCTACTTGATACAATGCATAAACATATAAAAATCTTCTTTGATAAAATAAAAAATCCTCTAATTCAAAAAGGGACAATAAACTTGTTTTCCACGTTAGGGTTATCTTATTAATTACAACGCCTTTATATCAAATTCGGACATACCCCTTTTACCATTTGCAGAAATGAAATTTCATCCAAATGATGTTCATCTTATATAAATAATTATAAAATCATGAGTTATCTCCTCCTTACCCGAGCATTATGTAAATCTACACCGTACATCTCTAATCGTTTGGCTTTATCTAAGTAATTATATTCAGCATCGGCAGGATTCTGACCTCTAAAAATAACAAAAACAACAATGACAAAGACAGTAAATAATAGAGACTTGAAATCTACATGTTGGATACTAAATTATATAAATTCTGTCAGTTCTATTACATTTCTTTACAATGGTAACAATGATAGATTGAGTGTAAGATAAAACTAACAGATTTTCAGTCCAATACTTCAGGCTCAAATCCATAATTCTGGTTTCTTTTTTAAAAGTTTTCTTCTGTCAACCGTAAATTAATATTATATATTCCAATGTTTTCATATGATGTATGTTTTCATATGTCTATAAATATTGGTCTATTTTCCTATTTCTGTATAGCTATATTCTCTTGTCGCTGTATGAGAACTAGTGATACATTCAACTGCATTCTGCATAGTAGACTCATAACTTATTGTATGATTGCCAATGAGGCTTAAATCCACCAGAGTTCACATGAAGTGGATAAAAGCAATTATAGTTCACCATGCGGCCTTCAACAATGAGTAACATGTTCATTTTATTTTGATGTCAAATTTAGTTTGTACAATAATAAATGACTGCTGGTAAAGTTACTGTTTTAAAGGAGCCCATAATGTATCTAAAATTACCTGTGTTGTTTATGTAGATCAGAAACTTGTTTTTCAAATTCTGGTGTTTGATTAGGTATAAATCTGTAATCAGCTAAGTAATTGTCCCGATGTTCATCAGGGTTAAAATCACCAAGCTCAGCTAAAATTACAAACACACATTAAAAGTCATATATTTGACACCAGCTAAAAAATATCAACTTCCAAAACAAGAGAAGCTCAACCAACTTTTAAATTTACATATTTTTTTGGCAATAATATAGGGTTATTGAGATGACAATAAAATGGAATATCTTCTATGTTTGTACATTTTATTTACAATTGTTTTCTCTTATATGTGTGAATAGTCTTGTTGTTTTAAAAATAATAAATTTTATCTTATTAGTGTTTTGTTTCATTTATAATTGTTTGTTTTTTTGACAACATTTGTTCTTGCGGATACATAGAGCGTGAAATGATGACACTTTAAACTGCTATCAATTAATAAATCAATCTTCTGACATAGATACTCTTCAATTCCATAACAGATTCTACCAATGTAACAGTAAATTGTTGCTCATAAAATATAACATTTTATTCTATTAAGTTTCTCATTGAAATATAATTTACATGTGACATTGTAACATGTACTATCTTGAATCTGTTGTCTGGTGTTGTTGTTACTACCACTGAAAATTACCAGACATGTACATTTTTTCTCATTTCGCAAGTTTCTTTATTTTATGTGAGGTTCATTCATATCTGTTCAGTCACATTCAGATAGTATTTATTGTTCACACGCTATACAAATAGATTCCAACATATTCCACTACTCACACTGCACTGCATAACTGGCCAATAAAATGGCTGTATTCTGTGGACACATCAACCTTCCCTCTAAAATATCTCGTTTTACTTGCAAGAAAAAGTGATACCTAAAAAATATTTAAATCATGCAATCAATAATTTTATTTTAATTATATTAGAGATTTTACATTAGTTTGATAGAGAACTTTTCTTTCCAAATGACATTAAATTCATTTGTAAACACAATATTTATTCAATGATTGTAAGTATATGCTTCAGGTGTACAAAATATACTGAGCATCAAAGGAAACACAACACTGCTCAAACAAATATCACAAAAACATTTATGACAAATACATCTTAGTCAAGGACTATCTTTCTCCACCTTTGTCAGAAACAGTTGAAAACATAACTTGATGATGGTGAAACTGATGTCACCCCAATTCCAATTGGATCTGTGTTTTGAGTTAATAAGTTTCAGTTTTAAGAACATGTTGTCCAGCAGTTGTTGTTTGTTGATGTGGTTCATAAGTGTTTTTCGTTTTTTTTTTTTTAATAGATTAGACCGTTGGTTTTTCTTTTTGAATTGTTTTTCACTAGTCATTTTGGGGACCTTTATGTTTTTCAAAGAAACCAAGGCTCCATGTTGATGGCTGTACTTTGACCTATAATGGTTACCTTTATACAAGTTGTGACTTGGATGTAGAGTTCTCATTGGTACATATACCACATCTTCTTATATCTATACACACAGAATGGAGACACGACAGACTCTGTCAGAAACAGTACATTGTCAAGGCTAGACAAGAAGCCTTTTTTTATGACAATTTCAATTAAGGTCACTTGTTTGACGTAAGTAACTGTATTCTCGACTTACCTAGTGTATTCTTCAGCTAGTTTGCTGGGGTCTGACACATAAAACTTCACACGAAAGAAAAATTCAAATGGAGGTCCTGAAAAAACAAACAATTTATCTTTATTATAGAGATTCTACTGACATTGTGTACTGATATATTAGTTGGAATAATAGTGTGACTTTGGCTGTATTATTGGTACATATTTTGAAAAGAAGATTTTTTGGTCAATAAATCAAGAAAATTCATTTAAAATTCTACAACACATACACTGAAAACTATCTTGTCTTTGTAAATAAATACAGTTGTCAACTGATTATTTCCTCTAAGAATTACCAGGCATCGTCTGTTATTGTAAAAAATAGTTTCTCTGATATTTATCATACAAATGCTATATAGAATCAATTAAATTTTCATTTAATTTTTTTATAAATTAGTGCAAGTATAGTATTCAAAATAGCAATATCCAATCAATCAAGTTGCTCAAGTCATGTTGTGAGATGGAGGCTTTTAAGTTTATATCCAAAAACTTCATAGCTGCACTTAAGATTAAGAACAGCAATAATAAGCACTGTTACTATAATGCATTGGTTTAATCCATCTAATACGCTTCCATCCTAACTTTATTATATTTGAATATGACCTGACACTTGACCACTATTAAAAAGTATTATGTAAGGTTTCTTACCTCTGCACTGTTTCTTTATAGTCTTCAGAGGATTATAAAGTATTATGTAAGGTTTCTTACCTCTGCACTGTTTCTTTATAGTCTTCAGAGGATTATAAAGTATTATGTAAGGTTTCTTACCTCTGCACTGTTTCTTTATAGTCTTCAGAGGATCATAAAGTATTATGTAAGGTTTCTTACCTCTGCACTGTTTCTTTATAGTCTACTTCACCACTATTATAAAGTATTATGTAAGGTTTCTTACCTCTGCACTGTTTCTTTATAGTCTTCCATCCTAACTTTATTATATTTGAATATGACCTGACACTTCACCACTATTATAAAGTATTATGTAAGGTTTCTTACCTCTGCACTGTTTCTTTATAGTCTTCAGAGGATCAAGCCCCTGACACTTCACCACTATTATAAAGTATTATATAAGGTTTCTTACCTCTGCACTGTTTCTTTATAGTCTTCAGAGGATCAAGCCCCTGACACTTCACCACTATTATAAAGTATTATGTAAGGTTTCTTACCTCTGCACTGTTTCTTTATAGTTATGTAAGGTTTCTTACCTCTGCACTGTTTCTTTATAGTCTTCAGAGGATTATAAAGTATTATGTAAGGTTTCTTACCTCTGCACTGTTTCTTTATAGTCTTCAGAGGATCATAAAGTATTATGTAAGGTTTCTTACCTCTGCACTGTTTCTTTATAGTCTTCATATTATAAAGTATTATGTAAGGTTTCTTACCTCTGCACTGTTTCTTTATAGTCTTCAGAGGATTATAAAGTATTATGTAAGGTTTCTTACCTCTGCACTGTTTCTTTATAGTCTTCAGAGGATCATAAAGTATTATGTAAGGTTTCTTACCTCTGCACTGTTTCTTTATAGTCTTCAGAGGATTATAAAGTATTATGTAAGGTTTCTTACCTCTGCACTGTTTCTTTATAGTCTTCAGAGGATTATAAAGTATTATGTAAGGTTTCTTACCTCTGCACTGTTTCTTTATAGTCTTCAGAGGATCATAAAGTATTATGTAAGGTTTCTTACCTCTGCACTGTTTCTTTATAGTCTTCAGAGGATTATAAAGTATTATGTAAGGTTTCTTACCTCTGCACTGTTTCTTTATAGTCTTCAGAGGATCATAAAGTATTATGTAAGGTTTCTTACCTCTGCACTGTTTCTTTATAGTCTTCAGAGGATTATAAAGTATTATGTAAGGTTTCTTACCTCTGCACTGTTTCTTTATAGTCTTCAGAGGATTATAAAGTATTATGTAAGGTTTCTTACCTCTGCACTGTTTCTTTATAGTCTTCAGAGGATCATAAAGTATTATGTAAGGTTTCTTACCTCTGCACTGTTTCTTTATAGTCTTCAGAGGATTATAAAGTATTATGTAAGGTTTCTTACCTCTGCACTGTTTCTTTATAGTCTTCAGAGGATTATAAAGTATTATGTAAGGTTTCTTACCTCTGCACTGTTTCTTTATAGTCTTCAGAGGATCATAAAGTATTATGTAAGGTTTCTTACCTCTGCACTGTTTCTTTATAGTCTTCAGAGGATTATAAAGTATTATGTAAGGTTTCTTACCTCTGCACTGTTTCTTTATAGTCTTCAGAGGATTATAAAGTATTATGTAAGGTTTCTTACCTCTGCACTGTTTCTTTATAGTCTTCAGAGGATCATAAAGTATTATGTAAGGTTTCTTACCTCTGCACTGTTTCTTTATAGTCTTCATATTATAAAGTATTATGTAAGGTTTCTTACCTCTGCACTGTTTCTTTATAGTCTTCAGAGGATTATAAAGTATTATGTAAGGTTTCTTACCTCTGCACTGTTTCTTTATAGTCTTCAGAGGATTATAAAGTATTATGTAAGGTTTCTTACCTCTGCACTGTTTCTTTATAGTCTTCACCACTATTATAAAGTATTATGTAAGGTTTCTTACCTCTGCACTGTTTCTTTATAGTCTTCAGAGGATTATAAAGTATTATGTAAGGTTTCTTACCTCTGCACTGTTTCTTTATAGTCTTCAGAGGATTATAAAGTATTATGTAAGGTTTCTTACCTCTGCACTGTTTCTTTATAGTCTTCAGAGGATCATAAAGTATTATGTAAGGTTTCTTACCTCTGCACTGTTTCTTTATAGTCTTCAGAGGATTATAAAGTATTATGTAAGGTTTCTTACCTCTGCACTGTTTCTTTATAGTCTTCAGAGGATTATAAAGTATTATGTAAGGTTTCTTACCTCTGCACTGTTTCTTTATAGTCTTCAGAGGATCAAGCCCCTGACACTTCACCACTATTATAAAGTATTATGTAAGGTTTCTTACCTCTGCACTGTTTCTTTATAGTCTTCATATTATAAAGTATTATGTAAGGTTTCTTACCTCTGCACTGTTTCTTTATAGTCTTCAGAGGATTATAAAGTATTATGTAAGGTTTCTTACCTCTGCACTGTTTCTTTATAGTCTTCAGAGGATTATAAAGTATTATGTAAGGTTTCTTACCTCTGCACTGTTTCTTTATAGTCTTCAGAGGATCATAAAGTATTATGTAAGGTTTCTTACCTCTGCACTGTTTCTTTATAGTCTTCATATTATAAAGTATTATGTAAGGTTTCTTACCTCTGCACTGTTTCTTTATAGTCTTCAGAGGATTATAAAGTATTATGTAAGGTTTCTTACCTCTGCACTGTTTCTTTATAGTCTTCAGAGGATTATAAAGTATTATGTAAGGTTTCTTACCTCTGCACTGTTTCTTTATAGTCTTCAGAGGATCATAAAGTATTATGTAAGGTTTCTTACCTCTGCACTGTTTCTTTATAGTCTTCAGAGGATTATAAAGTATTATGTAAGGTTTCTTACCTCTGCACTGTTTCTTTATAGTCTTCAGAGGATTATAAAGTATTATGTAAGGTTTCTTACCTCTGCACTGTTTCTTTATAGTCTTCAGAGGATTATAAAGTATTATGTAAGGTTTCTTACCTCTGCACTGTTTCTTTATAGTCTTCAGAGGATTATAAAGTATTATGTAAGGTTTCTTACCTCTGCACTGTTTCTTTATAGTCTTCAGAGGATTATAAAGTATTATGTAAGGTTTCTTACCTCTGCACTGTTTCTTTATAGTCTTCAGAGGATTATAAAGTATTATGTAAGGTTTCTTACCTCTGCACTGTTTCTTTATAGTCTTCAGAGGATCAAGCCCCTGACACTTCACCACTATTATAAAGTATTATGTAAGGTTTCTTACCTCTGCACTGTTTCTTTATAGTCTTCAGAGGATTATAAAGTATTATGTAAGGTTTCTTACCTCTGCACTGTTTCTTTATAGTCTTCAGAGGATTATAAAGTATTATGTAAGGTTTCTTACCTCTGCACTGTTTCTTTATAGTCTTCAGAGGATTATAAAGTATTATGTAAGGTTTCTTACCTCTGCACTGTTTCTTTATAGTCTTCAGAGGATTATAAAGTATTATGTAAGGTTTCTTACCTCTGCACTGTTTCTTTATAGTCTTCAGAGGATCATAAAGTATTATGTAAGGTTTCTTACCTCTGCACTGTTTCTTTATAGTCTTCAGAGGATTATAAAGTATTATGTAAGGTTTCTTACCTCTGCACTGTTTCTTTATAGTCTTCATATTATAAAGTATTATGTAAGGTTTCTTACCTCTGCACTGTTTCTTTATAGTCTTCAGAGGATCATAAAGTATTATGTAAGGTTTCTTACCTCTGCACTGTTTCTTTATAGTCTTCACCACTATTATAAAGTATTATGTAAGGTTTCTTACCTCTGCACTGTTTCTTTATAGTCTTCAGAGGATTATAAAGTATTATGTAAGGTTTCTTACCTCTGCACTGTTTCTTTATAGTCTTCAGAGGATTATAAAGTATTATGTAAGGTTTCTTACCTCTGCACTGTTTCTTTATAGTCTTCAGAGGATTATAAAGTATTATGTAAGGTTTCTTACCTCTGCACTGTTTCTTTATAGTCTTCAGAGGATCATAAAGTATTATGTAAGGTTTCTTACCTCTGCACTGTTTCTTTATAGTCTTCAGAGGATTATAAAGTATTATGTAAGGTTTCTTACCTCTGCACTGTTTCTTTATAGTCTTCAGAGGATTATAAAGTATTATGTAAGGTTTCTTACCTCTGCACTGTTTCTTTATAGTCTTCAGAGGATTATAAAGTATTATGTAAGGTTTCTTACCTCTGCACTGTTTCTTTATAGTCTTCAGAGGATTATAAAGTATTATGTAAGGTTTCTTACCTCTGCACTGTTTCTTTATAGTCTTCATATTATAAAGTATTATGTAAGGTTTCTTACCTCTGCACTGTTTCTTTATAGTCTTCAGAGGATCATAAAGTATTATGTAAGGTTTCTTACCTCTGCACTGTTTCTTTATAGTCTTCACCACTATTATAAAGTATTATGTAAGGTTTCTTACCTCTGCACTGTTTCTTTATAGTCTTCAGAGGATTATAAAGTATTATGTAAGGTTTCTTACCTCTGCACTGTTTCTTTATAGTCTTCATATTATAAAGTATTATGTAAGGTTTCTTACCTCTGCACTGTTTCTTTATAGTCTTCAGAGGATCATAAAGTATTATGTAAGGTTTCTTACCTCTGCACTGTTTCTTTATAGTCTTCACCACTATTATAAAGTATTATGTAAGGTTTCTTACCTCTGCACTGTTTCTTTATAGTCTTCAGAGGATTATAAAGTATTATGTAAGGTTTCTTACCTCTGCACTGTTTCTTTATAGTCTTCAGAGGATTATAAAGTATTATGTAAGGTTTCTTACCTCTGCACTGTTTCTTTATAGTCTTCAGAGGATTATAAAGTATTATGTAAGGTTTCTTACCTCTGCACTGTTTCTTTATAGTCTTCAGAGGATTATAAAGTATTATGTAAGGTTTCTTACCTCTGCACTGTTTCTTTATAGTCTTCAGAGGATCATAAAGTATTATGTAAGGTTTCTTACCTCTGCACTGTTTCTTTATAGTCTTCACCACTATTATAAAGTATTATGTAAGGTTTCTTACCTCTGCACTGTTTCTTTATAGTCTTCATATTATAAAGTATTATGTAAGGTTTCTTACCTCTGCACTGTTTCTTTATAGTCTTCATATTATAAAGTATTATGTAAGGTTTCTTACCTCTGCACTGTTTCTTTATAGTCTTCAGAGGATTATAAAGTATTATGTAAGGTTTCTTACCTCTGCACTGTTTCTTTATAGTCTTCAGAGGATTATAAAGTATTATGTAAGGTTTCTTACCTCTGCACTGTTTCTTTATAGTCTTCAGAGGATTATAAAGTATTATGTAAGGTTTCTTACCTCTGCACTGTTTCTTTATAGTCTTCAGAGGATTATAAAGTATTATGTAAGGTTTCTTACCTCTGCACTGTTTCTTTATAGTCTTCAGAGGATCATAAAGTATTATGTAAGGTTTCTTACCTCTGCACTGTTTCTTTATAGTCTTCAGAGGATCATAAAGTATTATGTAAGGTTTCTTACCTCTGCACTGTTTCTTTATAGTCTTCAGAGGATTATAAAGTATTATGTAAGGTTTCTTACCTCTGCACTGTTTCTTTATAGTCTTCAGAGGATCATAAAGTATTATGTAAGGTTTCTTACCTCTGCACTGTTTCTTTATAGTCTTCAGAGGATTATAAAGTATTATGTAAGGTTTCTTACCTCTGCACTGTTTCTTTATAGTCTTCAGAGGATCATAAAGTATTATGTAAGGTTTCTTACCTCTGCACTGTTTCTTTATAGTCTTCAGAGGATTATAAAGTATTATGTAAGGTTTCTTACCTCTGCACTGTTTCTTTATAGTCTTCAGAGGATTATAAAGTATTATGTAAGGTTTCTTACCTCTGCACTGTTTCTTTATAGTCTTCAGAGGATTATAAAGTATTATGTAAGGTTTCTTACCTCTGCACTGTTTCTTTATAGTCTTCATATTATAAAGTATTATGTAAGGTTTCTTACCTCTGCACTGTTTCTTTATAGTCTTCAGAGGATTATAAAGTATTATGTAAGGTTTCTTACCTCTGCACTGTTTCTTTATAGTCTTCAGAGGATTATAAAGTATTATGTAAGGTTTCTTACCTCTGCACTGTTTCTTTATAGTCTTCAGAGGATTAAAAAGTATTATGTAAGGTTTCTTACCTCTGCACTGTTTCTTTATAGTCTTCAGAGGATTATAAAGTATTATGTAAGGTTTCTTACCTCTGCACTGTTTCTTTATAGTCTTCAGAGGATTATAAAGTATTATGTAAGGTTTCTTACCTCTGCACTGTTTCTTTATAGTCTTCAGAGGATTATAAAGTATTATGTAAGGTTTCTTACCTCTGCACTGTTTCTTTATAGTCTTCAGAGGATTATAAAGTATTATGTAAGGTTTCTTACCTCTGCACTGTTTCTTTATAGTCTTCAGAGGATTATAAAGTATTATGTAAGGTTTCTTACCTCTGCACTGTTTCTTTATAGTCTTCAGAGGATTAAAAAGTATTATGTAAGGTTTCTTACCTCTGCACTGTTTCTTTATAGTCTTCAGAGGATTATAAAGTATTATGTAAGGTTTCTTACCTCTGCACTGTTTCTTTATAGTCTTCAGAGGATTATAAAGTATTATGTAAGGTTTCTTACCTCTGCACTGTTTCTTTATAGTCTTCAGAGGATTATAAAGTATTATGTAAGGTTTCTTACCTCTGCACTGTTTCTTTATAGTCTTCAGAGGATTATAAAGTATTATGTAAGGTTTCTTACCTCTGCACTGTTTCTTTATAGTCTTCAGAGGATTATAAAGTATTATGTAAGGTTTCTTACCTCTGCACTGTTTCTTTATAGTCTTCAGAGGATCATAAAGTATTATGTAAGGTTTCTTACCTCTGCACTGTTTCTTTATAGTCTTCAGAGGATTATAAAGTATTATGTAAGGTTTCTTACCTCTGCACTGTTTCTTTATAGTCTTCAGAGGATTATAAAGTATTATGTAAGGTTTCTTACCTCTGCACTGTTTCTTTATAGTCTTCAGAGGATTATAAAGTATTATGTAAGGTTTCTTACCTCTGCACTGTTTCTTTATAGTCTTCAGAGGATTATAAAGTATTATGTAAGGTTTCTTACCTCTGCACTGTTTCTTTATAGTCTTCAGAGGATTATAAAGTATTATGTAAGGTTTCTTACCTCTGCACTGTTTCTTTATAGTCTTCAGAGGATTATAAAGTATTATGTAAGGTTTCTTACCTCTGCACTGTTTCTTTATAGTCTTCAGAGGATCATAAAGTATTATGTAAGGTTTCTTACCTCTGCACTGTTTCTTTATAGTCTTCATATTATAAAGTATTATGTAAGGTTTCTTACCTCTGCACTGTTTCTTTATAGTCTTCAGAGGATTATAAAGTATTATGTAAGGTTTCTTACCTCTGCACTGTTTCTTTATAGTCTTCAGAGGATCAAGCCCCTGACACTTCACCACTATTATAAAGTATTATGTAAGGTTTCTTACCTCTGCACTGTTTCTTTATAGTCTTCAGAGGATTATAAAGTATTATGTAAGGTTTCTTACCTCTGCACTGTTTCTTTATAGTCTTCAGAGGATTATAAAGTATTATGTAAGGTTTCTTACCTCTGCACTGTTTCTTTATAGTCTTCAGAGGATCATAAAGTATTATGTAAGGTTTCTTACCTCTGCACTGTTTCTTTATAGTCTTCAGAGGATTATAAAGTATTATGTAAGGTTTCTTACCTCTGCACTGTTTCTTTATAGTCTTCAGAGGATTATAAAGTATTATGTAAGGTTTCTTACCTCTGCACTGTTTCTTTATAGTCTTCAGAGGATTATAAAGTATTATGTAAGGTTTCTTACCTCTGCACTGTTTCTTTATAGTCTTCAGAGGATTATAAAGTATTATGTAAGGTTTCTTACCTCTGCACTGTTTTTTTATAGTCTTCAGAGGATCATAAAGTATTATGTAAGGTTTCTTACCTCTGCACTGTTTCTTTATAGTCTTCATATTATAAAGTATTATGTAAGGTTTCTTACCTCTGCACTGTTTCTTTATAGTCTTCAGAGGATTATAAAGTATTATGTAAGGTTTCTTACCTCTGCACTGTTTCTTTATAGTCTTCATATTATAAAGTATTATGTAAGGTTTCTTACCTCTGCACTGTTTCTTTATAGTCTTCAGAGGATTATAAAGTATTATGTAAGGTTTCTTACCTCTGCACTGTTTCTTTATAGTCTTCAGAGGATTATAAAGTATTATGTAAGGTTTCTTACCTCTGCACTGTTTCTTTATAGTCTTCACCACTATTATAAAGTATTATGTAAGGTTTCTTACCTCTGCACTGTTTCTTTATAGTCTTCAGAGGATTATAAAGTATTATGTAAGGTTTCTTACCTCTGCACTGTTTCTTTATAGTCTTCAGAGGATCATAAAGTATTATGTAAGGTTTCTTACCTCTGCACTGTTTCTTTATAGTCTTCAGAGGATTATAAAGTATTATGTAAGGTTTCTTACCTCTGCACTGTTTCTTTATAGTCTTCATATTATAAAGTATTATGTAAGGTTTCTTACCTCTGCACTGTTTCTTTATAGTCTTCACCACTATTATAAAGTATTATGTAAGGTTTCTTACCTCTGCACTGTTTCTTTATAGTCTTCAGAGGATTATAAAGTATTATGTAAGGTTTCTTACCTCTGCACTGTTTCTTTATAGTCTTCAGAGGATTATAAAGTATTATGTAAGGTTTCTTACCTCTGCACTGTTTCTTTATAGTCTTCAGAGGATCATAAAGTATTATGTAAGGTTTCTTACCTCTGCACTGTTTCTTTATAGTCTTCAGAGGATCATAAAGTATTATGTAAGGTTTCTTACCTCTGCACTGTTTCTTTATAGTCTTCAGAGGATCATAAAGTATTATGTAAGGTTTCTTACCTCTGCACTGTTTCTTTATAGTCTTCATATTATAAAGTATTATGTAAGGTTTCTTACCTCTGCACTGTTTCTTTATAGTCTTCAGAGGATCATAAAGTATTATGTAAGGTTTCTTACCTCTGCACTGTTTCTTTATAGTCTTCAGAGGATTATAAAGTATTATGTAAGGTTTCTTACCTCTGCACTGTTTTTTTATAGTCTTCAGAGGATCATAAAGTATTATGTAAGGTTTCTTACCTCTGCACTGTTTCTTTATAGTCTTCAGAGGATTATAAAGTATTATGTAAGGTTTCTTACCTCTGCACTGTTTCTTTATAGTCTTCATATTATAAAGTATTATGTAAGGTTTCTTACCTCTGCACTGTTTCTTTATAGTCTTCAGAGGATTATAAAGTATTATGTAAGGTTTCTTACCTCTGCACTGTTTCTTTATAGTCTTCAGAGGATCATAAAGTATTATGTAAGGTTTCTTACCTCTGCACTGTTTCTTTATAGTCTACTTCACCACTATTATAAAGTATTATGTAAGGTTTCTTACCTCTGCACTGTTTCTTTATAGTCTTCAGAGGATTATAAAGTATTATGTAAGGTTTCTTACCTCTGCACTGTTTCTTTATAGTCTTCAGAGGATTATAAAGTATTATGTAAGGTTTCTTACCTCTGCACTGTTTCTTTATAGTCTTCAGAGGATTATAAAGTATTATGTAAGGTTTCTTACCTCTGCACTGTTTCTTTATAGTCTTCAGAGGATTATAAAGTATTATGTAAGGTTTCTTACCTCTGCACTGTTTCTTTATAGTCTTCAGAGGATTATAAAGTATTATGTAAGGTTTCTTACCTCTGCACTGTTTCTTTATAGTCTTCAGAGGATCATAAAGTATTATGTAAGGTTTCTTACCTCTGCACTGTTTCTTTATAGTCTTCATATTATAAAGTATTATGTAAGGTTTCTTACCTCTGCACTGTTTTTTTATAGTCTTCAGAGGATCAAGCCATCTCTACAATTAAATAATAAATAAATGTTAAACCTCACTTTGATAATTATAGTAATGTCAATAAATAAATGTTAAACCTCACTTTGATAATTATAGTAATGTCAATAAATAAATGTTAAACCTCACTTTGATAATTATAGTAATGTCAATAATGATTGATCCCTGGGAAAATTATCTGGTAATCTCAACATGGTCTGCAGCAACAAAAGTTTGATCACTTGACTTTCAGTTTCAATTTTAAAGCTAAATTAAAGTTGACATAGAGATATGTCTCGCCTTATGTGATTCAAATAGTAAAATGCAAAAAGAAAGTAAACTCATGTTTGCACGAACCAACATCATTAAATTTGTACTTATAGATAAGTCTGGCCAATAGCCATTATGTATTGCATTACACCAGACTTAATTGACTAGTACACATGTAATGGACATTTTTTCATTAGTATATAATTTAGTATGGAACACCAAATGAGATGCTATTTCTATTGTAATGTATTTCTACAACAGCTGAATCATATCAGAAGTGTGAAATGCACCATTTCTGTTGGGACTGAATTGAATAGAATTGAACTACTAAGAGAATAGATGATCAGGTTATATAATATTGTTTACAGAGTTGACATTTTTTTTCATCTGTTTTGTGTTCTATATGCACTATGATGTATTGTTTAATGTTATATTTCTGGTAACCTCCAATTCCTTCCTTGTTTAAAAAATATATAAGCAAAATCTGGAACACAACAAAACAAATAAACAGATACATTATATCAATAATGTTTAACCCATGACATATATATACTTCAATAATAGGAAGTCATTCAAATTATAACAATTTGATCCAGGAAACAGACAATTTCATAAAAGGTCAAATGATTACGTAATTGTATCCTAGTTTATTGCACTTCATAATACGATCAAAATACACAAATTAAAACTTGTATATTGTTTTTTTCTAGGGAATAAACTGTTGTCTGCTTATATAATACACATCTATGTGTGATAAAATAAAGCATACTTGATTCAGCAACCGGGGAAATAAAACAGAATATTCTGGTGTGACCATTAAAATGAACTAATTTTCTTTTTCTTTCTGTCTTAATGAATATTTTACTCGTAAATATTTGATTGAAAAGAAGAAACCATTTACAAACCAAGCATCAGACCACATAGGAAATGATAGGGAGAACCCATAAGACAGATCAGGGAAGAAAAATAGAGAAAAATCAATACTAAGTTACAAATCAATTAATTCCTGGAAAATCTCAAAACATTTGACACAATCATTAACATTGCTAATACTGTTGTAGGGAAAATATCTGAACATTTCTTTGTTTTTAAAATTCCATTAGGAACATTTCTCATTTAAACTCAATTAGTAAGAGGTGAAATTTCCATCCTAAACACATTACAATAAAAGTGTAGTTTTGTTCACAATTGAGCCCGCTTACTAAATAAATTTTGTTATAAGCAAAGACAAACAAAAAGAAAACTAAAGGTTTTGCATTCAAACGTATAGAAATGGCAGTCTATTCTTTGCTTAGGGAAATCAAAACTAGAGGTTCCATGGAGGATGTATCACTGATCTGGGATCTTTACAAAGCAAAAACATGTAATGAGAATATTTCATATAGTTTCTAACAAGAAGGCAAAAAAAGAAATCTTTAAAGCCATTTAACTCATATAAGGAGTTCACTGATGACTTCTGCTATGCAGATCTATTGTTGAATTTGTATAATAATTATATTCATGTTTTTATAAGATGAGATATTTGTAAAAGTTGTGGATGATGGATTACAGACACAAAGTGTTGAGAAAATTAAAGCTGATGTGGCTGTTTTGTTTTTATATGCAAAAAAAATATACACTCATTTGAAGAGGTACTTACCATTGCGTAGGAAGTGACTTGCACATGACCATGTGGTGCTCCTTCAGTAGGAGGAGCTATATCTATGAACTGTAATCCAAAATAATCCTTTTCAACAAGTTCTAAATGTCCAAACACTTTATCTAGTAAATGTTGGGCTTTAGCTCTTTTCTGTTAAATAAAGAAAAAGCTGTAACTATCAGATAATGGATAAACTAAAGGCATCAGCAATTGGATGAATTGTTAACATGTTAAAAACAACTGACCATTCGGGATATGAAAATGCAAACTAGTACTGATATGATAGTCATCACCATATACACATGTACAACATATATAGGGTCTAGATGAGGCGGGTGCAGGATTTTCTTGCTGCAATTTTGTTTGTTTAGGTTGTTGTCTCTTTGACATATTCCCTATTTCCATTCTCAGTTTTATGTATTGTTTTAACCCTTCACATTGAAGTTTTAGGGAGATGAGGGATACAATGTATCTATATATATATTTATCATGATATAATTTACATTTTTAGAATATGTTTAAAATGAGGATTCTGAAAGGAAAATGGTTTACATATAAAATACAACGAATCTATCATAACAACTTACATCAACTTCAAAAACTTCTTGGCTGTCATCCAAGAAATGAACAACACATGTGACTGTCTTTGGCCGGATGTCCTGGAAGTTTGCGGCCATTTCTGATGCCCGAACATCGTATGTGCCGCCGGACATTAGCCGCAATGACATAGCTTGTAACTCTGCAAGTAGAAAACTAATCAATCAATTTGTAAATCTTCTTAAGTAGGAAACGACATATTTTGACTTAAATCAATGTGTATAAAAGGATCCTTTTCATTACACAAATGTGTACAAAGGGATCCTTGTAAGGGGAGCTCTGACTGAAATAAAAAAATACTACTTAAAAAGGGTCCAAATGCAACTAGCATAAAAATATGTAGTGAGGTTGTTTTTTTTTAAGATCTCCATGTTATTTTCTCAATTCTTCACCCATTAACCAATAAGTTTATTAAATGTTTCATTTCATACATGTAACTGATGTTCTTAATGCCAAGTAGTCTCTTGTTGAAGCTAATCATAATATTATAAGAACACTGTCTTTTAGGTATAACATAATCCTAATTTTCGATCAAAGCTGAAGTCTTTCCATTAACTAATTAGAAAACTGAACATAAGCATGCTCGTATAATTACGATTTCCTCTAGATTTATCTATAAGACAAGAGAAAGATCTGAGGTTAAAAGGTTTGGTTTACTTCGTTACCAGATGTCTTACACATGTTATTTATAAATACTGATCACTGATGTTAATTAAAAGTTTTTTTCCAGTAGAAATTACAGAACAGTTGTAATCACTCAAATTCATAGTATCTTCTTCAGTGCTTTTCAATTTATTCTGAGAGAAGAATTTTGAAAACAAGGACAACCTCTTATAAAATTGAGAATGAAAAAAGGAAATGTGTCAAAGAGACAACAATCCACCCGACAAAAGATCAGAAAGCAGGCCAAGGCCACCAATGGGTCTTCAACAGAGAGAAAATCCAGTGCTTAAGTTTTAGCTGGCTCCTATCAATGCATCCACAACCCTTTTGGATTAAAAGGAGATAGATATCAGCAAAATTAACCAAAAGACAGTCTTTTATTCACCATGTTTAATTTAGACATGTAATAATCATTATATATTCTGAGAATGATTTATATAATTTAGTAATATTATAAATGCAGATTATAATAACAATATAATGACTAACCTATCCTGATTAATGACATCCTCATAGAAACATGTTTACATCCAATGAAAATGAATTTCTACCCATTTCCCAAATTACCATACATGTACAATAACAGTGAATTTACAATTCATCGTCAGAAATTATCTTCCCTTAACTTTGGGAAATAATGTTAGCAGTTGTTTTATCATGTCTTTTGTCCATATACATTTATAAGTACATATTCAGTTATCTCCAAGTCATGATGTTTAGCATCTCTTTCAGCTTGCATACATAAATTTAACAAACAAAAAATTTCAGATAATTTTCTATGGAATATTCTATTGGAAAAACAAATGTTTAATCCTTTTTAACATATCAAAATGGTTATATTATCATTTTACATTTCTCCACCTTTTATGATGAAAACACATTTATCTTCCATTTATCATGTGCACCCTTTCATCCCTAATTTGTAAGATTTTCTCTAATCATGACATATGATCACCCTGATTCTCTTCCCATCCTTATACAGCATACAATATCTACATTTAGTAGGCACCTTTCATGGAGACCAATAACATACTTCCCTTAAAGTCTATTTGCTCAATAAATACTTCCTTACATTAAAACTTTTCAGATCTACTTCATTCTTAGCCACAAACTACAGACTCAATATCATTGAATTTGTATGTAAAGAGTAAGCCCCCCCCCCCCACTCATGTAGAGAAATCTTTTATTGTATCCTTAATAAATTCAAGCTCCTTATTTATTTTATGAAAGCCCCTTGTCATTATTAAAGACATTATCTATGCTCTTCCCAAACAAACCCCAGGCTCAATATCTATATTTATAAGGCCCCCTTTCATCAAGATATCTAAATGCTCTCACCTAAAATATTTAGACCCAATATCTACATGGAAAAGCCCCCCTGTCATTAAGTTAATAAGACTTTCTATATGCTATATATTGCTCCATTGGACAAGGCTCAATATTGACATTGAGTAGACCCTGGTCAGTACGACATTCTATATGCTCTTCCCTACAAACCCAAAGCTCAAGTTTTTAAATAGAGTGTGCCCCTTTCTTTACGACATTCTATATGCTCTTCCCCTGTAACTCCCGGTTCAATATCTACATTGAGAAGGCCCCTGCCATTGAGACATTCTATATGCTCTTTTCCACAAACCCCAGGCTCAGTATCTACATTGAGTATACCCTGCCCCCCTCAATAAGACATACCTGGTCCATCATTCTCTTCCCCATTGACTCCAGGCTCAATATCTATGTTAGCCTCTGTTAACATTTTTGTCAGATCTCCCTAATACACTTATCTATGTCATCTTTAAAACCTGGGAACATCATTTCCACACAATAAATCAAAATATCACGGCTCATTAATCCTTATTCCTTATCTAATTACTGTTACATGTGTACTGTCATCTGCATGCTTCCATGGATGACCAACAGAAATCGGTAAAATCTATTTATAAAATGTCTCCATCAGATGTTCCAAGCATTACACAGTTTATCTGCTTCATTGCACAATTATTTATAATCTTTCATTAAATTTCCATTCTAATTAAATACAATACAATGTTTAAATCTATATAATTGCATTAATGCAATCTTTGCTACATCTATGTCAAGTTCCAAAAGCTATAGCACACAACCTATTATTTGCTCAGCAGCAGCATCAAAATGTTACCACACATCCCTCAAAGAAAATAATGTACTTGTCCATAACACTGATTGGATGAGTCTAATTCTTATAAGTGGGGGAGGACTTATAAGGCCAAGATGTCAATATTTTCAGTCAAGTAATTATCGAGACATTTAGAAGGATCTTCATACACAGGCAAAAGTGAATCACTTAATCAGCTTAGAAAATTAAGGAAAATTACAATTTTTGCTCTAAATGCAGTGTATGCACATGGGATATAAATAACACAAGAAAAATCTATATCTGAAATTGGTTAGAAGGCAGAGAATATTGGATTGTCTGGGCAAGCAGTGTGTAACAATATCACACATTTAAAGGATTTCTTTACAAATCTCCGTGTCAATACGGTTGAACTACAGATACATTTAAGGCAGCATTGGTGTATTATTACTGTTTCTGTCTGAATATCATTTACAAATGATCATATGCAGTAAAGAAATGGACATTAACAATTTTCTTCAATATTTTGTTAGCAACACACAAACTGTTCATTTAACTAAATTATACATCATTTTACATGTTTTGCATGTTGATATGAAACAACATTGTATGTTATATGAAATGTATACTTGTTAGGATTTTTTTTAAAGTGCAACATATATACTGATAAAAGCTTTGCATTTCTAGAAACTAAATGATATAATCCACATGATTTGTACATGAAGTATGTTATAGACATTAATTCAATCACTGTTGGCTATCTCTTATTTATAAATGAAAATGAGTCCTATATTCTGAGCCCGAAAAAAAACTATCAAGTACTTTTGAAAAAATGTGTAAAATGATTGATAACAATTAGTCATGATGCCTGGAAGAATCTGCCTATCAGGCAGGTGAAATTTCAATCTCAGTTAGGTAAATTATTTTTTTTTAGACCAAAACAAAACACTAATTCTATTTACATTATTCTTAGTTTATTGCAAACCTAATCCACATATACAAACCTGACATTTCATTATGACCCAGCTGTGAAACAGTTTTCCTCCAACGATCTATTCTGGTCCCTAATTCTGAGGAAAATTGTTCCCACATCTTTTTAATATTTCTTCTACTTTCCATTTTGTCAATGTTTATATTTTTTCTCTTTCTCCAAATACTTCAGGGTGTTTAATAGTATTCCATGACATTGAAAAAAGTCAGTATTACTCCCAAAATATGTAATTTTCTGCATGTTTTTGCATATTGTGATTGGACAATATTATATCCCTGATGACAACAGCTGTCTAAGAATAGACAGGAAATAACTGGACACTTCAAACTACAGGTGCTTCCTTTGATAAATCACAGACTTGTGACAGATAATTCAACACAAGATAATCAAAGGTCTTCACTAATTCTTAATGATAATTATTTCTTCCATTCCTTTTTAGGCAGTTTTCAACCACTGACATCAATTAAATAATAAAAAATTCTTCCCTTAATTCACACAACCTCTTTCCTGTCATTCATTGGTTTATCCTCAACACTTGTTCAATTCCGTTAAAATTGGTCCAGAAGTGGGTTTTTTCTATACTATCAACACTAATTTCAATTTGCACATTTCCTTTATATTCTAATTTAAATTTAACGATGACCCTTATCTCTTTCCCTCATTATTTATTTATAAATGTTTCATCGCAATTAATAATTTTTAGATATTTAGTTATTATATATAGTACTTGTACAACAAATCAAATCTTGGAACAAAAGTAGTTTATATGTCAAACTTTTGAGTGTTACCAAATTATACATCTGAATATACAATTAATGATAAAACTCATTTTTTTAAAACTTGATGACTTTGTAGTATAAATCTTGTTTCCCCAGAATCTTGAACACATATATCCAATAATGAAATAAAATCCAAGTCAAATCTGTAAATACAGAGTTTTCATAAATTCGTATTAACATTCAATTATATCAAACTTTGAAAGAGTCCTTATTTTCATGTTGAGGAAATTCAGAATCAATATCCGAAATAAGTTTGATAATAAGACACTTAATTAATTCTAAACATTGGACAGATGGTGTGGTCCAGTCCCCAGGGTAATAACCAGGTCCAGTGTGTAATTATAAACTAATTATAAATATCACATCTCCATTAGGCAGTCTTTAAAAAAAACACTCCAATAATAAAAATTATCAAAAGAAGTTCTTCCTTTCACTTTATATCCTAAACTCAAATATCCTTCATAAAAGATATCAGGAAATTAGTTAGTAAATTTGCATTTTCTTCCAACTTTGGATTTTTGTTTTTTAAATGTAACACAAAACAATTCCTTCATTTCCAGTGAAACTTTTCTCTCTCTGTTTAACCTTGACCTTTTAAGTAGAGATGGTACAATGTACTTTTGTAAGTTTAATCACTGGGCGTCATTATAAGCACTGTAGATTTACAGTTACAGCTCTAACAAGTTATCATATTTATCAGGTTTGGAATTATCCAGATAATGTAAGAAATATGAATAAGATATCATTCATGATTTGTTGTTATTTCTCACTAGGATCACTCATTAATTCATTAAAACTGGTACTGAAATAAATTAGAAATATATTCCCCTTTCATCAGTTCTGTTACATTTTATTTCCTGTCTTACCAACTTCATTATTATATTTTTAAAAATATAATTGATTACTTGATTAATTAATATGTCACTAAATGATCCAAAGTAGGGTACTCTGTAACTAGTATATATATACTATTTTATGTAAAATTAAAGTCAAAAGATCCATAGAATCACATATATATATCAAGACAGAGGCACTACATCTATTTTAAAGAAGAATTTCAAGTGAATCCTGGCAAGTTCTCAGCACACTTTCTCAATGTTATATGCTGGGGAGTAAAATAAACCTTCTACATGTATGAAACTCCCTTGTTACGTATTCCTAATATATCATACTGTCTACACAAAACAAAAGTGCCTTCAACTTGATTAAATTCCCAAATTATCAATGGATTAACTTCCAGAAATTACTTTCCATTCATATGTTAGAGATCTAGTTATTAACCCTTGTAATAGTTATACCACATGTTGAGATACAACACTTCACGTCAAATGTACCTAACTGTTCATCATTCGTCAAATATATTATTTCTTGTAAAAAAAATATAGAAAACTTGCCAAAATTATTTCCACATCAGTAGAATTTGGCTGCTTATCTTTGAACATGTAAGTAAAAGCTATAACTATTTATAATGTTAATTAGACTGGGGTTCTATCATATGTTGCTTATATTTCCATCATTTAACTGTGTTCCTATTTAATTATTCAAACCATTACTCTCTATTCAAGATAATTTAGAATTGGAAGAAATCCCAACAGAAATACTTGTGCATCCAACAAAAAGACAAGAGGACACACACCCAAATGTCTCGCCTGTTTTACTTATCATAATTGAATTTAAGAAAGTCTGTAATATGAAGGCATTATACTACAAGAGTCACATACACTTAACATAATAATTAGTCCATAAGAATATGTTTTTGACAGATAAACAATGCCAGACAGACATACACCATACAACCCTTTTATACACCAGTGGGCCTTAAGCTTATAATATATAACAAAGGGGTATAGTAATACCCCAAAAACTTCACATTAATCAAAGAACCATGAAAATGAGGTCAAGGTTATATGAACAATGCCAGACAGACATATACACCTTACATGCACTCCATACACAAAATACATGTGGTCTATTTATTATAGTATAGTTTGATAAACTGACAAAACCACAAAAATGTGCTTCATTGACAATTGAACCATGAAAATGAGGTCAAGGTAATATGAACCCTGCCAGACAGACATGTATACCTTACAATCATTCCGTATACTAAATATACATGTAATTGACCTTTTCTTTTATATCTGATTCCATACACCAAATATAGATACATATCACTTAGAGTATCTGAGATACAGACTAGACCACAAAAAACTTAACCTTATAATCACTGATCGAGGTCGAGGTCTGAGGTCAGGTGAACTCTGTCTGACAGACATGTAGACTTTGCATACATGTACATGTATCTCAAATATTGTTATCATATTACTGATAAGTAATATAATAAATAATAATTAAGTATTTTGATGACAATAAACGAAACATTTTTTCAAGCAGCCACTGACTCACTGAACCAGGAAAATGTGATCAAACAATTTATATACAAGTCATATGATATGACAAAAAAAAAAAAACTTGCTGACACGGTATCTGCACTTATTAAAAGTTTGTATTATCCCTTCTTCAAAGGGGAGATATTTGTAAGTTGTAAATATATGTAAATCTTTACTTTAGTTAGAACTTTTAATTAGCAAGCAGTGTAAATATTCCTTCCAAAAGCTTCATTTAAACATAGCTTTTTGGCTGAGCTCTTAATTTGGAGGTCTAGTTGCTATTTCAAAATTTATTCAATCTCAGGATGCAATTTGAAATTGGCACACTTGCGTATATTCATCAGAAAACACAACTGTTTGGCTTACTGAACACATGAAGCAAACAGATTGATTACAATATCTAACGCCCACAACATGCAATGTTTCATTGGATTATATAATGCAGCTGAAAAATCAATTGGAAATTTCTCATTACATAAAACATTGCATCATTTTTGCTTCTGATATTTCAGGCTTGACCCAAATAGTTTGAAATTCATCTTTGTCAAAGCTGACATAAATCTAGCTTAAGAACTAAGTTGTCAAGCTTTATAGGGACTCTTACAAGAAACAATTCAAACATCAGCCTTCAATACTGTTTAAAATATACCCTCCATAGTTCTAAAGGACACTAAAATGTATAAACAATAGTTGACATCTCTTATCTATAGATATAAGAAGTTGTGGTATAAGTGCCAATTAAGCATCTCTGCATCCAAGTCACAATTGTCAAAGTAAACCGTTATAGTCTTAAGCTTGTAGACACAACATTTTTTTGTACAAAATCCAGAATGTCCAGCAATTCAGACCTGCTTAGCACCATCAGATTAAAGTACATGTGATAGAGGGATCTTCTGGTCTTCAAATTTCATCATAAATGGGCAAACCTTTCGTTAATTGTCAATTTTTCAGTGAGGCAAAAATATCTGGTGTAGTTTCCAGCAAGAATGCATTAACATCTAGTGAAATTTCAGTAGAAATATGGGCAAATACCTGATGAAGTGTAATATTTCAGCAGAGAAATACATTTGGTGAAGTGTCAAATAGATTTCAGTAGAGTAATGGAAAAAGCTGATGAAGTAACAAACTTACTGGGTAGAACTTGGCAAACACATGGTGAAGCATATGTTAAACAGCTCAGGAGAAAGATGAAGATATTTTGTTAAGTACAAAAAGAAAGAAAAGGGCAAGAGTAAATTACACAGTATCTAGTGAAGGCAGAATGCACACAGCTTGTGAGAGAATTGGGCAAACATCTGGTGCAGGGACCCAGTCACTGTCAAGTATCTAATTGTGTCTTTAATATGAGATACATCAAGTTTGAAACATGTTTTACAATAAAACAGACACAAGGATAAGAGACAATTATCTTTTACAATGTGTATTCCCACCCATTATAAACAATGTGTTACATCATTCTACAGATAATATGCATCAGAATGGTGCATCAGTATGGTGCATTCATCTGCAATTATCAACACCAGAAATCAATGGTAATCTGTGCTCAGTCAATTCTCATAATTGAAACGTTCAAAAGATGGCAGTATCTTGCATTGCAGCCTGCCTTAAGTGGTTAAATCTATTGATTTTTGTCTAGACATGAGCACAGAGAAACAAGAAGTCCAGTATTGGCTAAAATATCTCTCAAATGTAATAGAAAGATATATATAGCCCATGAAGTCAGCTTAAAAATCAGTTCTGTGTGTGTTAGTTACATTGTAGTGTTGTGTCGTTGTTCTCCTCTTATATTTATGCGTTTCTGTCAGTTTTACTTTGTTACCCCGATTTTGTTTTTTGTCCATGGATTTATGAGTTTGAACAGCGGTATACTACTGTTGCCTTTATTTAAACCATTTTTTGTGTTTGAGTTTCTTAGAATTAGATATATATATATATATATATATACAACTCGTCTAAATATATACATAAGTATGTCTGAGTCAGTGACAACTCTACAACAGATGTATCCATCGGATCGCCATCAATGATGGTGATACATGGCTGTGTACATAATGTATATACAACTCGTCTAAACATCAACCCAACAATGTTAGATCTGTAAATTAGTTAATCACTCTTATTCACATAAATTAAGATACCCAAAATAATTTCCATAAAATATGAAGAGTAGAATATATGCATTATTAAATTAATTCACTAGTACATTGTACTGTATCAACAGAGTTAGGGGACAAAAGTGGTTGGAATTTGCATTTTTCAACAATAAAAGAAATTCCCAGATCTGATGCCAAATATATAGGCTTGCAATAATTCACATAATTATTCAATCCAATTGCATGTAAAAAAAAAAGTGCTTGCAGAAATAAAATACATTAATAATGGCACTCTGAGAAAAATTAGAGGCAAACTGACCTCAAAAACTTATCAATGTTTCTAATTTACATTATCACTTTTCATGGGGTTAGCAATTCTTTTTAAATATAGTTTTAGGAATCTTTTAATTCTTGATTACATTACCTGAATCTAACTAAAACATAAGTTTTTAGTCTGATTTAATTAATATTTTCCAGCTACATTCCATTGTAGTAACATCCGTTTACTGATAGCTGCAAAAAGCTTAATGTAAAGTACAATGTTACACTTTGGTCTAAATTCTTTTACTAAATATGGAATGTTTATATATACTGTATATAAAATACTGACAATCTGTAAATGTCAAAAGAATAGACAAAACATAGTTTTCTAATATTTTGTGTGCAAAAAATTTGGACTTAGTATATTCAATTCACATAATCCCTCCCATGTGACTTGCAAAGGAACCACAAATAATATGATATAAAACTAATGGCTGATGAGAATCCTACAATACAACAACCAATCAATTCACATAATCCCTCCCATGTGACCTGCAAAGGAACCACAAATAATATGATATAAAACTAATGGCTGATGAGAATCCTACAATACAACAACCAATCAATTCACATAATCCCTCCCATGTGACCTGCAAAGGAACCACAAATAATATGATATAAAACTAATGGCTGATGAGAATCCTACAATACAACAACCAATCAATTCACATAATCCCTCCCATGTGACCTGCAAAGGAACCACAAATAATATGATATAAAACTAATGGCTGATGAGAATCCTACAATACAACAACCAATCAATTCACATAATCCCTCCCATGTGACCTGCAAAGCTACCACAAATAACATGATGTAAAACTAATGGCTGATGAGAATCCTACAATACAACAACCAATCAATTCACATAATCCCTCCCATGTGACCTGCAAAGGAACCACAAATAATATGATATAAAACTAATGGCTGATGAGAATCCTACAATACAACAACCAATCAATTCACATAATCCCTCCCATGTGACCTGCAAAGGAACCACAAATAATATGATATAAAACTAATGGCTGATGAGAATCCTACAATACAACAACCAATCAATTCACATAATCCCTCCCATGTGACCTGCAAAGCTACCACAAATAACATGATGTAAAACTAATGGCTGATGAGAATCCTACAATACAACAACCAATCAATTCACATAATCCCTCCCATGTGACCTGCAAAGCTACCACAAATAACATGATGTAAAACTAATGGCTGATGAGAATCCTACAATACAACAACCAATCAATTCACATAATCCCTCCCATGTGACCTGCAAAGGAACCACAAATAACATGATGTAAAACTAATGGCTGATGAGAATCCTACAATACAACAACCAATCATTGTACTAGTCTCATTAGGACTCCAGACTAAACTGACATGGTTTCTGTAAATGTTATCTTTATAATAGAGATTTGTGCCAGAATTATGTCACTAACACAGATCATCAGTCTGTACAATTGTTTCAATGTAGGTAACTGTAATTACCTTCAAACGTAGGCCAGAATAGTAATTGTATTTTGATTGGGCGAGCCTGTAGCTGCTTGTTGTTGGTTTGACCAGATATGTCAGACCATTGGCAGTCAAGGGGAGATTACTCTATTTGTAATACTGCTCTAAGAGAATAAATCATTCCTGAAGTAAGCTCTGTGGTATGAATCTGTAATATCAGATATAAATGTTGGCAGTCTAGGGAAGGTAATTTATTTCTGATATTGCTATAAAGGAGTAAACTTCCTACATTGAGCTCTGTTATATAATGACAACATTTTTTATATAAGCTGGTGGTCTCCTAAGTTCTTGGTATTGTTCAAATGAGCGTCAATTTTCATGGAACATTCTAAATATATATAAATAAAATAATAGGAATACATATTTAAATGTAGTCATATTTGTAAAGATGTTGGCAGTATAGGGGAGGTAACTGCATTTGAAATCTGAACTTATTTGATACTAACTTAGTTACACTGATAACCCATATGTGTAGAACTAGTTGTAAGTGCATGTGTGATGATGTATGTTGAATCCATTGTAAGTGTACATAAACCTTTATCATGATCATGCCACACTTTATTAACAACTTTCAGTTACTAGAGATGAAAATCCCATGGTAGTTTAGTGAGTGTACATAAACCTGAGTATGTCAGGGGTGCTACACTGAATAACAGATATTTCAATTAAAATGTACAGTTTTGTATATATGTTTTGAAAGCTTCCACACTTTGGGAATCATGATGAATGATTTACATATATTTCAGAACAGGCTTGGAAGGGTCAGCACAGCAAATTGCACAATTCTAATAGATGGTCACCTTTTTAAAAGACCCTCCAGTGGCAAGTCCAGAAATTTTTACAAGAGGGGGTCCTGCTCCAGACATGCTTCAATGATTCCCTATATAATCAACCAAATTTCCCACCCAAAGGGGATAGCCCCTTGCTCCCCCTGAATCCAAATAGAGCTGCCCTCAATAAGATTGACATTTTAAATAGCAATATTAGTATAAAGTTGGAGAACAAAGGTCAGGTCAAATATTAACTATATTCCCATAATGGGACAGAGGAAGGACAGACAGTTAGACAGGGGCAAACAAATATGCCTACTAACTTTCAGCTGAAGGTCATAAAAGAGACATTATATCCTTTCAGATTGAACCATGTGTTTCCTGAATATCTAGCAAATGAGGGCTCTAATGTCCCTTTTATAATATTATATACATGTATATGAAAGAATGAATCAGATCAGATTTTGATTGAAGCTCTTGTTTAAATCCACTTTGATGAAAATTTTTAAAGGAGTATAAAAGTGTATTCAGAAGCAAATGTGAACAACTCTTTTAATTTTATCTGCTTACAAAAGAAAAAGAAAACAAATTGTGTTAACTTTTGCAGTTTATCTACACTGTCTTGTACCACTAACAGTGTAATTTGTCATTTCAGGGCTTTCTATAGCTGACTATACTGTATGGGCTTTGCACATTGTTGAAGGCCGTACGGTGACCTATGATTGTTAAATTTTGTGTAATTTTGGTCACTTGTGGAGAGTTGTCTCATTGGCAATCATATCACATCTTCTTTTTTATATATATACTAAGAATGGTAACAGACCTTTTTCGGCATTGCAATCTTAGATCATTGGTGCCTTCAATATTCATATAAACACAAACACTTATGACTTCTTAGTCATCTATGTGCCTTATTGTGTGTCATGCTATATTGAATCACAACGCGATAAGTCAGTTGCTGGACCCAATAAGTGTGGAATCCCCCCAAAAAAAACAATAAGTCCTTTACCATTCTACACTGTGACTAAATATCAATAATAACTGAGGCTTGTTTCCTTGGCATTTCAGGTACATTTGTACATGTCTGCTTCTGCCTGATAATGGCTACAATCAACAAGCTGATTATTATGCCATGACTTAGGTGCTCATAGAGACCCCCTCCCCCACCCTCAATTTGATAGTTTAGTTCAGCTTTGTCAGCAAGGCTTTTAAGGCCTTGACTGACGGTGCTGATTCTACCCCAGGAGGGAGAGCGTTCCAATTCTTGATCATTCTCTGGAAAAATTAGTATTTCCTGTAATCATGCTGGGATTTGGAAACTTTTGTCGTACATGTAGCAATGATTGAATGTGTCAGAGTGGTCCCAAACATATTCCATTGTCATGCCATTATGTTTAAACATTTGTTTATCAAGAGGATTTATAAAAAACAAACTGGAAAATACCCTATGCAGACGATTATCTGTACTAGTTGTAGGTGAACACCACAAACATTCCATGCTTTTCACAGGTGTGCCTCAGTGGAATTTTCATATTTCGGAGGCTTTTTTGACTGGTTCAACACCAATTAATTGATGGGGTATGACTAAATTCACATTGGAAACGTATTACAGACATTCATTAATAACTATTTTATTCATTTCAAGTTAAATAATTGTTGTTTTTCATAAAGGTGTATCTGCAAGTTAGAACGGAAGTCGGTCTTCCAGGTAAAGATGACATCATTTCAGGGGAATTTCTGATGCCTGCACTGCACTTACCATGCGAAGTTTGACTTGCTGCTTCAGATCAACAAGTCAAATTAATGTTACCCAGTCCATTGGTTGAGATATTGTCGCATTAAAATTTGTCAACAAATCATTTCGTTTTTCTCAGGAAGTTGCGATTAAAATCAAAATGGCGGATGAATAACAAAGTCACGTGACCAATTTGGAATTGTCGTACCGCCAGATGGCACGCGCACCTGCCGTTAATTTAAATAATTTGCATTTTACGCGTGAGACCCTGTTATAGTTTTTTTAAGCATGTTAGATAATGTTGAAGTAGAGTGGTTTTATTGTATTATGTTGAAAATTTCCATGAAATTAAACACAAAATTTAAAATCATGTAACTTGACAAATAGTTTTTAACTTAGTTTCAGCAGAGACATAGAACAGAACAGAACAGAACAGAACATATTTTATTTCCAATTAAGGGCCCACAAGGGGCATACAGAGCATACATGAATAAGGAAAAAGAATATTAATTTGATAGATACATACAATGTAGATACAAACATTATTTTACATACAGTAACAATACAATTACTAACTCATATTCACTTTAATAAATTTACCAACAGCATTAAGGACCTGATTGTCTTCACAGTTTAATAAATAAATAAATTTATGCTGATTATCCAGTAAAGAAAAATTTGGAATTCTTTGGCAAACAAAGTCAAAGAGAGCATCTCTATCTGATTTAGAATTTTCACAGTTAGTTAGAAAATGGATTTCATCTTCAACACAGCCAGAGGAGCATTTTTTGCAAATTCTTTCATTTCGTGGAATATTTGAAAAACGTCCAACTTCAATTTGAAGTTTATGAGCAGAAATACGTAATTTGCATATAGATCTTCTTAAATCAAAGTCCTTTATTAAAGAAAGATAATTTTCATAACCAAAATTCTGCTTAAATTTCACATAATTAAACAGTTTTCCATCAGAAGCTTTATTTTGGCTAGCATACCAATTGCTAATATATTTAGTGTGAATTAATTTGCTAGATATGTTCAAAAATTTATATTGTCCAAAATGTTTTACTTCTGGTTTAATTTCAAAAACTTCTAATACTTTCTTAGCAAATGAGTACCAAGAAGTTATGTTAGATTTGTGAAGCTCTTGGCTGCATTTATAAGCATCTTTCAATAGACTGAATTCAGTTGTAAGATTTTCAAATCTATACCAGTATTTTACAATTGACTTTACAATATCATAATGTAAGGGGAAACGCCCCAGTTCTGATAATACAGCAAAATTGACACTCCTTTTGTGTACACCAAGTATAAACTTAGAAAATTTAAGATGGAGATTCTCACACTTAAGATTTTTAAAAATATTTTCAAGATTAAATAAGGAAGACTGTAATTTATTACAAGAAACATTATAACCTCCCCATACCTCTGAATTATATAACAGAATGGGTTTAAGGGTATGATCAAAAATATGAACACAAGATTTTATTCCAGGAGACAAATTGATAAAATCCTTTCTAAGTTTATAGTAGGCCTTAAGAGCCTTATTATAAAGTTCAGTTTTAGCTAGATGAAAACTTCCAGATGCAGTAAAGTGAACACCCAAATATTTGTAATGAGCGACACAGTCAATCAAGTTATTCTGCAGTCGAAAATTCGCTTGAATTTTCCTTCCAGCCTTATTAAAAATTATGACTTTAGTCTTTTTAATATTAACTTTAAGGCACCAGTCAGCACAATATTTTTCTAGCTGATCAAGTCTACTTTGAAGCCCTGTGGCTGATGTTGACATAATCACAATATCATCTGCATACATCAAACAATTTAATTTCTCGGAGTGCAGGGAAACTGCATCCAGGCAGGAGTCAAGATAAGATGGGAAGTCATTTATAAAAATTTTAAATAATGAAGGACTCAAGTTGTCTCCTTGTCTTACACCTAATTTAATGCTAAAAGGGTCAGTGAGAGAAGCTCCAACTCTTACACATGCTTGACTATTGTTATACATATCTGATATAATATTATAAAATAAAGTACCAACTTTCATATTAATAAGCTTCAGTTTAAGACCTATATGAATTACACTGTCGAATGCTTTGCGAAAGTCTACAAAACAAGTATATAATCTGCCCTCTTTATTGTGACAGTATTTGTCTATAAGTGTTTTTAAAATAAATATATGATCTGAAGTTCTGGCATTTTTTGTAAAACCAATCTGAGAATTATGAATTAAGTTGTTTTGGTACAAAAATTTGTCAAGTCTTGTATTCAAAATATTGTTAAAAAGTTTACCAATGGTACTAGTAATTGTTATACCTCTATAGTTAGATGGATCACAAGGATCATCTGATTTAAAAATTGGCGAAATAAAACCATCAGCCCAAATCTTTGGGTACACACTATTCTTGAGGCACAAATTAAATAATTTATATAAGCAACCTATCAAATATGACTGACTATATTTTAACATTTCATTTGAAATCAAATCAGGTCCACAGGCCTTGCCTGATTTTAAGCTTGCAATAGCATCAGAAATTTCTTTTTTACTAATATCATTATCTAAATCATTAAAAACTAAATTTTTTTCTTTGTCATTCAGGATCATTTCCAACTGGTTAAGTCGTGAATAAAATGTGTTATCAATTGCAGAGTGAAGATTACGGAAGTGATTGGCCCATGTATCAGAATCAATTTGTGAAGAGCAGTTTTCTTTTTTGCTATCCTGAATGTCATTTATTAATTTCCAATACTGCTTAGGGTTTTCAACTCTAAGAGTATCAAGTTTTTGTAGCATGGAATTGATAAATTGCTTATATTTAACTTTTCTACATTTATTATAGATTCTAAAATGTTTATAGTATCTGCCTTTAATAACAGGATCCTTAGGATATCTTGAATAAATTTTACCTAAGGATATAACATTTTTGCGCATTTTAAAAAGATCACTATCAAACCATTTTTTCTGGGGTCTGGAACCCTTTTTAGTCTTTTTTGGGGTTACCAGGGAAATTTTGGCTGCAGAAAGAAAGATATCACATAAATCCTGTGCCTTTTTGTTAATGTCTTCAGAAGAGCAATCACTATCATTATTAAGGAAAGATGAAATTTTCTGCTGGTTATCTGGTGACAAAAGTGCTTGCTGAAATTTAAGTGGGGAGTCCTCAGTCCATCTGAAATTAACGGGGGCAGCATGAAGATTATTTGACTGAGTTTCTGTTAATTGATATTTAGCCAAAATTTCCCATGATATTTTACAATGACAGTCTGAGAATGTTGAGACAAACTCTGACACTCTGAAATAAAGTATCTGATTAAATAATCTTTCATTTGCTATAAGGTAATCAACAGTGCTTTGGCCATGTGTATTAAAACAAGTAAAATGACCAAGTAAATCACCCATGCATCTACCATTTACAATTCGCATTTGATTGCTTATGCATAAATCAATAATCTCTTTCCCTCTACTATCAAGTGTTTCATCACAATTCTTTCTAAATCTAATTTGATTATCAGGTTTATAAGATTCAAACAATGGAAGATATCTGGAGCTATCTTGTGCAATGTAATCTTCTTCAGTGGAGGTGCGGGCGTTTAAATCACCACAAAACAAAATATCCCCTTTACTTTTGTAGGAAACAATGTCCTTTTCTATTTGATCAATTATATCAAAATCTAACTTCTTAGTATAAGATGAATTAGCAGGGGGTAAATATGCTGCACATAAGTATATGTCATTTTGAAGACAGAAAAACTGTTTTTCAAATTTTATCCACTGAAAATCTTTGGACAACCCAGGAATTATCTTAATATGATCTTTTAAAGAAGTCCTTCGAAAAATGCCTAACCCACCATAGTATCTTCCATTGGTTGAAATATTTCTACAAACAGGAAAATAATTAAAACCTTCAACATGTAAGTTAACATCATATCCAATATGTGTTTCTGCTAAAATAACCACATCATACTCTTTTATTTCTTGTACAAAAAGGTGATCTTCTAACTTATTCATATTATGTGTATTTATACCACCAATGTTCCAGTAACATATTTTCAAATTGTTCTTAACAATAGAACGACCATGTATAGCCATATTTAAAAATCTAAATTAGACACCAAATATACTTGTTTCAAGTAATGTTTCTTAATTGGTAACAAAATAGGCTACTAATAATGAACAAAAAACTTTAAAAAATAAAATAAAATAAACAACAAAAACTAAAACTTAATTAGTCTCAGAGACAAATTGGCTACTTGCCAGAAAAAGAAGAAAAAAAAAAAAAAAATTACCACTTGTAACAAAATACCTTTTATCAGCTTTTAATTTTCCAAAAATATACAGATAACACTTGAACAAATAAAGATCAATAAGCTAGCTATTATCTGACTTAATAAATTCTTTGCTGATTCTATTATAGGAAAAAATAAAAAGATAGTACAATAAGTATATTTTCATGGTTTACCCTGTTCTTTTGAACTTGACCCTATTTTGCTCATTATGATCATGATAATTGTTAAATGATTGGCGATGTTGTGGCCGATACTGTTGACGAGCACGGTCAGTGGATCTGGAATATCTGTTGTTCCTTTGTTGTACCTTAATACCTAAGACAGTATGTAACGCATTCTTAATGTTAGAAGCCAACATTGATGTTCCCCTCTCTGACAAGTGAAATTTATCTTCATTTAAGAGTTGTTGTATTGAGACTTGCCCATGCCACATGTTTGAGTTGTCAGAAACATATACATCTTTATTGTCTAGATATTTTCGTTTTACTAGTCCATCAATGATTTCTGAATTAAGACGATGTAGGCGATTATCAAGGCGGGGAGTCGTTAGTGACACTATGGTTTTAGCTTCTTTCCATTTGCTAGAAATTGATTCTACTACCATTTGTAGTTTGTCCATGCATTCATTTGGGTTGTTGTTTTTAACGTCGTTAGTTAGGGAATGTATGATAACAACATCAGGCCTACACTGTGCGGTTGAGATTACCTCGTAGGCTTCATCTAAAGTATATGCTGTAGTTTTTGTTATATCCACTGCCGTTGAGAGTTTGTTTTCATTAATTCTATCAGTGTTTGATGTGCCAATAAATAGAGCTGTAGGTTTGTTAGATTTGCCTTCATTGTTGAAGGACCCATTAGCAAATTGCTGCTCATTTTGTTGCTGTGTAGGTAAATACATGCTCGATAGCTGTGATTTGAGAGATAATATTTCATTAAATTGAGAGTCAGTTTTCTCTTTTAAAAGTTTGTTTTCTTCACTAATTTTCATCATTTCACTAGATTTGGTGTTCAATTTAACCTTGAGATCATCATTAATATGATTTATATCCTCCATTTTCTGGTCCATTCTAGTTTTAGCTATTTCAAATTTATTATTTTCAATGCGAAATTTGGAATCAAGCTCAGCGTAATCTGTTGCAGCTTTGTGTTTGTCCATAGAAAGGTTATGGACTTGGTTTTCTAGTTCTACAATGCGATGTTCTAGTTTATTGAATTGTTTTTCCATGTTGCTGTGTTCCTTTATATTACACGTAGAGGCATTATGCAAACTTGTATCTGATTGATGTTTGTTATTAACCTGCTCTTGTAGCTTTTTAACTGTTTCTACAACTGGTGTAATTGCTGATCTTATAACATCCGAAAAGCTTTTTTCTGCTTGCACTATAAGTGCCGTTTGAGATTTGGTGATACCAGCTAAAGCTTCAACAAAAGTAGTCTGAAGCCTATCTAAGTCTTCATATCCGATAGAAATCTTAGCCTGTGTGGCAATTGTAGTTTCTGTACATGTATTAGAAGTGGGAACATTTGCTTGAATGCTTGTATGTGAGTTGTTGTTGCTATCTGTTAATTTATTGTCTACAGAACTAGCAGTTGAGTTAAAAACTGATTTTACACTTGTAGATTCTTCGATTAAGTTTTTGTCTGAAGATTTACATGTAGAATCAACATCCGTGTTGACTATTAACGAAGGATTGTGTACACAAATAGAATTAACTAGTTTTATTAATGTTGGGAAGTCCCTTGTGGTGAAGAGGTCTTTGCTAAGTCCTTGAGCTTGCAACACACCAGTAGTGATGAATAATGTAATCTTGTATATAAGTTGTTTATCATTGGTAAGGTTTATGCATATAGCTTTGTTACCTTCCCCCTCCCACTGGTGAGGATCATCGTACCAGTCAACTTGAAACAATTCAGCTTTTTTACCAAAATGTTCATAATATAAGACACCAAGTGCACGTATCCAAGCCTCCAACCTGTTTCTCTTAATTCTACATGCAACCATTCTTGCGGGGGGCTCATAAAGATTTGGATCAATTATCTCGTATTGTAGTTTCTTGGCTTTTGCACCCGAGGGATTCTTAAATTTTTCTGGAAGACATTCTCTTGGATAATCCTTAAATATTGGGGTGACTGACTTGTCAATTTCATCTTCGTGTATCTCAAATGGAAATTTATCTGACATGCTGATTTGTGCGTCGTGTGCAGACGAGGAGTTTGACATTTTATGTGTAGAAATAACGCCGAATTGTCACTGGTATTTATCTATATTGACATATTAATGCTTATGAGTGTTTATAGAAGGGTAAAACTCTCATCCTTTTCTTGGTCAGTCATCTAAAAGGGCAAAACCACGCCGAGTTTTTACAATGTCTGAAAATCTAGAATAATACTGAAATATAAGTTTATTGTATCAATATCAGTTTATAATGTATTTGTATACATAGAATTGGCTCATGACTTGTTACATGAATCTTTATTTCATTTATGTGTTGTTTTAATATTATAATTGTCTGTATTTGGATCACGCCTCTATTGTGCTCTTTCCAATAAAAATCTTGATTTATTTGCCACAAAGTACTCTTTTTCTATTAAATGCAATGGAACAGTAAAAAATAATGCTTTGCATCAAGTTTCCCCTTGGAATATGTACAAAATGGCCTATCTCTATTATACATTATATCTGTAGTTTTGATACAATTGAAGTTTGAAAAGTTCGTACAAAAATGGCTACAGAAGGGTACATAAACCTTAAAATGCCACCAAAATAACATAGTTTCTACTGTCCAGTGCCGCCGTCAACAAAATCACTATATGTTGCTGGTGCCTGTAAAATAGCCATTTCTGTAGAAATAGGCTTATAGCCGACTTGAATTCAGAGACGGCAAAATAGCTACTGCCATAAAAAAAAATAGTCTACTAGACCAAAAAGTTACTTCCAAAAAAAAATTATTATCAAAAGAAATTGACAAATCATGTGTTCTGAATGAATGAATAGTTTATTCTCTTAAAACAATTGTTACAGAGAACATAGGCATATTAACAATATACAAACTTATATAGCATGTGTGAATTACATATCTACATATATAAAGTGATACTTCTCTTGGACGTTCTTAATAAATTTACATAGTTTTTCTAATACAATTACATTGTTGGAAGCAAATAGCTGTTCAAACTTATAAATGTTAACATTTTCGTGACAAAAAGGGGAAAGCAGATTTATTCTTTCATTGATAAAGTAGCTACATGTCATAATATAGTGGTATTCAACACCGATATCCATAGAGTCACATAGAGAGCACACTCTTTCGCTTCTTGGCAAATTGCGCCATCTCCCGGTTTCGACTAGTAATCGGTGACTACCACATCTAAATTTACAAAGGATGCACATATAATAGGGTGATAACTCTGAGATATATTTTTTAAACCAAAAATGAGTTTTAAATAATCTATAGCACAATGCCTTAGGAGAATTGAACATTTCTGAATACCAAAATTGTATAAATTGATCCTTAAGTTTCTGTTCAATACACTTTGAAATCCATAATGACGAAAAAACAGTTTGGTTTTGCTAAACATTTGACATACCACAATCATCTAAAATATTCTTTATAAACTTTAACCACTTAGATTCATAACCATAATCTGTCTAGTGAACATGCAACAATTTATATAATAAGGATGAAAATTATGTTTCATTTCCTCTAACAAGTCTACACCAGAAATTTATCATACGTATCTTTATTTGTATCGATATAGGAAATATTCCTAGCTCGCCATATACAATCAGTAAAGTTGGGTGTAGATTGCTTCAAGTGCAATATAATTTTACAAAATCGCAACTGTATACTTTCAAGAACATCTAAATTTTCAAAACCCAAAATTTCTGATCCATATAATATTACAGGTTCTACTAATTTTTTAAACAAATAAATTTGACATTCAATAGATAAGTTATTTCTTCTACATTTCTTCAATAATCCAAACATAGCTTTAGTTGCCTGTTCCTTTAGATACTTTCTTGTAGAAAAGAATGATCCACTTTTACAAAAGAATATACCAAGATATTTATAATCTTTAACTATATTTCAAGCTCATTATTATTCAAATAAAATTTTGTGTGTTTTGACATCCTGCCTTTTGAAAAAACTAAAACTTTAGTTTTCTCTACCTTTACTTTAAGTTTCCACATGAGACAATATTGTGAAAAATTATCAAGCATGAGTTGTACATCTTCAACCGATTCTGTAAATAAAATGGTGTCATCTGCATATAAAAGCAAAATATTTTTAAATACACTGTAAGTTCATTTTCAGCATCTTTGCTGATAGATTCTAAAACTTTAATATCTTTTGTTTCTAAATATGATTGCAAATCATTTAAATATAGTGAAAATAATACAGGCGATAAATTTTCTCCCTGTCTTACTCCAATTTCAGAGAAAAAGATCTCCGAAGTTTCATTGTTATGTTCAATACATGACTTTACATTTTCATACATATTTTGTATAATTCTTATTAAAAATTTGCCAGTAATATTTGTATGAACAAGCTTAAAAAATAATGAGTTACGGTGAACAAAGTCAAATGCTTTTTCGAAATCGACAAATGCACAGTGCAGCTTTTTCTTTCTGAGAGAGAGTAATTCAAATAATGCATACAATGATAAAATTGAGAATGGAAATGGGGAATGTGTCAAAGAGACAACAACCCGACCAAATAAAAAACAACAGCAGAGGGTCACCAACAGGTCTCCAATGTAGCGAGAAATTCCCGCACCCGGAGGCGTCCTTCAGCTGGCCCCTAAACAAATATATACTAGTCCAGTGATAATGAACGCCATACTAATTTCCAAATTGTACACAAGAAACTAAAATTAAAATAATACAAGACTAACAAAGGCCAGAGGCTCCTGACTTGGGACAGGCGCAAAAAATGTGATCATTTGTTGGGTAACCATGCCTAAAACCAGCTTGGTTTTCAAGTAGTAATTTATATTCTTCTATAAAAAATATTTAGTCTATCATTCAAAATGGATATAAAAAACTGTTCCTAAACAAGATAACAATGTAATAGGTCTATAATTTTTAGGATTCATCTTGTCTCCTTTGTTTTTGTATACTGGTATCATGTGACCTATAAGCCATGCTTCAGGCAAAATACCTGAATCAAAAAACTAAGTTAAATAATTGAACATAAATATCTATCATACTATCCAAAGAAGACAAATATATTCGTTAATTATTTATCTTCTCCTGGTGCTTTATTATTTTTGGCATTTTTTACAGTTTTTTTTATCTCATCTTTAGTAATTTTCCCATTTAAAATTTCATTGGAGTTTTCTGGATCCATATTATTTTGTATACTAAAATCTTCACTTTTGTCATGTTTGTTTTTATTCAGATCTAAAAAAAAAATGGAATAATGTTTCCAGAGATTAAGGATTTTACAAAATTTCATCTTTTTACACATGTCACGATTAATTTTAATTATATTTTCATCCATAATATTTTTATAATACATTTCTGAAATTTTAACTCTATGTTTAAATACATTTGAACCATAATGTTTATATAGCCGCTTAGCTCTCCTAAGCTCTTTTTCTAGCTTTATAACAGTCAGAATTAAACCATAACTTGTTTGGTTGCTTTTTAGAATTTTCACAATTTTGCTTTCCGCAAGTTAAACCAAGAGAATTTTTTGCAGATTCTAAAAGTATATTAGAAATTTCTTGTACAACTTGATTCACACTGTCTTTCTGAACATCCGTCGTATTTGTATTCAAAATGTCTAAAATGATTTTCTAGAACTGCTTCAACTCGTGTGAAAGATCAATATTATTTTTAAAATCCAATGATTTCTCAAATTTCCATGGTTTAATTCTTACTGGAATGTTTCTATCACATTCGTTTTGATGTATAAATTCAGGCCTAATCTCTCATAAAACAAGTGAGAGTGGCGAATGAATATCTGAGTACAGTTTGCTAAATTCTAGTACTTCAAAATGTTTTACAAATTTCAATAAATGAGCCGTGCTCAAGGCATAATCTACTACACTCAAGTTTTTGCTGGTTGATTTCCCAGCTTTGTCATTTCCAATTCTGCCATTGTATATAAATACATTATTATTTTTACAAAAATCTACAAGTTTTCTCCCAAAATTATTGACAACTAAATCAGGACTATTTCTATGTTTTGGAATACACAATTCATCTAAAATTTCAATATCAGTAAGTTCTGTGATATCTATAACATTATTGACAAAATAATCTTCTGTATCATTATTTTCTATATAATCTCTGAAATTTCACGTTCGAGCATTAAAATCTCCAACTAAACAAATCAGGTTTGTATTTTCATTAAATTTATGAAATTCTCTAGAACCCAACTACTATAGTATTAACCAATATAATTTCCCCACTTTGCATGGGTGTAATTGAAGATTAATTTCACTTCATCATGCATGAATGTAAGATTTAGAATTTTTTAGAAATGTAGTTTTTAGTAATTTAAGTGATCAGTATAGTTATATCTTTTGTATATATGTTTGAATAAGATAATATAAGTTTCATTTTTGAAAGTTATGATAAAATTGAGAATAGAAATGGTGAATATGTCAAAGAGACAACAACCCGACCAAAGAGCAAACAACAGCCGAAGGCCACCAATGTATGGAAAGCCAACGGGGTCAAAATTCTTAATTCGTAACTTGTAACTGTGCAATTTCTAAATTATTAATTCGTAAATTGTTAATTTGTAACTTGTTACTTTAAAATTCATAATGCTTTATTCGTAAATTGTCAATTTGTAACTTGCACCTTTGTAGTTTCAACATTCTTAATCGGTAAATTGTCAGTTTGTTACTTGTAACTGTGCAATTTCATAATGCTTCATTCCGCGTAAATTGTCGATTTGTAACTTGTATCTTTGTATCAAAATTCAACATTCTTGTAGATTTCAAAATTCTTTATTGGTAAATTGTCTTTTTGTATATTTTTTAATTTGATGTTTTGTAACTTGTAACATGTGACTTGTCGATTCGTGAATTGTCGATGTGTGAAATGTCGAAGTGTTAATGTCATCGTTGTATTAAACGATCATTATGACGACAGATGGCGCTCGGCTTCTTCTTCTGTGTATAATCCTCCTGTAAATCGGAGTACCTCAATGTGGAATATATACCTAAGTAATTTTAATCAATTAATTACAGCAAATGCGTCTAAAAAGAGCAAAACAAAAATTGCATGTTTACAGGATCCCAGTTTTATTTTTATTACTGACGTGGACTTTCGTTCGGAAACTATATAAAAAAAACATCCCGACTAGTTCAGTCCCTCAACATAATTGATCTCTCCTAATTACAAGGTTAATGAAATAGTCGTTGGTCAGTGGAATATTATGACTGGATTATTCAGGTATATACAATAAGGAGATGTGGTAATAAACCGTATGATTGCCAATGAGACAACTAGCCACCAACGCGAAGTACAATTAAAGTCCATGTAAGCAACTATAGGCAACCTACTGCCTTCATCAAAGACAAAACCGTTTACCATATAGTCGTTTTAAAAGGCTACATCGATCATTAAAGGATTTCTATTAATCATAAAATGCTATTATCGGACCATTTTATTCTGACAGGAAAGGGCTGACATATATATTCTATTCTTCTGTTGTCGGTTATGTGGTCGGGTTGTTGTCTCTTTGACACATTACCCATTCCCATTCTCAATGTTATGTATTAATATATATGCCTACTGAATTTTTCTGGACAAGAAGCTTAAAAATTACCGCTACCAGATTTCCTACAATAAAAATGTACAACCAAAAAGACCAAAATATTCACGAGTCCCTCGATCTCAAAAGCTGCTTAATGTCCCGTACTCCCGATATGAACCCCACCTGGTGCCACACCTCCTTATAGCCCGGCAACCTTACTAAATCTAACATGTTGTCAATCGTTAATTAACTGAAATGATTCACGATGTTTATCAATATACCTATTTTTTTTTTAACTTGCATGTCAAATATAAAATAAAAAATCATTTGCAATAAATTCGTAACAATATAACCCTAATATCCTATTGACAAACCAGGTTGTATTCCGCCTGGCTCTTCTGTCGAGCAGTCATCCAGGATCCCAGGCTATCATTTTACTCTAAAAATGACCAGACACATACTCCTTTGGCCAAACCCCAATTAATGTGCAAATATTTTCGTGGAGAAACAAAATTAAAGAAACTTAGTGAGCGCGCTCACATGCCCCACGTCCCCACATTGTCACTGGAGAAATAAAACTACTGTAAGAAAAAAAAGTTGTATAAGAAAAAAAAATGAATCATAATTTCCTGTCGATATGTACATCTACATAGTATGTCCTTATTATCTACAAGGTTTCATGAAATTCTGTGGTGTGGTTTCAGAGGAGTTGCGACGACAAACTGTTGCAGAGGTATCGAAGCACATAAGTTCAAAGGGGCGTAACTTCTAGAAAAAAAATGAATTGTAATTTCTTGTCGATATGCAAATCTACTTAGTATGTCCTTATTATCGTGAAATTCTGTTGTGTGGTTTGAGAGGAGTTGCGATGACAAGAAACAGGACCGATGGACTGACGTACGGACGGACAGGCAGACAGACAGACAGACGGACGGGTCAAAACATTACACCCTCCGCAACTTCGTTGCGTGAGGTATAATTAGTGTAAGCATATAAGAGATAATTGCCTCTTTCATGCAAATGGCGATATGGCAATATCTTTTCTCTGACAGGTCAATTTGTTTAAAAGTGGGAGTATTAAGAAGGGGGGTTTGAGATTTCAAAAAACACTGGCCTTTGTTAGTCTTGTATGATTTTTAATTTTTGTTTCTTGTGTATAATTCGGAGTTCAGTATGACGTCCGGTATCACTGAACTAGTATACATATTTGTTTAGGGGCCAGATGAAGGACTCCTCCGGGTGTGGGAGTTTCTCGTTGCATTGAAGACCCATTGGTGGCCTTCGGTTGTGGTCTGCTCTATGGTCGGGATGTTTGACACATTCCCCATCTCCATTCTCAAATTTATGTAGGTGACGCGTGTGGTAACAAATAAACAGTTTCATAGTTGAACGATCATGGTCATTAAAAAATATATAGAGGGGACACCTCCTAGTATATTTCGATCTTGTACCATGATCCTTTCAGATCTGTATCTGTAGGAGAACGTTTTGGATACAAATACTGGCTTTAATACAACGGTAGAAAAAGTGCCGTCGATGTATTGACGATGCACGAGAGTAACGGTTTCATAACGGCTGTCAACGCTCGGTGTACGCACTACGCTTCTTCAATGTGGTTCTATTCGATTACTGTTTATACGAAAAATGAGTTAGAATATTGTTGTATTTTACTCGTTGAGATATCAAAACACTTCGTGTAGTTTTTTTTCTTCATGTTTGTTCACAACATTTCTTGACTGATAATTGTCAAATCGGGCCCTTGACAGCAATTTAGTGTTCTTTTTGAACGAGCTTTTTTTTTTTAAATTGTCTGGTTCTATAGCACTGCGACCACCTCGTACAGAAATACTAGTTTCTGGCTTGAGCGTCTTGTCTGTATGTCCTGTAGTTTCAGTTTGGTGAGCGTGTTTGAGACGCAACCAACTTCTCTGGATATGTACTCTCCTGTTATAAATCTCACAGGTTGTCGCTGTATTCTTTCAAGCTTATTGATGATTGTAGATGTGAACTGGTCCCATGCTATTGACGATATGATATCCCATTATTAACCTGACCATTAAAATATATGCGGTTTTCTCGCATTCTTGTTGACAATATCTCAAATTTTAGGGCCTCGAATAGTTTTTCTGGTTCCTTTAGATTTTTATTACAAAATAGTGCATATTCAACACAGTTTTGATATATAGTATACATTAACTAAGTGGCTCATTTAAAATATTTTTTCATTCAGTTTGTTTTACAAAAAACTTATATGATATCATTCAACATTTTTTTTATGTTATTTCGAATAGACAGAAAAAATATTACAGTCATTTCTTATGATTTTGTTCTCAATTCCATTTTAAACAGTAGAAAAACATGAAAAAACGTTGACGACGTCACGGTCACATGACTAAATTATGTCTATGGGCTGATAACAAAATAACGTCAGCCAATCAGAAGACGCGTTACTTCAAAAATTAAATTATATTAAAACAAGAATGTGTCCAAAGTACACGGATGCCCCACTCGCATTATCATTTTCCATGTTCAATGGACCGTGAAATTGGGTAAAAAATCTAATTTGGCCTTAAAAGTAAAAAGATCAACCAAAAGGGAACATGTGTACTAAGTTTCAAGTTGATTGGACTTCAGCTTCATCAAAAACTACCTTGACTAAAAACTTTAACCTGAAACTCGCACTTTTAATTTCTATGTTCAGTGGACCATGAAAATGGGGTCAAAAGTTTAATTTTGTTTTAAAATAAGAAAGATCATATCATAAGGAACATGTGTACTAAGTTTCAAGTTGATTGGACTTCAGCTTGAAGTTCATCAAAAACTACCTTGACCAAAAACTTTAATCTGAAGTGGGACGAACGGACGGACGGACGAACGGACAGAAGGACGCACAGACCAGAAAACATAATGCCACTATACTATCGTAGGTGGGGCATAAACTAGAGGCTCTAAAGAGCCTGTGTCGCTCACCTTGGTCTATGTGAATATTAAAGGAAGCAGATGGATTCATGACAAAATTGTGTTTTGGTGATGGTGATGTGTTTGTACATCTTACTTTACTGAACATTCTTGCTGCTTAAAATTATCTCTATCTATAATGAACTTGGCCCATTAGTTTCAGTTGAAAATGTTAGTAAAAATTTACAAATTTTATGAAAATTGTTAAAAATTGACTATAAAGAACAATAACTCCTAAGGGGGTCAATTGACCATTTCGGTCATGTTGACTTATTTGTAAATCTTACTTTGGTGAACATTATTGCTGTTTACAGTTTATCTCTATCTATAATAATATTCAAGATAATAACCAAAAAGAGCAAAATTTCCTTAAAATTACTAATTCAGGGCCAGCAACCCAACAACGGGTTATCCGATTCATCTAAAAATTTCAGAGCAGATAAATGTTGACCTGATTAACAATTTTACCCCATGTCAGATTTGCTCTAAATGCTTTGGGTTTTGAGTTATAAGCCAAAAACTGCATTTTACACCATGTTCTATTTTTAGCCATGGCGGCCATCTTGGTTGGATGGCCGGGTCACCGGACACATTTTTCAAACTACTAACCCAAAAGATCATTGTGGCCAAGTTTGGATTAATTTGGCCCAGTAGTTTCAGAGGAGAAGATTTTTGTAAAATATTACTAAGATTTATGAAAAATGGTTAAAAATTGACTATAAAGGGCAATAACTCCTAAAGGGGTCAATTGACCATTTCGGTCATGTTGACTTATTTGTAAGTCTTACTTTGGTGAACATTATTGCTGTTTATAGTTTATCTCTATCTATAATAATATTCAAGATAATAACCAAAAACAGCAAAATTTCCTTAAAATTACTAATTCAGGGGCAGCAACCCAACAACGGGTTATCCGATTCATCTGAAAATTTCAGGGCAGATAGATCTTCACCTGTTTAACAATTCTACCCCATGTCAGATTTGCTCTAAATGCTTTGGTTTTTGAGTTATAAGCCAAAAACTGCATTTTACCCCTATGTTCTATTTTTAGCCATGGCGGCCATCTTGGATGGTTGGCCGGGTCACCGGACACATTTTTTAAACTAGATACCCCAATGATGATTGTTGCCAAGTTTGGTTTAATTTGGCCCAGTAGTTTCAGAGGAGAAGATTTTTGTAAAAGTTAACGACGACGACGGACGACGGACGACGGACGACGGACGACGGACGACGGACGCCGGACGCCAAGTGATGAGAAAAGCTCACTTGGCCTTTTAGGCCAGGTGAGCTAAAAAACAAGAAACGAGAAACACGTTTATATTACATAAACAAACGACAACTACTGTAATCAGATTCCTGATTTATGTTCATTACTCAGGAGCCAAATAAATAAAGACTGTTCGTCCATTTGTTTCTTGTATTAAAACATATCATTAGATAATTACATTCTTTTCTGAAATTTTGATATTGAGATTATAATATATAAATGAATGATGGTTGTCAAACCATTTCTGCCATTATACATTGAGTCCTAATTTGCGGGACAGGACAATATTAGTATTTTTCCAGCACCGTCTTATATTTCATGTTTTTAGTCTTGTTTTGACCCGGTTAAATATTAAGTAGAAATTTCTTGCCAAGTGACAGTAATATATTTGCGAAGTTGATAAGGAAGCCCGTTCCAGCGACACATCTATATACCTTAATAAAGGAAGTGACACACCTCATTGCAGGTTTGGTGACCAGTACAGTAAACAAACATGTTTATACGAGGTTACCTCAATATAAAACCGAGTCCCTTTTATACATGCCATATAAAACAAACAATGTATTTATCTATTGTTATCTTTTATATGTATGCGCCGTACATAATTGATTTTATTCCTTTGGTATGTATTCCATATGGCGGTGCTCCTACTTACAGGAGGCTTATACACAGAAGAAGAAGCCGAGCGCCATCTGTCGTCATAATGATCGTTAGCATAATACAACGTAGTCTCGATAACCCAGACGCATATTTAAATATAGCGTCTGGGGTGATTAACCGGACTGGTCAGATATTTATAGGGGGCGTAACAAATAATTAAATATAGAACATATCTATAAATAGCACTTCCGTTATCCCCATTATATTTAAAAAAAAAAATAATAACAACAGTAAAGATCAGTAAACAGTGTAACGTTACATGTATATCTATTAAAACTGACATTCTTGTAGCTGATCCTGTTGCCCAACTTGCAGATGGGCAATCTTAAAAGAACGATAAAAAATACTGTAATTAGCGGCGATCTTTTTTTCTGAATTTTTGTCACATGTAAAAAAAAATTAAAGACATGATTTTTTTTCGTGGGAAAAATTTGGTTGATTATGTCATATAAGGAAACACTGTAGCATGACTGTATAGTGCCCTCCTTATAACAAGTTCTGGATCCGCCACTGGTCGTGTATAGAGGATACCACGCTCTCTGTGCGCTAAGAGAGGGATCCGTAGGTGGACCGTTGTACATAATCCAATATACCTCAATTTTCTGGCGAGTTATAATTTCTCGAACATGTATCCCCAACGGGCTATAATTTAGGACCTCATCTTTATAATTATTGTTATTTTTTTTTTTCGTCCTGAACATTACCATGATTACCATTATTTACCACAAGACGATAACCAAGCAACCCAACTTGAAGATCTATTTTTATATTTTAACACACCACGTTTAATATTCTCTTATCTTCATACTATAAACTACCATTTTTCTCTATTTTCATATTATAGCACACCACTATATATATTCTCTATTCTTTATATTGTATCACATCGTCCTGAACATGCATGAAATATTTGCCACTTGACGTTAAGCAACCAACAGTCGGTATATTGTAGCCACGTTAGTCTGTATTCCTTAATTTTAATTTTTATCCATTTTTCTTAGTTTTGTCTCATTCTTATTTCTGTAAATTCTTGTTATAATTTATGCTTTCCTTTTTATAATAATCTTTCAAATATCTGATGCACTTACCTTACTCGAAAAGCACACATCAAGTTACGTTTATGGAAAGAAAAACAACTCTAAGATTACAATGTAAAATTTAAAAACCCTGTTTAACAACTTATCACTGGCAGATCAGTGAGATCACACAATGAGTCAACTCAATTTTTATTTACAAAATTAACTGATCTTAAAATTGCTAACGACAGAATAGTCTGAATGTTTCACCAATAATCTATATCGCCTAATCCTTTTGGGAATTAAACATTTGGGGACCAACCTTCACACAATACCACTTTGCCAGTCTCCGTGTCTATGAAGAAATACAGAAGTTAACCAGTCATTCATGAAACCCAATACTCTTTGAATGCATGTTTGAATCAATCACATTGAAAAGGTGGAATGGGATTTATCCCATACTGCATGATAACTTATACAAAAAATAACTGAAAAGTGTATTCTCCTACTACAAACTATTATAATATCCATCATGACTTTTGTATAAAAGGGCAGCTTCACAAAAACAACAACTTCGAATTCTCCTGTACATGTGAACCTTTATATAAAATAAGGAGATTGCTAATGAGGCAACAACCCAGCAGAGTTCAAATGACATGGATATTCGCAAATAGAATCACTGCTCGGCCTCCAATATTAAGAAAACTCCATACCATATAGTTAACTGAGAAGGGCCAGACATGTAAATGAGATACAACGCAAACATGAAAACTGTTAAATTGTTTATATGATTTTTAATTTGTTAATACAAATCTTTAAAATTCTCCGACATATCTGACAACAATGTGTTTTTTGATGTTTGTTTCATTTACTTAATATATGTCTGTGTACCTTTTTTCGCTTTGTGGTTGCTGTCAAAATAATGTTAACCCAACATTTTTGATACTGTGATTTATTTATAATGATTGCTGCTGCAGTAATTAAAAAAAAAATCTTTGAATCTTTTTTCTTATAAAATTGAAGCTGTTTATGATACAATGAAAATTCGAATATTTATATAGTTTTTTTTTTAATTCTTCACATTTTACACATAACAACTGTGTCCCGAAATCATCATTGGTTTGTCTACAAAATAAAGTAAATGTTAAAATCATATTAATTTTTGGTCACCAGCATAGCATATATGAAAAACAAAATGTTTGGAAAAAAAACATAAATCATATAGAAATATACATTTAGAAATGTCTTGGTGCAAGCTGAATTCCGCTACGGGATGCGAGATTATCTCGCTGTGGTGATGACACGACCCATTGGTTGCATTGGGTTGTTTCCTCCTCTCTTGTCGGGTTAATGTCTCTTTGACACATTCCCTGTCTGTATTCTCTATCAAAATTATGCATGAATTTTTATCATTGTTAAAGGCCATACATGCAGTTGCCTATACTTGCTCTCATCCACCTCCTTTGAACTTGGGGTGGATAGTTGTCTCATTGGTATTCATACCGCATGTTCTTGCTTGTATAATGTTGACCTTTTGGTACTTTTATTCTCAATTTTTGTTTAAGTCAACAAGATGTCCTCTTAATCATGTTGATGTCTACTTTTGGTAATGTATGTCATTGGGTTCACCGGTTGCTGCCTCATTGACACCTCCTTTCATTGATGCTGCATCTATTGTTTTACTGTCTTGTTTTACATCAAAAACAAATTTACAGTGTATTCCTCATGCCATGGTTTTGTTTCAAGGTTTAGATAGCCAATTGGTATATATTCACTGACAACATTTGTATTCTTTTAAGGACTTTTTTTAGTGTGAAAAAAATGCCTCTTAAAAGTGCAAAAAAGTATTTTTCGTTTTTAAGTTGACCAGTCCAGACTTTGTTTACTAACAGTATATTTAAATTACTTTTCATAACAACGTGTCGCACTTCTTAAATGTTTGTATAAGCTAAATGCATTTGTTTTAAAAAAAAATCGAGCATAAATCATTTTGACCGTTTGGTCAGGTGTATGTACAAAATCAGTGGCATCTTCTAGATATACTTTGTTTGTTTTTCGTCTGCTTATGTTTTTGAATTGCGTTCCCTCCTTCCCCCCTTTTTTTTTTACACATATCAAAATGCAAACTCATTTATACATTACATATAAATACAACAAACTTATCTTGGATGAAGTTCATATTTCGGCGTCATATTACTTTTCCATCAAGTATTTTTAAAGTTAACAACCCCAAAATGTATTTATAGCGTACACACGACTGTTCGAGTGGTCCCAGTCAATACAAAAATTGCCATTTATTGTATGATTATTAACTTGCTTACGTAGCACGGACATGCATGAAAGAATATATAACTACTCGTTGTTTCAGTTTGCATTAAAATTTATGTAACAGTTTGTGGTGTTATATCATCTTACATACCCGTAGCTAGGGGGAGTTCGAGGGGTTCGTCCGAACCCCCCTTGAAAACAAATAATGACTGTTAAAGTCAACGTTCTGTTCGAATTGTGACTGTTAAAGTCGAGTTTTTGAGGCCAACGAACCCCCCTTTGGAAATTTCCTGGCTACGGGCCTGTCTTACCAAGGTTTGATGTGATGTTATTTTCCTTCGCGGTCATGGAAGCCATGCTGTCTGGTGTTTTCCACGACTTGTATGTCGTCACAAACAAAATATAAATAGCTTTAAACAACAATCGGTACACTCGGGCTTTTCAATAGTATTATCGTAATATAATTTCTTCCGAAGTCAATAACCAACTTCTTGGTTATTCGTCTTGGACATTATCTTTAAAAACAAGCTAAAAAAGCCGATACTATTCCGAATGTCATAAATTACCATTTTTATATCACTTGTCATCCAGACGCTCTACTTTGAAAAATAAAGCGGCTGGATGATCGAGACTAAATACAACGATGACATTTAACACTTCGACATTTCACACATCGACAATTCATGAATCGACAAGTCACTGTGTGACATGTTACAAGTTACAAAACATCAATATACAAAAAGGCAATTTACCAATAAAGAATTTTGAAATCTACAAGTTACAAATTGACAATTAACTAATGAAGGATGTTGAATTTTGATACAAAGATACAAGTTACAAATCGACAATTTACGAATGAAGCATTATGAAATTGCACAGTTACAAGTAACAAACTGACAATTTACCGATTAAGAATGTTGAAACTACAAAGGTGCAAGTTACAAATTGACAATTTACGAATTAAGCATTATGAATTTCACAGTAACAAGTTACAAATTAACAATTTACGAATTAACAATTTAGAAATTGCACAGTTACAAGTTACGAATTGACAAGTTACGAATTAAGAATTTTGACCCCGTTGGCTTTCCATACCAATGGGATACATTTGATCTGTTACTTGTTACCCCGCTCCCATGTTGAGCAAATGGTATATATATATTGATACTCCTTTTGCTAAACAGTTCATTTTAGGGGTCTCTTCAAGTTCGCCGTATATACTATGTCGATTTCTTTTAGAAATTAAAGACAATGGCTTAGACTTTAGCAACTAAAGATTCATGTGTTGGGTGTAAATTCAGGATAAAAACAATATATTTACAACGTCGAACAATATTCAGTGTACTCACGAGGAATCAGAAGAAAAATCGACAAGCCTCGCTTTTCGACATGTTTCTAAAGCTCATACAAATAAATTTTATATTTTCCGACAATGTTCATATATAGTTTATATATATTTAGACTTACTTGTGAACGTTAATATATCTTTTGACATGATTATCTTACATACTGTATTTATTCAATTCTATTCTTTTAGTGTATGTTTACTTGTTTTTGTTAATACTTCAATCCAATCGAATAAATAGATAATAATGTATTATATTATTCATAGAAATTATTATCGTGTTTATGTGAGTCAGGCTGAAATGAACACTGTGGTGAAAAAGAACAACATTAAAACGATGCAAATAAGAGAAGTGGGTTTAAATCAAATAAGACAGAAACGAAACAACACCTGTGACAGAAATAAGAAATCTAGCAGTCGACTTATAGTATTATTGAGAAGGAAGCAGGGAATTTGTCAAAGGCTCAGACCTCAACTGTAAACTGATTGAAAGATTATGTCATCTTATGAGAAAATCATATGAAAATCAAGCACAAAACCCGTTAAGGGTTAATTATTATACCATCATAAAATATAAGAATAAGAATAAGAATATTTATTATTCCAAGCAAGGGCCGTTGATGGGCAGCATAACATGTATACACGTAAAACAGTACATCATGATTTGTAACAATTTTTTTTTTATATATTGAACTGAAACATTAAAAACTGAGTTCCGACAGATGGTATTATCTTCATTCTATAACAAAAAATCACAAACATTTAATTCCAGGCAGGATAATTACCACTGTTATTATATACATTAATTAACATTTCGTCTAACATCTAGACATGTAATAATATAGCTCCATAAATATTTAAGTACAGACATATTTTCATTAGTAAATAACCAAACAAATTTTGCCTCAATTAGGACAAATACAGTTTATCTCCTTGAAAAATATCTCCCTATCATTTTTGTATGCTGGACAACTAGTAAAAATGTTGTTCATCTTCAAACAGATTTAGAGTAAATTTCTTACAAAACCTTTGGTCTCTTTCTAAATATAAAGTGTTATACCTGTCTCTGATTCTATGGCACTTCTCAATTGAAAATTGTTTAAAGATAGATACATAAATATACGACATGAACATGCGACTGCTTTTAGAATAAATGTGTTTATTCCCGATGCAAAGACCCAATATCATTTTAAACGACCTGACAGCAGTATCGCTATATCTCTTCTGAGTAAGTGTGTAAAAAGGATTTGATAAGCTTTTTAGGCCAATGACGACATTTTTGTGTCTTGTATAGAATATTACCATAAAAGCCGGGTAGGATGTGAAATACCTGAACGTATACTGAGATGTCTGCACGTTGATTTTTATTTACGAATAATGTCCTTGTAACGATAATAAGGTTTAGCTGAGACTACTATAACACATATAGTAGTCTCAGGATTTAGTAAATATTTTGACACGTTTGTGATATGGAAAACCCTTGTGTAATAAGTTTTCAGCGATACTGAGATTTCTTTCGTAAAATCAATTACATTGTTACATATAAAAAAAACAAGCAAATCAAACCAGTTGAGACGGATTCATATAAGTTTTACCAAACTTTTTTTCCGAATCCCATATTTGAACTTCATGTAACATTCTACTATTTATTCTTGTAATTTTTCACTAATAGACACTGTTTAAACGAAGGAAACGTCACCATCTAAAAAATATCATACAATAGGAAACGAAAAAACATCTCTGTTATCGTAAATTTTGGTACGAGGCTTCTTTCATGTGAGACTGCAAGACAAATACATCACAATTCAGCGACGGCGACGGCGGCATCTGACAACTATTTATATTTAATGGTTTTTTTTTTTATATCAAAAGTATAGAAGACATAGAAGTTTAATACCTTGTATGCAAATCCCTTATATTTTTATATCACGAAGTTTTCTGTCTATCATATGCCTATTGCTATTTTCATGGTTAATCAGCTGCTTGAATATATACATGTATCTCCCCTATCGTAGAAGTTTATGTTTGCACTTCATCCATCCGTCTGTCTGTCCACCGTGCAAGTACAGCAAATCAGTTTTCAACGCTTTTTTCATCCGTGCTTGCAGAGTATTGATTTTTTTTAGGCTTTTCAATATCCCATTCGTATTAAACCGAGACTCCAATATAAACCACAAGAGTTCTGGCATTGTAATTTATAAAAATATTTCACAGTGTCTAGCTTAACTGTTCTTGGTCGGGTTGTTGTCTCTTTGACACATTCCCCATTTCCATTCTCAATTTTATTGTTTTTTCACTATTTATATTGGTACCCCAAAACATAGAATCGACCGGGCCTTTTCCCCCTTAGAGCCCCCAAACTCTTTAATTAATAAAGCTAACGCAACGCTATTCAGAAATCAATAAAAAGTGTCAGTCATTTTTAAAATTTGAAACATCGTTTATTGCTGACCAGTTTTGCTGTTTATAATTTATGCCTTCATATCATAATTTGAGATAAAAGAGCCGATGATAGCACTAGAATTTATATATAAAAAAACATCGCTTAAGGGTTACCATGTTGCCTTTAGAAATAGTCTGGTATTTTTAATGAAAATTGGAAGTAGGAGAAGATTTGGACATTCTGTGTTTTTCCCCTTTCCACCAAAAATATTTTACATTATATCTGAGACTACTATAACACAGTAGTCTCAGATTATATTTATTGCTTTGAACACTAGATAGATTCATACATTAGTTTATTGACGGAAGTATTTTTATACACGTACACATCATTTTTGTCCAGTCTGCTACGAAAGTTGCAAAATGCGATAGAAACACTGAATTGTTGTAAAGCTTTATATTTCTTAAGGCAGAAAACTTGGATGCTTCATACCTTATGGTACAAAGATCCCTCGTCATATGTCCACTGTCCTTGACCTCATTTTCATGTTTAGTGACTGCTTAAAAAAAATTGAAGTTTTTTGGTCATATTAAAATACTCACTTATTATGAGTAATATGATAACAGTTTTTGGTATATGCCATAATATGGAATCCCTGCAATGTCTACATGTCTGCCAGACAGAGTTTAATGGATCAATGATCAAAGTTAAGTTTTCGTTGTCCAGTCTGTATCTCAGATACTATAAGCAATAGGTTAACTGTATTTAGGAGTATAAAAATTATTGTTAGATATGCATATGTCCGTCTGGCAGTTTTCATATGATCTTGACCTTTATTTCATGGTTCATTGGACATTGTAAGATTTTGTGGTTTTGTCTATGTGGTCAGATGCTATGAGAAATATGGTCACTATAATTGATATATGGAATCATTGTAAGGTTACATGTCTGCCTGGTCGTGACATCCTTTTTCATAGTTCTTTAGTAAATGTTGATTTCATGGTTTTGTCAGTTAATCAGATACTTTAAGCAGTGTGTCAACTATATTTGGTGTATGGAATCTATTTGGTGTATGGAATCATTGTAAGGTGTACATATTCGTTTGGTAGGGCTTATCTTGCATACATTTTTTTTCAATATACATTGGTAAATCAAATGTAAAGTTTTCATGGTTTTCTCAGTTTCACAGATACTTTAAGCATTAGGTCAACATATGGTGCATTGAAAGATTGTTAGGTGTACATGTCTGTCTGGCAAGGTTCATCGGACCTTGAACTCATTCTCATAGTTCATTGGTCGTCAATGTAACATAGATACATCTCGTCTTGCTGATCCTTTTTGCATTTTACACTCGAAACCTGTGTACCTCATAAATTGACATACACAAATAAGGCATGCACAATTTGATTTCAATCTAATGAGCAGTTTCAGAAAAAAATTGTTTAAGAAAAAGTTTATGTCAAATGGCAGTTAAACAAGAGAGATCATACCAAAGTGACAATCAAAACCACAAAGGATGAACGACAGACAGCAACATGACCAAAAGAAATAAGAAAAGACACACAACAGTCTACAAAACCCTACACACAAAAACATACCAAAGGACATCAAAAGTTCCAGTGAAAGTTCAATTAGGTGATGTCCCCAACTGTTTCACCAGATGACATATCTGGTACCAAATGAGGGCCCTGTATGTAGTCATCTATAATATTGTTATTTCTTGTGAAGCCAATCTGACAGTCTTCAGTATTATAGTATATTTTTTGTGAAATACTTTTTACAGTCAACAATCATGTTGTTTTGAATTTTCAGCCATGTCAAATTTTGGACCACTGACAATAGAAATGTCATGGTACTAGATCTAAAATACTGAAAACTACAGTGTAATACATTGTACAAACAGTGATACGATAAATGCTTCTGTTTGATTGGCTCATTTACGCCTGAAAAGGACATATAATGTCAAACTGGTGTGTGCAAGACTAGATCAATGATTCACTATGTGTTTTGCTCAGTTTGAAAGTCATATGGCAACCTACATGTATATATAGGAATTGTTGCTTTATCATTTTTGGTTTCTGGTGTACGTTTGTATCATTGGCATTCTTACCCCATCTCCTTATTTTATAAGGCTAAAAGAAAATCTTGCTGTAAAGTTTTTATTTTTTGTATTTGTTTAATACATGTACATAAATTGTGAATTTACAATAAAAATACATTACCAAATACATATAATGCTAAAAATTTGCTCTTTGGAATGACACACAATTTTGATCATATATATATATATTCATATGTACAAATGTTAAAAATATATCTGCATATCTACAAAAAACATGAGACAAATTTTGAGCAATTCTGAAGAAAATATGAACTTATAATAATATAAATTAAATTTTTACATATATACAAAAACATTCCTTTTTATAAATCATATATGGAGGCTTAGTAAAGTTTAGTGTTTTCTGTTAGTTTTTATTTTCAAGCAAGAAAGCAAAAATCAAAGAGCAGAATGCTCTGAGGGATACGATTGCCATAGTTTTCATTGACACATGTATAGCAGTTCTGCCAACTTTTCATTAAGCAAATGCATGAGATTTGGCCGAAATTGAAAAGATCAAAGAGGAAAAAAAAAATAGATCAAAGGATACTGCCGCAAAAAAGCATGAACATGCGTGAGTCTCAAGCATTTTTGGCAGCCCTGGTACAGCTTGATAGTATTATTTTCAAAATTAATTCAACTGCACAGGCAAAATGTAATAATCTGAATAGTTACTCAACTTTAAAAGTAGCCAATCCCGGATACACGTGTATGAGAAATGTACTTATTGTGTTTTATTTTTGTACTATCACATACATGTGATGGACTGTGAAACTCAGATCAGGAGATTGGGACTCAGATCAGGAGGTTTTTTATCGACATTAATTTTGTCGTTAATGTAACCGTACAATGTAGAAATTGTCTTTTAAAGTGTTCTTTCATTTACATCATAATGTAATGTGTTTATACACCCTAGTACCCTTGTTGCCTTTCTATTGAATCTATCTGAATGATTATCAAATAAAAATATTGAGAAGAATCTGTTTCTTGTTTAGTGTTGTGTTTGAAAATTAATTGTTCACTGCTTGCAAATAAATGACTATATACAAATAAGAAAGAAATATGCTATACATGTATATTTTAAACATCATAAATTAATTAAAAAATAACTAACAATAAAAATAGTAAATTGTATGTTTTTTTTAGCATTATAAAAGTATTTTTTCTAGAAACTTGAGACTCTGTGTTAAAGATTTTGCTTTACTTAGTTGAATGACTGATAATCTATTTTACTGACCAAAATTATTGAGACATTTCTACACCTTTTGTTTAAGGGATACAGAGTTTAATTCAGTCTGTTTTTTTTTTTTATCTTTATTCTTTCTTTACAGTTTAATAATTCAGTCTGTAATTATGTATTTAAAATGTTCTGTTATGATATACATGTACATATTTATGATATACCTATAAGCTGTATTGCTTTTGGATTGAAATAAACTATTAAACTATTAAATTATGTACAATTCTGCATATTAATAGATTTTTGTAAGGTCAGAATTCTTATATAAATTTCAATTTAATCTTTGAAAAGAAGTCTAGATTCCCACAATATTTTGTAAATTTATATTATTTTGTTTGTCCAAAACATTTGAGTTCATTTAATTACCATCCTTTTATGGTTATTTGATTAAAATATAATTCATTTATTTTACAATTTACATTTTTGAACGATAAATAACTTATAATAGGATAAATCAAAGGGAAGTAACCAAAATTTATTTCAAAAATTTAATACACAAAGTTTTTATCACACAACAGCAATTAGCGATCATTAGCCAGACGTAAGCATCGTTGATTACCAGTATGTTTGACACCCAAGCTGCCAAGAGAAGCCATATAATTACACATCTTCTTTGATTTGCAGGTAAAATTTGACACAGGTGTAAATTACACCTGTACCGTAGTAAGAGATTATCAAAAATGGAAGCTGAAAATTTTCTTTAGAGAAATATTTCATACACTGGATTTTTTTCTCCTTAACGGGAAGACGGGAGGAGACCCCTGAAAACGGGAGTCGGGAGGTTCACATGTATGCTATCAATTCCAAGTTTACTTTCCACAGCAGTCAGTGAGAGTGAGAGAAGGTATTTCACTTCATATCTTATCGTCGTTAATTCTAGGAGGAACCCAATTTCTAACGCTTTAAAAATTATTTTTTGGGGTCAGTGGGCATGACTCCTTTCCGTACACACTCCTCTGTTTAAATTAAGATCATTCTTCATATGATACGACGTTTATGAGTCGTAGTGTATTTCGTTGACGGAAAATACTTCCGGAAGGCCAGAAGGGAGACAACTCGAAACGATAATATGGAAGATTCCATTTCGGCTGAAGGGGTGTTATAGGTAAACATATAATTTAAATGTAAATATTTTAATTTAAATGATGCATATGATTTAAAATCATGCAACAACAATAACCCTCAATAACAGACAGACATAGAAAGAATCCCATGAGTTTCAAATTAATCAATGAAGTGGGGAATCCAGAGCAACCACTCAATCTCATACCCCTTGAAATCAAGAAAACTATACGCATGCGCATTAATACATAAACAAACCCCCGACTTGCTATTTGGAACAAGAACGTTTATTAAATGATATGATGAATGGTTCTCCATTTCTTTATGAGAGTACAGTATCAAATATCAGCTTCATAACGGTTTAATATAGAAAAACTCCACTTCAGTTCTTATATGACAGAAATAGAATTATCGGAATTCAGAGAACTCTCGCATTTATCTAAACTGGGGAATTCCCTCTGACGTGTTTCTAAATTTATAAAAACACTAAATATAAATACTGCTCAATTCTGATTTTCCGTGTTGTTAAAAACACGCATATAAGTCAAGGGAAATATCAAACATGAAGATTATGAGAAGAACATTACAGGAAAGTTGTTTATGTTCATTTTTTTTTGCTTCTTTTTACCATTTAAAGCAAGACAATCATAAGAATCTGAGATGTTGCTGAATGTTTAGAATAAAACGGTTGACGTGAGGGAATGAGCCCTGAGTCAATGGTAAAAGTCTACAGATTGCTTAAAAGCAATCGTATCCCAAAAAGTGTTTTACTTTTGAAAGACATGTAGTTAAAGGTTGTCCCTATAATAAATAGTTTAAAAAGCATTGCAAAAAATCGTAATAAATGTGCTATTGATTAAGAATTATTTTCTAGGATTAAGGTTAAATAACAGTGAATGTTAATGCTGATTGTTAAATGAATACAAAGACCTCCAACTACGATTCTCAAAAACTATGTGAAGTTTGAAATCACATCATTCAATTCAATACTTCAGCTTGAGGAAAATTACTATAATATCAGCAAAATTGATTATCTTTTAAGATTGCACAGATCGGAGAAGAGCTACACATTTACAATTCATTACAACTCATTACTGTTAGCATGCTTGATGAATGTGGATGGACAGACAAAATGATTGCAATATAGCCCTCATTTTGAGAGTGGGGGTGTAATAAATAATTCCTGAGAAAGAAAGGCTTGTTGTGTATACGTATGTAAAAATGATAAAAATTCTGGCTTCAAAACTCATTGTAGTATTGCAATACTGTCATTGTATATTTGTGACATTCAAAGTGTATCCCTGTACACCAGATAGTGTTGTAACTGTGCAAAAGCATAGAAAAATAATATGACATATTAATCAACTGTATACCATATTGACAGTTATGTAATACTATTGTTGAATTGAGCAACTATTAGGTGTCAATCAATAGAAATATCTGGTGTACAGTATTACTGTAATCAGTCATATATCTGGTGTACAGTATTACTGTAATCAGTCATATATCTGGTGTACAGTATTACTGTAATCAGTCATATATCTGGTGTACAATAATACTGTAATCAGTCAAATACATGTATCTGGTGTACAGTAATAGTGTAATCAGTCATATATCTGGTGTACAGTAATATTGTAATCAGTCAAATACATGTATCTGGTGTACAGTAATAGTGTAATCAGTCATATATCTGGTGAACAGTAATACTGTAATCAGTCAAATACTTGTATCTGGTCTACAGTAATAGTGTAATCAGTCATATATCTGGTGTACAGTATTACTGTAATCAGTCATATATCTGGTGTACAGTTATAGTGTAATCAGTCATATATCTGGTGTACAGTAATACTGTAATCAGTCAAATACATGTATCTGGTGTACAGTAATAGTGTAATCAGTCATATATCTGGTGTACAGTAATACTGTAATCAGTCATATATCTGGTGTACAGTAATAGTGTAATCAGTCAGAGTAATCATCATAATATTGTAACTGTACATATTCATATTCTGCAGTTGGTCATCTAAAGTTTCTGTATGACACTTGTATCTTCCTCATCCGAATAAACACCACAACCAGGATAACGAGTAAGATCAAGATTACACCTGCTAGTACGGCTGTAGTGATCTGGTCTGAAAAATACAAAACACTAATGTTAAAATGAGTAAGATCAAGATTACACCTGCTAGTACTGCTATAGTGATCTGGTCTGAAAAATACAAAACACTACAGTTAAAATGAGTAAGATCAAGATTACACCTGCTAGTACTGCTATAGTGATCTGGTCTGAAAAATACAAAACACTACAGTTAAAATGAGTAAGATCAAGATTACACCTGCTAGTAGTGCTATAGTGATCTGGTCTGAAAAATACAAAACACTAATGTTAAAATGAGTAAGATCAAGATTACACCTGCTAGTACTGCTAAAGTGATCTGGTCGGACAAATACAAAACACTACAGTTAAAATGAGTAAGATCAAGATTACACCTGCTAGTACTGCTATAGTGATCTGGTCTGAAAAATACAAAACACTAGAGTTAAAATGAGTAAGATCAAGATTACACCTGCTCATACTGCTATAGTGATCTGGTCTGAAAAATACAAAACACTAATGTTAAAATGAGTAAGATGAAGATTACGCCTGCTAGTACTGCTATAGTGATCTGGTCTGAATAATACAAAACACTAGAGTTAAAATGAGTAAGATCAAGATTACACCTGCTCATACTGCTATAGTGATCTGGTCTGAAAAATACAAAACACTAATGTTAAAATGAGTAAGATCAAGATTACACCTGCTAGTACTGCTATAGTGATCTGGTCTGAATAATACAAAACACTAGAGTTAAAATGAGTAAGATCAAGATTACACCTGCTCATACTGCTATAGTGATCTGGTCTGAAAAATACAAAACACTAATGTTAAAATGAGTAAGATGAAGATTACGCCTGCTCATACTGCTATAGTGATCTGGTCTGAAAAATACAAAACACTAATGTTAAAATGAGTAAGATCAAGATTACACCTGCTAGTACTGCTATAGTGATCTGGTCTGAAAAATACAAAACACTAATGTTAAAATGAGTAAGATCAAGATTACACCTGCTAGTACTGCTATAGTGATCTGGTCTGAAAAATACAAAACACTAATGTTAAAATGAGTAAGATCAAGATTACACCTGCTAGTACTGCTATAGTGATCTGGTCTGAAAAATACAAAACACTAATGTTAAAATGAGTAAGATCAAGATTACACCTGCTCATACTGCTATAGTGATCTGGTCTGAAAAATACAAAACACTAATGTTAAAATGAGTAAGATCAAGATTACACCTGCTAGTACTGCTATAGTGATCTGGTCTGAAAAATACAAAACACTAATGTTAAAATGAGTAAGATCAAGATTACACCTGCTAGTACTGCTAAAGTGATCTGGTCGGACAAATACAAAACACTACAGTTAAAATGAGTAAGATCAAGATTACACCTGCTAGTACTGCTATAGTGATCTGGTCTGAAAAATACAAAACACTAATGTTAAAATGAGTAAGATCAAGATTACACCTGCTAGTACTGCTAAAGTGATCTGGTCGGACAAATACAAAACACTACAGTTAAAATGAGTAAGATGAAGATTACGCCTGCTCATACTGCTATAGTGATCTGGTCTGAAAAATACAAAACACTAATGTTAAAATGAGTAAGATCAAGATTACACCTGCTAGTACTGCTATAGTGATCTGGTCTGAAAAATACAAAACACTACAGTTAAAATGAGTAAGATCAAGATTACACCTGCTCATACTGCTATAGTGATCTGGTCTGAAAAATACAAAACACTAGAGTTAAAATGAGTAAGATCAAGATTACACCTGCTAGTACTACTATAGTGATCTGGTCTGAAAAATACAAAACACTAATGTTAAAATGAGTAAGATCAAGATTACACCTGCTCATACTGCTATAGTGATCTGGTCTGAAAAATACAAAACACTAATCTTAAAATGAGTAAGATCAAGATTACACCTGCTCATACTGCTTTAATTATCTGGTCTGAAAAATACAAAATACCAAGATTAGAATGGATTGGTTCAAGAATAAAAGTGAGCATCTGCTTGAATTCATATAAAGTTATAAAGGGGAATAACTCTAGAACAATAAAAGTGTGCTGACCAAATTTGTACTTGATCTGAGTTTTGTGGTAATAAGCGTTGTGTATAAGTTTCATTACATTTGATTTAGTCAAACTAAAGTTAGAGAACAGAAACTAAAAAATACAGCAATTTTTCCATTTGTAAAGGGACATAACTATAGATTGGTTTAAGTCACACCACCAAAATTCAACTTGATGGTATTCAGTTTTTTGAGTTATAACAAATCTATGTATCAAGAGTCAATGGAATTATAGCACTTTAAAATGAATTAATTCTGCATTCCTGGAATTGATTTGAACTATAGCCATTTAATAATAAGTCACTGAATTCTTTTATTCAAATTTACAAGAAACCTATATATGGTATTGACACTGTGCATGAAGTTGAATATAAATCTGTTAAGGCAGTATCAACTTTATATAGAAAGAGATAGAATTGAAGACGGATGGACAGACAGTTTTATTACTGTAGGCACTGCTGACAAGCAGTAGCTCTAGTAATCAACTTACAAGTTGTAAATGAAACTGTATTATCATCAGACTTGACTCCACATTCTTTTTTCCAGTCCACAGGTATATACGGTTTGGTTATTTTCTGGAAGTCTTCTAAAGGACAATCTTCAGCACATCCTGAAATTAATATATTTATTCTTTTAATTCAATTTATTGTTTGAAAAATTTATTGATTAAGTATCTATCAAGAAGTTGGTTAAAAAAAAGATTTCTATTAAAAAGTTTACCAAAAATATTGAATAAGTGATGTTTTGATGTTCATTGAAAGGGAGGTAATCACAAGGTTTTGAGATGCTCTATCAGTGGTATTTTGATAGATTTATATGAAAGGAAGATATTTACCTGGTACAGTTAGAAGATATGCTCTATCAGTAGTATTTTTATACAGAACATTAACATAGTATTTCTCTGCAGAGTTCTGATGGAGTTCTACTAAAACAGATGCTGCATATGGCGGACTGGTTCCATTCGCAAATAGATTTAAAGCAGAGAGCAAAGCAGCAACAGTTGTATCATGCTGTAACAGATAAAAGCAATTAGTCACAAGAAGCAACATTTCTGGTAACACAGGAAAACTACAATCATCTAAATTTTGTGAAAAAGATCTATTGATATACATGTACTATGTTGTTTTGAAGATAGTTGCTAAACTCAATAATATTCTTATGTTGTCTATAAGTCTTCAAATGATGTTATTTAAATTTAATTTTCCCTAACTATCTTACAACTATTTCCACCTACACATTGTAAAGTGATGAAGTTCAATTACCTCTGAAAACAAATGTTCAGAACCTTTGCAACAACACTTTGAGGGGTCTGTATGTGGCCTTTTTAACAAGTTTAAACTTAGACTACATGAAGATTATAATACTATTGATTTTGTACAGAAATACACGAATTTGTTTAGGTTTTTTAGTTGTGTATATAGCACTTTTATAAATACAATAATGAAGCATTTCTTTTGGTAATAATTTTGGCTTTCTCCTGCCTTGAAAGTGACTTTGTAATTCATAGCAGTCATATCACATTGTTATAAGATAAACTTTATCCACATCAATAAATTCCTTACAGTTCATTCTTCAAGGCATTTAAATTTTAAATTGTTCTCCATTTTATTTTTACCAAGCCTCTACAGCAAACATTATTTTTGCCATGAAATGAGCTGGTTAGATAGAAATGCTAGTGCAAGTATACATGTACATGTGCAATACTTTGATTGATTTTGGAACATTCAAGTACGAAATAAAAGATGAAGTTTTAATCTGGTTTTTTTATGGATCTTATAACACTCAATTTTCAAACAGTGACAGACTTCCAATAGACATTTTTCAACCTGATTAAGGTTAAACATATGTATTGATATTCATTTGCATAAGGTCGATTTTTATCTGATGCAGCTCAAATGTTATATCAAATGAAGAGACTTTTATTTTATCTTACCCCTGAATACATAAACATTTTAGTGTTAGTTTTATTTTGAGAGGCAGCTACCATCTGCTGGACAAATTCACCAAGAATTGGACCTGAAAAAAATAATCTTATAAGATGGACCTATATATTTAAGAGTCTGTTTGATAGTCACATTATGGAATTTGATGTGATTGTCATACAAGTTAGAGGTTTAGCTAGCCCTATAACCAGGTTTAATCCACCATTTTCTACATTATGCATGTACTTAGTCAGGAATATGACAGTGGTTATCCTTTGATTTGATGTGTTTGAGCTTTTGATTTTGACATTTTATAAGGGACTTTCAAAATTGATTTCAATATTTTTGTTATTGACTTTTAATTGATTCCTTTTATCCTTTTTATAAAACTTCTCAGGGTTGTTTATAGTCATCTGGAGATGATTTTATATCAGACAGATCTTTAATACTGTAAATTCGTTATTATTTGTGGAGTACCAATTTTTGTTTAAATTCATGGGATAGGGAGTAGGGGCATTTGATCCCAGTTTGTATCCTAGAAAATAAAGTTTTTGAGAACTACTGGTGTTTGGAATTCACCATGAAGAGAATCTTAAACAGATAGTGAAAATCTTCTAATGTTCACAAATGATTTTGTAATTCAATTGTAACTACATAAAATAACTCTTCCATAAAACTAGAGAATCATACCTCCCATTAGTCGACTTTTTTCGAGTCCACTGTACAGAAGTCTGAATTGCCAGCTGTCTAGGAAACGTAATTTCTCATACACAGTCATGTTTTCCTGTTTCCATTGCTGATTAGCCCAGGGGGATACTGTTAGGTTGTGGGCTTTCTGAAAAAATATGTCAAATCTCACTATAAACCAAAAGTGCTTGAGTTGATGATAAAAATAAACAGATGTGTTATGAATGCCAATGATACAACTAGCAATCAAAGAATGACAGTGTAAAATTATCAATCCTTTAAATATTGTTTTTAGTGGTACTAACATTGATTTTGTTATTAATAAATGAAATCATGACTTAATATGTATTCATATACAGTTCTGTAAACTAACTATCCGACATCCTGTTGATACTCATGGCATGGCACAAGATCCTGTTTTTCTCAGACTGTTTACCAATTCTTTAAACTAAATCCAATGGACATATGCTGATTGATAATTTAGTCTGGGAAACATGATGGACTTTTTAGTTGTAAATAGTTTTTTAACTTATAATCAGTTATTGAAGGTTCTCTTAGATTGATAATTTAAATGTGAGTCTTTAGTCTTTTTGGTAGTTCTTATTGTGCTTTGCTTGTTCTGATTTTTAATCGATTTTTAGTTTGCTCTTATTTTATTCTGATACACCACTGTTCTGGGTGGGGTTGAGTGCTCATGAGTGCATGTTTAACACGGTCAAACTCTGTATTTGTCTGTCTGAAGTCAGGAGCCTGTAATTCAGTGGTTGTCATTGGTCATTGTCGTTTTATACCATTTGTCCTTATTTCTATATTGAGGATATAAACATCTGTTAGTTCGTCAATAAAGATTGATCTAAACAAAAACAAGTATTTACAAAATATGAATAGATAATTGTGTACCTCACAAAACAGTGTATCAGCAATCTGCCAAATGTTAGAAATATTTTCATGATCCATTCCTGACATCTGTCCCACAAACTTGTAAAAATCCTGAAATTATACAAAATAATAAACATATGATACTCAATTGTGAGTCATTCTTAATTTCTACATTTCATCCACAAGTTAGTATAATAAAAAAAAAAGTTTTTGATTTAATTTTGGATGTAACCTGTCTTCTGATTGCCCGATAGTCTATTGTCTATCAGCTTGTACACATAATTCTGACATGTTTACTCCTTAAAAATGGAATGATAGATCTTTTGATTTTTTAGTTTAAGAATGATTATGACTTACTTTGTTTCTCATTTCCTCTTGAGCTATCTCTTTTGTTTTCATGGTTTCCTGGTACAGTTGATCATATCGTGGACAATTCTCACCCATATTTATCACCTACCAAAACAAAGTATTTATGTAGATACATGTAGTTGTGGTATTTATACTGTTTTGGAAATTTGATATCTGCTATTCCAATGGATCCTTTTTTGGGGAGCCAGAAGTTTAAAAAAAGATGAAAAAAGACAACACAATGGCCAAAATAAAAGAGAACAAAAAATAAACTGTACACAAAACAGTTATTTCAAAAGAAACCTTAATATGAGGCAACATAAACCCAAACCACAGCCAAAATAAAGAATGGTGCCCCAAATGGGTCAAAATATTTTGTCTGGTATGTACTGGTATAGATTAGAAATGTCTGTATTCAAAACTTAGTCTCCTCTAGGGAGTATAATCTTACAATGTCATATCTGTTTTTCATGAATTGTTTTGTTAGGAATTAGGCCATTAGTTTTCTCAATTGAAATGTTACCTACTTTTAATGTCAGGGCCTTTTATAGATGACCATAGAGTATGTTTTCTTTTCATTGTTGAAGGTCATTGCATAGCCTATAATTGCTTACAGCTACTTCATTTGAACTTTAGTGGATAGTTGTCTCATTGGCAATCATACTACATTTCCTTATTTTTATAAAATCCTCTTTCTTGGGTCTGGTATATACTGGTATGGGCTGCCAGTTAGTAAGGTTTGTATTCCATACTTGGTCTCCATGAAGTGTGTGTGTGGGGGGGGGGGGGAATCTTACATTGCCCTCTTTCTTGGGTCTAGTATGTACTGGTATGGGCTGCCAGTTAGTAAGATTTGTATTCCATACTTGGTCTCCATGAAGTGTGTGTGTGGAGGGGGGGGAATCTTACATTGTCCTCTTTCTTGGGTCTGGTATGTACTGGTACGGGCTGCCAGTTGATAGGTAGGTTTGGATTCCATACTTGGTCTCTGTGAGGAGGGTATAAACCAGCTAGGTTACAATAGGCACTCATTAGACATCGGTCTTCATTTGAACTGGCAACTTCTATCTACAGTAAGATGTTTCTGTTTAATTCAAATCTGTCTACTACATCATTATACGTAATGTGATTTTATTTTAATGCACATTTAGTGTATCAATTTTTAGATTGCTTAAATTTTCTGTCAAATCAACAGTAAACATGTCATAACAAAGGAGAGATACCATATTGTATTGCTTGGATTAACAAATGTTGGATTCATTCACTATAAATGAAAATAAAACAACACCAAACTTAAAAATGCTGTTTTGATGTAATTTAATCCGCATTTTAATTGTAAGAGGAACATAATATCATTGTTTGGTATTTTCATATGTTCAACATCACAATAGTCTATTTATCTATTCCTGTAATTGATCCTGTAATTAGGGATCCCTTTTTTGGTTGTCTCCCTTAGGAGGGACATGAAATTGACAATGGAGAGCTAGCAGAATAGGCAATTTTATCTGTGCGTAATGTGTGTTACCTTGAAGTTTTTTTTTAATTTGCTGTTAAGCTAAACACTTTTGATATTTTTTCAAAATAAATTTTGTTAAACGCCGATATATCACTTTAAACTTATCATACTTTGAGTGGGCAAAAGGAAATTTTGTCTTGCATGGAACCAGTCTACGATTGACAAAGTAAAACAATTTGTTTAAAAAGTGTGTAATAACTGAATTAAATCGGTAATTGACAAATTGATTATTGGTCATGTTGTTTATGCACAAAGATTGCTCATGAAGTAATAACGAAATTTTTATTTTGTCTCCAATTTATGATTTTCTTCAACCTCTTTACATCTCATTTTTTTTGTATTTAACAAAAAAAGATCTATTTCATTAGTATTGAGCACCTTACCCTTTAAATAACAATATTTCTCAACATTTCTGAACCTTTACTGCAATTGTCCCGTAATCATGCAATGACTTACTTCAGTGTGTACATAGGAACTATTCAGGAAACCTTCATATCTTTTTCTTAACCATTGACCAAAATTGTAGTGCATCAACATCCCTTTCTGAAAACAATAAAAACAACATATAATCAGAAGTAGTGCATCAATTTACCTTTAAGAAGAAATTACAGTAGCAGACAGACAAAGAAAGAAACTCCTTCTGACCTGGTCGACTTTGAAACTTGTCCGCCTATTTTTATCAATCAAGACGTAAATATGAAAAAATACAAACTAATATCATGCAAGTCATGTGATCATTATTACAGAATCATGTGATCATTATTACAGAATCATGTGATCATTATTACAGAATCACAATCATGTAAATAAGGCTGACATTTGGAAATTTTTTTTGCCTTTAATTTTTTTTTTTAGTGCAGACTGATTAAAGATAGACGGATGGATGAACAGATAAAGAGACAGACATGTAGACAGAATTATGAGGGTAAAACTTGATGCTTCCTCTAGACTATGTTCAGAAACACACATAATTTACATGGTATAAAGATGGGGTTTTCAGCCATAGTGTCCTTAAGAAATCTTGTTTTGAGGCTAATTTTTACCTTTCAAAAGCATACATGTATATAGAATAGCAAACCTCTTGTCATATACATGTAAGTACCTACCTTAGTTAACCATCCCAATCCTTGTGGCCACTTGTCAACTTTGTTTTTATCTGTAGGATATATAACCACTGGAGACCTATCTCCATGACGATACACCTAAAACAAAATAACTTTACAGATAGTTTATTTGACAAAAACTCATCTATACACTTTTTTCATATTACCAACATTTGACTATGTAGTTTGTATTTTCTACAGACCTACTCAGTCTGTGGTATAGTATAAGTTATCTACGTTCATATCCATAGATATGGGTATTTTAACACCCTGAAATACCCTAGTACACCCTTGAGGCGCAGACGAAGGGTGTACAGGGTACTTTAGGGTGTTAAAATACCCATATCTATGGATAGGTGTACAGGGTACTTTAGGGTGTTAAAATACCCATATCTACGGATATGAACGTAGATAACGAATTTATCCACGGTCTAAGTCCAATTTGGGCGATTTTTAGGGAAATTCGGGTACAAAGTTTTTACATTATTCAAAAAAGTTTTATTGAAATTTGGAAATTTCACATATTTTTTACAGGGTGTAGGGTACTACCTTTGGAATAATAGGATAAAATTGTTTGAGGATTACATATTTAATTACATATATTAATGGATCATCAACAGAGTATAATTTATTCACTGGAACAACACGAAATTTAGGAAAAATAGACTGTTATTGTTCTGAATGACTGAAAAATTATGAATCAACTCAATATTCTTTACATACGGACGTGAAAGTTATTTATTTGTTGTTCATATTTATGTTGATGGATCCAATATAACAACCATGGAAAACTGGCATTTGTGGAACAGTGTCATAGTTGCTGAGCAACTCATTAAAGTTTATTCCAGAGAGCTGATTTCTGAACTCTGTCATTTGCGTTACTTGTGAAGTGGACGCCATTATTGAGGTTCTAGCCGAAGTAGGAAGTGCCAACGGTTGAACAGGCGAAGGTAATGTTAGTTGTTGATTTGGGGCAGGTAAGGCATTTGCATCAGGATCTCTTCCATTCATTGCAGCATCAATTATTTGTCCCATTTGGAATTTTGCCTTGTCGGAAGTTCTTTGATTATATATGGCCAAACTCGACATACTTTTGTGGCCAGTGACAGACATAATTTGTGCATCAGCAAAGTACCTGCTTTCTGTAAGAATTGTTGCACCGGTCGCTCGGATTGAATGATTTGTGTAAACTTGTGATAATGAACAAAGTTTACTTAACTTATTCATAAATTGAGCCAAAGTGTCACGACCAACTGGATCCCAGTGGTCTTTGCCATAAACTGTTGCATTTAGGATGCAATTTTGAAATGTATTTCTGAAAAGCTGCCACTGGATAGAACACACTATGAGGTTGCTCTGGCATAATTGCAGTGACATTTTCCTTGTCATTGAAGCAGTGATTCTTGGTAAGTTCGTCCATTTCTTTTGTCATGTACTTTGTTTTTGGATCTGTTTTAACTATAAAAGTGTCTTTTGTCATATTTTCAGCCCCTCGTCTAAAGAAGTACATTCGTATGTCAAATTGTACTTTATTTAATAAACCAGTAGGGGAATTTGTTTGCATAAAAGTTGAAGAGTACAATTTTGTCCTGTCAATTTCTGATATTATTGGAAAGTGCTGTGTGGCTCCTTTTCCGTTGGCTTTTTATTCAGTAAGGGCGGTTTTAAATACTGATTTGATTCATTAAAGGCTTCATGTTTCATGATGTCAAACTCCTTTAAAAAAAGGGGAGCCTTTAGATATCTATTTAGAGAGTATCGGAATGAATCCAGCGAATTTACTTTATACATTTCTCCATCTGGTTTACGGGCGTCAAGATAAAAATGTTTCAGAACATCATTTAGCCGACCAGGCCCATACTGTTCAAACAGTGTGTCTTCATTTTTCTCTGCGAGATATTCTCGTAGTAAGTTACCAGCCCTTTTGTTTGCTTTTTCTGTTGATGACGCAATGTTTTTTTATCTTTTGTCCAGAATTTCATTTTCTGTGTGAGAAGCAAAACGCTTTGCCATTTTCAATATGGACGCCGTCAGCGTATAAACGTGCGTGCCATCCCCCGGGTAAATGGATAGCAACGTCCGGGGATATGGGTTAGCAACACCAAGGGGCTACGGGTTTTGTAACGACGTGCGTTAACCAATCAAAATCCTAGATATATACTAAGACGGGGATAATATATGATATTCTGATACTTCGTCAACTAAGAGCAACTGAAAAGAGTAAAATCAAGCTCAGTACAATTTTTTGGATGTCTTACCATGGAGTAAGTAACCTGTCGGAAAAAAATAATCAATCCCGAGTCAAAAAAAGTAATATTAAAATAGGTTTTTTTCTGTAAAACAAAACTTAACTTTAGACGTTTGTTGTTAGATGAAGTTCAAAGGTTAAATTTTGATATAAAGTTTAACTATAAATTGTCATATATATACACACAAACACTATGACTTCTTATCAACTATGTGGCTCATTGTTTGTCATGCTGTCTTGAATCAAAATGTGATAAGTCCCTTGCCAAATCAGATAAGTGGGGAAACACTAAGAAGTCTGTTACCATTCTAATCTGTGAGTTATGGATTTTTGAGACTTAAAGCCACATGAAACTTCAAATTAAAAAAAGGATGCATATGTTTTTTTATAACTAAATGACTAGTTTTTATTATAAAACTTTTGTACATATACTTTTTTCTAAAGAAAATTCTATAATTTGTTCAAATCTAGAGGAAGTTTACTTTTTTTAATTGTTTGCTTCCAGTAAACAATTCGCTGATGTGTTTTCCGTATGCAGTGAACTCAGCGTGACCTTTCTTGTAAAAATCTGGTGATCACAATACGCAGGGATCTGTCTTTCAAACAAATTATTATCTTTTTGTAAATGTTATACAAATGCTCAATATCCATGCTTTTTTGTTGATTGTTTACTGAGGTGACAATCGGTAAACTACAGCTTCTAAACACAACAATTAATTAGCTGCCATATTTTCACATCATAACAGACCTAGAGAAATATTTTTTTTGACAATAATAGGATATGGAAACAATGATAAAATCGTACAAAGAAGACTAAGTTTATGACATATACATACATTGGTTGAAGAATAGGATAAACATTATTTTTATAAAAGAGATGATTTTTCATTTCCTATCGTTAATTATCCATTTTTAGATGGTGACGTTCCCTTGTCACCATCTTACGGTGTTTATATATCTCAACTTGTACGATTCGCTCGTGTATGTAACAATGTTTTAGATTTTACCGAGAGAAATGTATGTATTACTGAAAAATTATTACACCAGGGTTTTCGATATCACAAACTAGTCAAAACATTTACTAAATTTTATCATCGGTATAAGGACATCATTCGTAAATATAGCTCAACATGCAGACTTCTTATACGTTCAGGTATTTCACATCCAATTTTTTATGGAAATATTCTTTTTAAAGCACAAAGGTGTCAGTATTCACCTCAAAAACTAACAAAACCTTTGAATAGACTTATTAAGAAGGGATATAGTTACGATACTGTTGTCAGGTCATTAAAGATTGCATATTTTGGCGTTAATATTGATTCACTTATACGGTCTTTGCATCGGAACTAAACACATTTATTCAAAAACCAGCTGTTGGCATGACACGGGTTATGTTCTTCTCATATATGTTATGATGGTATGATACTAAACCCCTAACGGGAAGGATTGTGCCTGATGTTCATATGATGAAATCATAATCTTTCAGTCAGTTTAATTGAAGTCTGGAGCTGGCATGTCAGTTAACTGCTAGTAGTCTGTTGTTATTTATGTATTATTGTCATTTTGTTTATTTTCTTTGGTTACATCTTCTGACATCAGACTCAGACTTCTCTTGAACTGAATTTTAATGTGCGTATTGTTATGTGTTTTCTTTTCTACATTGGCTAGAGGTGTAGGGGGAGGGTTGAGATCTCACAAACATGTTTAACCCCGCCGCATTTTTGCGCCTGTCCCAAGTCAGGAGCCTCTGGCCTTTGTTAGTCTTGTATTATTTTAATTTTAGTTTCTTGTGTACAATTTGGAAATTAGTATGGCGTTCATTATCACTGAACTAGTATATATTTGTTTAGGGGCCAGCTGAAGGACCCCTCCGGGTGCGGGAATTTCTCGTTACATTGAAGACCTGTTGGTGACCTTCTGCTGTTGTTTTTTTCTATGGTCGTGTTGTTGTCTCTTTGGCACATTCCCCATTTCCATTCTCAATTTTATTGGTTGAAGAATAGGATAAACATTATTTTTACCAGTCACTTATTTCATATGACCAAGGATTTACTATACAAATCCTTGATATGACTTAAATGTATGCCTACACTTTGTAAAAAATTGAAAATATGGAATTAAAAAAAAAGACTTTATTCCACAGTTGGGCCCAAATAAACGTATTTACACTTTTGGTATTTAGCTGAATCTTGCTTCCAAATGACCTTAGATCTACTCTGAATCACCTTTTGACGTCAAGCAACAATCACTTTTAAATTGTGACGCCAAATATTTTAAATTATGATGTCAAAGTTTACGGGAACCTGTGTGATTGTACGTAATGGCGGACAAATTTGAATACAAGTGTAAATATGTCTATAGGGAGTCCATGTGCCAAATACCAGTCACGCATAGGCTGATCCAAATTATTGTGCTGTGAAAACGGGAAATGAAGTCTACCAGGACATGGGAAATTACAAAAAAAAATGAGAATTGCTGACGTACATTGTGTAAGCGGGATACGGGAATCTGACAAAACAGTAAGCAGGATCCGGATCAGAACCCCCAACGAGACCCCCTTACAAGTGAGAGGTTTGGCTAGCTATCAAACCAGGTTTAAATCCACCGTTTTCTACATTAAAAAATACCTGTACCAAGTCTGGAATATGACAGTTGTTGTCCATTCGTTTAATGTGTTTGACCTTTTGATTTCGCTATTTAATTAATCCATTTTGAATTTTCCTCGGTGTTCAATATTTTTTGCGATTTTACTTTTTAAAAATTGTATAAATTATTTGATTTGATTTGAAAGATCGGGTTCATAAATATTTGACATTACCAAGTTAATCAGACGGAGGGTTGGATCTGCAGTAGTAGATGCTGCAAACCCCGCGAAGAAAAGCACCAACAATTTAAAATTCACTTGAACTTTCATTTTATGGACTGTACGTCATTCTTTCGACACCTCTCTTATCCCTACGATTATAGAGGATAAAATCTTATGACTTCCGAATAGACAGGGGAGTTAATTTCCCGCCATATCGAATTTTCTTTGAATAATAGATTATGTAAACTCTGTCATGGTCTGTAATGAGGAAATTATGGTGGCAAGATGCGGCCATTTCGCCTTTTCGCGTTTTCGTGTTTTCTTCCTTTACTTTGCAAACGCGAAATCGAGAAATCGAGAAAGCGAAATCGAGAAATTGAGAAATCGGGAAATAGGGAAATCGAGAAATAGGGAAATCGAGAAATAGGGAAATCGTTATAGGGAAATCGGGAAATCGAGAAATCGAGAAAGCAAAAACGCTAAAACACGAAAACGAAAACGCCAAAACGCGAAATGAATTTCTCGATTTCGCGTTTTTCCTTTCTCGATTTCCGCCCGATTTCCCGATTTCCCGATTTCTCGATTTCTCGATGTCTCGACTTTCCCGATTTCCCGATTTCTCAATTTCTCGATTTTGCTTTCTCGATTTCTCGAATTCCCGATTTCGCGTTGGAAAAGTGAGAGGAGAAAACGCGAAAACACGAAAAGGGGAAATGACCGCATCCGGCCACCATAGGAAATGGAAGATGAGATGAATTGTCCCAAGTAAGGAGCCTCTGAACTTTCTTAGTGTTGTATGATTTTTAATTTTAGTTTCTTGCGTGTATAATTCGGAGTTTAGTATGACGTCAATTATTACTGAACTAGTATACATATTTGTTTGGGGGCCAGCTGAAAGATGCCTCAGGGTGCGGAAGTTTCTCGCAGCATTGAAGACCCATTGGTGGCCTTCGGTTGTTGTCTGCTCTATGGTCGGGTTGTTGTCTCTTTGACACATTCCCCATTTCATTCTCAATTTTAGTATTAAATAAAAGATAGCTATCAAGGAAATGGTCGGTTTATTAAAAAAAAAAAAAGGATAAATACAAATCATATTGTCACATAATAATTAGTAAGTATAAACATTAACAAGTTAATAGGTAAAATAAACAAGAATGTGTCCCCAGTATAGTATAGCGTGAAAATGGGGCAACATCTCTAATTTGGCATTAAAATTAGAAATATCATATCATAGGGAACATGTGTACTAAATTTCAAATTGATTGGACTTCAACTTCATCAAAAACTACCGCGACCAAACACTTTAACATGAAGCGGGACAGATGGACGAACGGACGGACGGGCGGACGGATTAGCGGACGAATGAACAAACGGACGCACAGACCAGAAAACATAATGCCCATAACTGGGGCATAAAAAACTTTAAGTTATATAAGAAGTGGCACACTTATAATTCATAAATAATAGTTGAAGTTATGAAAATAGCATTTCACATTTACATGATGATCACCGGTACATTAAAAAACGCAAATGGATTAAAACTACTATTGAAGATTCAGTATTAGATTTATACAGTATGTATAGCAAACATGCATAGCCTGTACAATGTCATTGATTGTCACTTAAGAATCGTACACTGTGAACTTTTTAACACTTAACACAATATTTTAAAGACTGAAATGCTGAAAACAAAGTTCAAAGTTTTCGATAAGGTCAGGGTTTAAGACGTTAAAAACTCATGTAGACGGAAGAGGCATGAACATCTTCAAGCTTCTCTAAAAATTCATTATTTCTACGATATAGATCCTGAAATTAGCACATTGATCGCCGGTGTATAGTACCATGTGCAATCATATCACATCTCCTTATCTTATGTTATGCTTTTTTTAATGAAACAGTTGTTGGTAAGTAGTATTTCATGAAACCCCAAAACAATCGAATTTGATTAGAAACGTAGACATACTTCATTAAAGGCTCTCGGTGGCCGAGTGGTCTAAGAAGTTACTTCTGTAATCGCTAGCCAGTCAACACTGATGTTGTGAGTTCGATCCCCGCTCGTGCGGGTGCACTCGTTTTCAACCTTAATTTATCCTTTCAATGTTGATCTATTTATTATTTTCATTCTGGATGTCTTCACTTGCAGGACTGAATGTCCAGTCAAAAGGTTTCAACTTTAAGTTTACAGCCGATTTCATTGAGTGTGAAGCCAAATTTAAAATCTTTGGTAAGCTTGCTTGTTAGCTGAACCGTGAAGTCATTATTATCCAAGGTTTACTACCCTCCTTTCGAAGTAACATAGTCCATCAGACAGATAGATTGGTAATCTGCTGGACTAGTATATTCTTAAAGGAGGGTAGTTAACCTGACCTAACAATGACTTTATGGTTCAAGCTAACTAAAAATATTACCTTTGACTTCACACTCAATGAAATCGGCTGTAGTATTCACCAAGTTCAACCTTTCCGGTATTGAATAAATATTTGAAGTTACTAAAAAAATCTTATTTATTGCATTAGGGACATTAAACTGTAGTACTAGTAGTGCAAGTTGTGCCTTCATTAGCAAGTGAGAGGGAAAACAAGTTCAACTACCGTTTTTGGTGAATATTCAACAACTACCCTAATTGTTTTTTAAGTAGCAAGAAATATTGACTAAGTCCAAAAATCTGACATTTTTAGAATATTTGAAGAATAATAAAAATCTGATTGCAATACATGCTTCAATTATGTGTACAATAAACCTATTAGGTATTAAAGCTGTATCTCAAAAACTGTAGGAGGATAACCGACTCTATATATATATAGCTTGTACCAAAAATACCGGACATTTAAAGAAAATTTTATAAAAAAATCAAAACCCTGTAGACAAACACACCTCTGTTATAAATGAAAAGCTTTTTAGGTCAAAAACTGAAGGAGATAGCTAGACGTATATATCCGGACAGAAACAGACGAACGGACGGATGGATGGGCGGACAGATCTAAATTAACGAGCGTGCTCGACATTTTGTCCCGTGAGGGGAGGGAATATGTGAAATAGTATTAAGAGGACATACTTTACATGTACATTAAACAGCTAGGTAAGAAGTACCAGTGCACTCCAGGAATCGGTAAAGGTTTGGCATGAAATTTTGTCACTTACATATAACTCCAGACAAAACAAAATACACATTCGAAATGGCAAAGAAATACACATGTTTTTTCGCGCATACTTCATAAGTTTGTTTGCCATTGGTCTTATCCAATTTGTATTTATGCAAGTAAAATATGTTAAAAGTAATTTCGCTATAGCATGTTTGACGTATTATAATGACTTGTCTAAATATGTAAACATATCGGATTATTTTTTAATTTTTGCATGAACCCCTTGAGGGGCTCATGCTTATATATTGGCGAGTTTTGGATGTGTCTATGGGCCACTCGATATCTCTCGGCCGGAAGTCAGAATAACATTCTCGGAACGTCTCTAAAGTTTTCGGTCATTTATACAGGTCTTAACAGGTTGTTATCTATGTCTTTGATATGGTCCCTTGATGGCCCTTGACGACGCAATTATATTTGTTTTAAAACGACCACTGTGCATTGTGTGTATCTGGGTCAATTATAACGTGGTATTGTCTGTTGTCTCGATAACATGTAAACTAATTATGTTTGAAATTTAACCACGGGATACTGTGTACTTCATCATACTAGACTTACGGGAGATAACGTTCTGGTTAAAATATTAATTTTAGATCGGAAACCAGAAGATAATATTAGATCGGAAAACAGAAAGATAATATTCTTATCAAAAGTATTTAATTCAATCGGAATCAAACAAATATATACAAAATAAATACTGTATTTATGTTTCTGGAGAAACTAACAATGATTGAAATCAGAATATTTTCAGAGTTATAATTAAAGTATTTTATATGACAAGATACTCTGCTTTGGTGTTTTATAATATTCATTTGTAAAGGAAACATAAAAAATAAAACTAAATAAATTCTTGCATCGTTCAAAAAAAAAATTGTGTATAAACAATAATCATTATATTTCTACATTAATTATTTCATACCATTTTAGTTTTTATGTTTTATGAGTAATTATTATTTATTTTTTTGTCTTGTAATATATCCATAAAACGGAAAGTAAGATCAATTTATTAAATATTTTAAAAATTTTATACGGTCTTGAATAAATATACTTGTGTCTGTGTTTTCAATTCATAAAGCATGATTTTAAATCCTTGCAGCTCACAACAACCTTACAAATAATTTACAATAATTACAACAAAATTTAATTACAACCGCAATGTTGATTATTTTATACTGTTAGTATGGATTTAGAAGTCTTTGCTTATATTTTGTATAGTAATATATTCACATTGGAATGTTAGAATTTAAAAATAGATTCATTTGATAAATAAAAAGTCCATCCGTAAATACTTGACGTTCGTGTTTATTGATATTATATGATTCAAAAGAACTAGAGCACACCCGCGAAATCGCGGGCATATACAGCTTGCGAACTGTTGTAGGATGATTTTTTGTAAAAGATATTATGTATGGAGAATTTCATAAAAGGTATCAAAAGCTCTCTCCCTTTTTCCCTCTCCCTTTTTCCAAAGTCCGATATTTGTTTCCTTTCTGTTAAATTCAATTATTTTTGTGTGTCTGGCCTCAGACCACAATTATTCTTCTCCTTTGCTACAAGGCTTCTTTTGGTAATTTTAAGTCAAATTAAAGTCAAAATTTGCACCGTTTCAAACATGAAATAAATGTAACTGCTTATATATAGACCAATATTACGGTCTAATAAAATATGCTTCGAGGACAATTCTATCAGTGCTTTTTCTTTTGAGGGCCTTATTTACATGCCAATGGTAGGATATGAATCATGTATAAATGACTAAGGCTTATTTGAGGGGTGGTCGGAGGGGGCCTGATCCCGAAATCCCGAAATCGAAAAATATATTCCCATAAGGATCAATCCCCAAATCCCGAGCTTAAAAACACCAATCCCGACGCCTCGAAAAAGGTCCTGTCTGCCTCTAATCTCTACCTTACTTTCATTTTTGCCAAATCACTATTTTCCCTTTCAACAATAAATTTTTTATGCCCCATTTATGGGCATTATGTTTTCTAATCTGTGCATCCGTGTGTTCGTTCGTTCGGTCGTCCGTCCGTCCGTCTGTCACGCTTCCGGTTAAAGTTTTTGATCGAGATAATTTTAGATGAAGTTGAATATGTTTTACTTATTTTAATATATATGCAAGTGGTATGAACCCTTAAATAGTAAACATTCAAAGAAAGCAGTAGAGAGAATACAATATATTAAAGTAGTATAATTGTAGTTTACATGTAGATAAACGCGAAAAATAATTGTCCTCTATTGTCCTCTATAAGGAGGTATAATAGTTGTGATTCTTGCGATCTAAACACCATGATATGGAGAACGCTCTGGATGGCTTATTTATTTTTCATTTTTGTTATCCATCATATGATTGGTTGTACTTGTGTCACGTTTTCCTTTTTTATATATATGCAACTGGTATGACCCCTTAAATAGTAAACATTCAAAGAAAACAGTAGGAAGAATACAGAGAGTCTCTATATATTCAAGTAGTATAATCGTAGTTTACATGTAGATAGACGCGAAAAATTATTGTTCTCTATAAGGAGGTATAATAGTTGTGGTTCTTGCGATCTAAACACCATGATATGAAGAACGCTCTGATTGGCCTATTTATTTTTCATTTTTGTTATCTATCATACCATTGGTTGTATTTGTGCAAACCGGAAGTCTTATATATGACTAAAGATCAGTCCGATGACGGAATCATATCCGGACTCCTTTTTTGTAGTTTTTCTCCCAAAATATCTCAATCTGAATAATCATAAGAATGGATGACAAATGCGACTATGCATGTTACCTATAGGACACAGAGGCATGATGATTGATTTACTGTGGAAGGAAGAGAAGCGACACACAAAATGAGGTCTTCTCGTTTAATAGTATAGATTTGAAAAAAAATACTAACAGGAACGTTATAGGGAAAATTCGCGATTTTTTTCTTATGGTTTAAATATGTTCATAATGACATAAAATATATATTTACAAAGTTTTATCGCTAAATGTGCAGTAATAAAGGAGAAATTCAATAATTAATGAAAAAATATTAACTACTTCCTGTAGGTCGTGACGTTTTCTCCTGGTTTTTGCATGCCGGGATTTAAAATACAATCATTAAAAGTCTTGGTTTTTAATCATATTTTAACGTAATCGTAAGCGCGCCGATGACTTATGCTTTATCTAATTACCAGCCGATAATAAGAAGATAAAACGCACAGACGTGCAATTGTACACATTCATGAGATAAATTTTCTATGTTAAACGTATATATTCGAATTATTTTTTTAGACAACACAAAAAGTTATAAAATTATTTTTAATTAATGCATTTTCGGACTGATAAGGTGAACAAATTAAAGTACAATAATCTGTAAAGACAATAATTTGGTGTACTCTTATTGCCCTTTTACTATCTCTGCTATGACTAGGTTTATACAATGTGTGTATTCACGGTTCTGTGGCAATACTCGTAGATGGCTTGTTTAAAGGTAAATTGTTATTTGCACTTCGGTATTTAACCACGCCTCTAGGGCACACCTTGCCAGGTGTGACTGTCTATTCGGAGCAGTGGATTATAAAACAAGGGAGCATTTAATACACACATTAAAAATACAGGTGACAAATAAAAATAGATCGCCGTGGAATTATTAAAATATATTTGGTGCTATTATTTATTTGAATTCAAATAAATTAATTTACTAAGAAATAAACAGTTTTCGGTTAAAGACGGGAAACTTAATTCATGTGTCAGAATAAAATGATATACACCTCTTGTCCTTGATTTAATTCTCATAAAAAAAGGGGAACTTAGAAATTAGAAATAGCTTTACCAAATCATTTTGATTGTCTTTATTAGGCAAAAAAATGTACGAGAACACTTTCATTTAGACTTTTGAAGCCCATGTATTAATTAATATCTGAAACTATCTAAAGATAACTCTACCGAAGCGGAATATAATTGTACGAATAAAGAAAAAAAAAATGTTTTTAAATCTTTGCACATTTATGATTAATTATTGTTATCTATTGTTCATTTAATTATACTTAATTAGTACCTTAAATATGTCTACCGCTCGGCATTAAATCTTGGTGTGGTAGGAAGGGATTATACATATAGATTATATTATTTGGATGAGGATTTGAGCTAGCCTATAAAAACACATTAATTAGTTAACATACATTCGAGACCAAAGGATATTAACTTTGCTAATTCAATTAACTTTTACTCACATATAGTTTCTCTCATGATTTGTGCGTGCTTGTTTCTATAGGACAGTGTATATATTGTCCCAAAATTAATCATAAAATCGTAACTAAAAATGTCTAGTTCGGAGGTTGATAGTAAAAAAAAAGAGGTTGATAGTACTAACAGTGGTTCCAGTCCGGTCAAGAGAGGCAGATTTTGACGAGTATGGTCAATTTGGGTACGCACTAGAGCCAGAGTATACCGAAGAAGAGCTCCATAAAATGGAAGCTGCAGAAAGTTCCCGAAATCAAGATATCCTTAGCAACCCTCGCCAGTTTAACACAGCCGGATTGGTGTTCGTGTACTAAATGCATAGTTATGCCGTAATTGACGGAATGTCTTTGTTTGCCCCGAATTTACTCTCTTTGATGGTAATATTGAATTGGGTGAATGCATTAGTGACAATATCGATTTCAGAACAGTTTGTCTGAACCCGGTTGTTCTTGAAACAAGCTGTATAAGTTTTCCGAGGTACAAGCGCCATAGAGGGAGAGCTCCAGACGTACTAACTCACAGACATGTTCACATTTAGTTGAATTATACAATATGCTTTTAATTTTGTTCACTGTTGAAGGCCATACCGTGACTTATATAGCTGCTTAAGTCCACTTCATTTGGGTAAGTGTCTCCCAAGTAAACAAACCACAACTTCTTATTTAATCAAATGACTTATCTTTTTGCGAAAGTTTGGTATGCAAAAGTGCAAAGTTATAAATGGGTGTCTTGCAATATCGAAGTGATAATGTATTTGTCAGATCTCTTATATCTTTTGACGAAATCAAACCATCATGGTATATTCTGCATTTGTATAGACCGAAGTGTACTAAATGATATTCATATTATAAATGTTAAATGAAGAACAAATATTAAACCTATCTTTTTATTGTTTTCCGCCCATGTCTGCTCATCGCCAGAAATAAAGTTTGTCGCACGAAAAAATGGTATTAATTCCAGAGTTAAAACTTATTTTCCATGTTTTCTGGTATTGTACGAAAGAGAATTGACCTAACAAAAGAATTGCTATCTTAGGCTGTTAGTAACACATGTAGAGCAGTGGGTCGTTGTTGGACATATAAATCTTAGAAAGTGTATCATCTGTTAAATTTGCAGGTCACTGAAAGGGGAAGTCCCATACGGAAGTAGGTGTTGAGGATGATTTTTTTTTATCCAGTGACACATATTACATGCGTATTCTTGAACGTTTGATACATCATTTACTCTCAAATTGCAAAAACGAAAACTTCCAATTGTATTTATAGTATTTGTATTTTTATCCATCTGATGAGTTAACTAAAGCCTTTTTCAACTGATTTGTATAGTTTGTTCTTCTTCTTCTTCTTTTGGTATACAATAGTCTATCGAATTCGTTGATTACACACTGTTGGCTTACGTGGACTAGTCTATTTACAAAACTTTTACCCCAATTTACACAAAATGTATGTTTCTTTCTTATGTTCAATGTATACATGTATATAATTTAAATTGCGCTATAGTTCCGTAACTTTCTATCCAGGCGTATAAACGAATCGTCGGCAAATGCGTACATTTTTTAAAATCAATATTTCTGGTATGTTCCAATCTGTCCTTTACTATTGACAACGAGTTTATAATACATTTTCCTAAATTAACCCTTGGAAAAAATATGTAAATAGATTTTTATTTCTTCAAATCTTTTTTTTTTATGATTATTTATAAATAATATTCTTTACACCAGAAATGTTATTTATAAACAAGCGTATGAGTTAAGTAATGACTAGTATATTATATCACTTTCGGACACGCAAGACAGAGATGTATATTATAAACCTGATAGTTCAAAATGGAAAGTTATAAGTTATCGGCCGTGTACACCGATCAATACCTACAGAAGTGAAACGATGCATGAACTTGCAAGCCCGACAGGAAATCGCTTGAATACCTGGACGTGTCACCTCACATCCCTCACAATACCTTTGGGAGTAATACCTTAAGCCATGCTGGTGATCAGATGAGGGAAGATCCGAATTTATTTGAATAAAGTTTATTACTTTAAACAGGAATATATATATTAACTTAGATATACTGTTCCCAGCTTTAAAGAATTATGAACGAATTACATTTTCGAAAACAATTTTCACGGAACACTTATTTATGATTTGAACTTTGACTTTTTAATTAATTCCAATATTAACAGTTTAAAAATAACAGACTATGGTTATTTAAAAAATTGATTCATTCACATTATAGATCACATTTCAAAAGCACACTATCGGTTTGCGTTCTCAAAAATTCCGGATAAAATGTCAATGCATCCGGAGTCAAAACATTTAATGTAAGCCGTTTGACATTCGATTTCAACTACATGTATTAGATTAAGATATGTGATGACGCAAATGCGTATTCTTTTCCTGGGTATCAGTGAGATGCTTTCTATTTTCTATTTCGTGCGCTAAAATACTACTTAATAAAATTGAGAATGGAAATGGAGAATGTGTCAAAGAGACAACAACCCGACCATAGAAAAAACAACAGCAGAAGGTCACTAACAGGTCCTCAATGTAGCGAGACAGTCCCGCACCCGGAGGCGTCCTTCAGCTGGCCCCTAAACAAATATATACTAGTTCAGTGATAATGAACGCCATACTAATTTCCGAATTGTACACAAGAAACTAAAATTAAGAAAATACAAGACTAACAAAGGCTAGAGGCTCCTGACTTGGGACAGGCGCAAAAATGCGGCGGGGTTAAACATGTTTATGAGATCTCAACCCTCCCCTGCATGCTATACTACTAAATTCACTCGTGGAAGCTTATTTTCGTTTTTGTTATCTAAATTCAGGACACGGCAGAAAGAGCTTTACATGCGACTTTCAAGCACGGTCATCATTACTAACGGTATTCTGACCTCGAGTTGTTTCTCTTTTGTTTCTTTTTTGAGTAACTGTCCTATTATAAACTTTGACCTTTTCAAAAAGCTGAGGACTGTCTACCCAAGGAATAGATTCCTTAACTTTGTAATGTATTTAGCCTTTTAATTTTTTTCATTCGAGCGTTACTGATGCTTTTTTTTTTGAAGACTTAACTCGTGTCTGGCGTTTTTTATATCTACATACCTTTTTATATAAATTGGTTATTTTGAAAGTGTGTACAGGTATTCATAAACTTCTGAATTAAGAAATTTTTTGGCAAAACTAAGTTTCTCTGTATAATGTTTGAATTGATTTAAGTAAAATCAGGAAATCCTTAAAATTTGAGATGTTTTATGAGACCAAAATAAGTCTCTTCATAAGAGGTCCCAAACATGCATGCCACAGGTTTAACCGCATACAACATCTATACCATGAGTAAAGACAGCTTCAAATACGAGTTGAGAATATAAAGGCATTCATTTAGGAAACAAAATATAAAGATGTGATAGATCAAATAAATGCATCCAGAATTCCAGATTATAAAGCAAACTGAGTGCATAAATTTATATTGCGATAGGTTTGTGCAATTTGCATAAGTCATCCGGTTAGTAGAAATTAGGATTTGCCAATGGGTTATAATCGGAAAAAAATATGTACATTCCCAAGTAATATATAAAATAGTCGAGCTTTAAAATAACTATTCAAATAGAAGCTGTAAATATATACGTCCAACTGGCTTCTTCTATTCACAGTCAATTATTTCAATTCAAAAGCAAACACAAATTCAGCAACAATCTTTTGGTGACCCGGCAGTCAGCGGTCTTAGGTTCATGTATTGCTTTTCTTTTTTTTAAAGAAAGCAACTTGTTTTAGACATGAGCGCCAACGTAGACCACCATGATATTTTATTATGTGAAAGATACATAAGAGTACAGTTGATGGTTGAAAATTTCAAGATGGTCTACGTTGGCGCTGATATCAAATTTTGTCTCCGAACATAACGAAATTGTAGATTTTTTTACACTTTTCGTCGTTTAGGGCTTTTCAAGGTCTCAGTTTGATAATATTTGAGTACATAACACCTAAAAATAAGGTTCTACATGGACGATCAGATACTGCAGTTCATTACACAGGCGTGATGGGTTTCAACTTCAAAGTTTAAAAATTCTGGAAAAAGGGGGGCCAGAAACGGCCCTTATCATACCTTGTCCTTTGAAGCCACGTCCGATCAGAATGGAGACGTTAAATCCAGTGCCTCGTATAAAGATAATGCAACGCTCTTTGCACGTTAAGAACCCTAGCAACAACTCTTTTGAGCAGGGTGACCTGTTGCAAGTCTAAATTTCTGTCCCTATTCAATATACCCTTATTTCTCGTGGTAACCGTTTAAATTCAATCCCGGACGCCTCTATTACAGAACCTACCTATTGTGTTTATTCAACGTTTATTTAGTTCCCGTCCTGAATATGCATAAACTTGAATATTTACCAATGGACGTTATAGGCAACCAATAAGCAACCACTTTATCGTCTAATTAGTTATTAGTATGAATCGATATTAGTAGAAAATGAAGCCGTGCTGTCCAATAAAGGACCCAAAGTAACAAAGAATGGGTCATTTATATATATATATATACTTTTATTTATACTTTGATATGAAATCTCTTATTTCAGTTACTAACTATACTTAATATTAATCAATTTAATCAAAAATAAATAATGTTATATATGTATGTCCTTTGTTTAACCGATTTTTAAATTATATTTTAATTATTCTGCTCATTTTGGGCGTCGTGATTGGCAAATACCATATTTGATTGTTGTTTGTTTGCATATCTTACTATGCAAACCAGAGATTTTTAGTTATGAAATCAGTTTACATTTCTTTCAATTTAAGATGTAAAATAATTATATGCCTGACCCACGTCAGGAGCCTCTGGCCTTTGTTAGTCTTGTATGTTTTTTAATTTTAGTTTCTTGTGTATAATTCTGAGTTTAGTATGACGTCCATCACGTTATCACTGAACTAGTATATATATGTGTTTATAGGGACCAGCTGAAGGACGCCTCCGGGTGCGGGAGTTTCTCGCTGCATTGAAGACCTATTGGTGACCTTCTACTGTTATTTGTTCTATGGTCTCTCTGACACATTACCCATTTCAATTTTCAATTTTATACACTCTAACGTCAAGGATTTGGAAATAAGTTAATTTAGGACATCAATAAAAGATCATATAACTGAATTAGACACGATAAAAACAGTTACTCTCTTTACATCTTGGATTGCCAATGAGACAATCATCAACAAGAGGATAATTGACGTTGTCGTAAGCAGTTATATACATCACCGTGTGCCTCCAACAATGGGAAAAACCCACACCGCTGAAGTTAATTTAATACTTACCAAGGGCATTTTGACGACTCAGTTGAGCAGGATCGATTTTACCCGTGTGAAAATATCAATAGTTTTAAGAGTGGTCTCCCGTCGTTCAGTCTAGTCTATTCGTCTATTTTTAGCCACTGCTTTGTCAGATCTACTTTGACTAATGAGATTTGAGTGTCTGCTTGGTGAAGGTACCTTCCACGTCTTGTTTAAATACGAGTGCATTGGTCACGTATAATGACAGAATATAGACAGTTACTGAAAACAAGGAAAATGCGCCCCATCATGCTTTAAAAACTCTAATAATACAGTTTACATGAGCTTAATGTGTTCTCTGTGACCATGCTTGCTTTTTTTGTAGGCAACAGAGTGGATTTCAGATGGACCAGGATCACAGGCTAAACAATGATTTTGTAAACCATAAAAGTCATTTTTCGTATGTCAAAAACGGGGGCGGGTAATTATGAAATCCATACTGACAGTAAAAGATCAAAAAGCAACTTTTGCATAGCTAAAATTTGTCTTTTTGTTAATATTTCTTTTGATTGACTTAGGCCGTTTCAATTCATATTTCATAGTGTGTCTTTTTTTCGAAGTTGTGATGTTACACTATTTTTTCAGGTTGGGTGAAGGTTGGCGCCTAATAAAACGTTCAAATCCGCTGCATCTTTTTGTACATGTCCTATACGTCAGGAGCCTGGTGGTGTTCAGAGGTTGTCGTGTTTTGATGTGGTCCATAAGTGTTTCTCGTTTCTCGTTTTTATATAGATTAGACTGTTGATTTTCCTGTTTGAATGGTTTTGCACTAGTAATTTTGGGTCCCTTTATATTTTGCTGTGAATTGTGAGCATAGGCTCTGTTTGAGAACCGTACAAGTTTGACCTATAATGGCTTACTTTTACAAATTTTGAATTTGATGGAGAGTTGTGTCATTGGCACTCATACCACATCTTCATATCTCTAAATATTAGAGGGGAAAAATCAATTATACATTTGAAAACTTATTTAAATAAGAATAATACAAGTGTGGTAATAAAAAATCGAAAAGGACGATATGGTGAAATAAAATCCTTCCAAATAATAGATTTATGTTACATTTGCATTTTTTGAAAATTCTGTTTTTAACAATATCAATGGTTATGTAACGAGTTAAGTTTAACAATAGGTACATTTACTTATCTGGTCTCGAAACGGATGTGGCCTACATTATACCACAACAAGGAAGAATTATTGGAACTAGTTTATTTTTAAAATTCAGAATTTCACTTGACTTTTAATTTTATTTCCATTTCTAATTAAACATGTAAAGGATGCATTTGTGTTCAAAATAAAAGAAGCGTATCTATTTAACGATAGCTTGTTTGTTGTTGACAATAACTATACATTGTACATGTACATAATAATGTAATACACTCAATTTATCATTAATAGAGTGTGTTGTGTCAGAGCATCTTCGCTAGCCAAGGGTTACGATCCACTCCCGAGAACGGGCTAGCGAAGATGGATAGATACTTGAAACATGGAATATATTTACCACTGTCCGTCAATTGAAGCAAACAACCATTAACAAAGATGTAGGCTAGCAAAACTTCTTGTTCATAATGGCAAAATATAATTTTATTCATTACAGTAAGTATATGCATCGTCACAGTGGTGAAACCAGATATTGATATGAATGTCCTACAAGCACACTGGACAACATTGACCTGGTATAGACACAGCTCGCTCACCACATGCAGGTCTTTCGCACGTCAACTGTTGGTCGATACATAAAATAAGGCCATCACTGCATTTACATCCATAACAGTCGTCATGGAAACCTATGTCTTCACCATCCCCATACCAATTACCGTCTCTGTAACAGGCTGAAATTAAATTCATTTTAAAAAAAAATATTGATTTCCATTTCCAACCCCATTCCCGAAATAATGTCGCACTTACATTTTTATATTGTTAGTTGAAATATTGTAGAACCGAATGAATGAACTTGAGTCGCATTGACCTATGTTTTTAGCATGTTGGTTAATATTGAACATAAAACAAATGACCTTGAACAAAACATGCCCCAAAACTCTTAATTTGCCGCAGTCGTACAATGCTGTTGTTTGGAATGAACAATAAAATAAATATTAATTTCATTATATGTAGGCTGTAAACAGGGGCGGATGCAGGAATTTTCGAAAGGGGGGGTGCTAACCCAGGGCACCCAGGGCAAAGGGGGGGGGGGGTGCAAAACATATGTCCCGATACAAATGCATTGATCGGCAAAAATAAAGGGGGGGGTGCGCACCCCCGGAACACCCCCCCCCCCCTGGATCCGCCACTGGTAAAATAGAACTTACCATTTGACGCCAACGTTGATGAAACAATCAACAGCATGTACATACAAACCCCAAGGTATTTAATCATAGTTAATGTTCGAATAGTCAACCTGAAATATATAAGTCGAACGATGACCACTAAATGTATAATTTAAATCATCCAGTATACACAAAAATGGTCATTGTATATGTAGTTCTTGAAGTAAATAAAATGTTTAAAATTACTCGGCACATCTCTGGAAAAATCTTCATCGGTTCATAGAAGGATCCAAACAAAAACGCCGAATGTGCTTGAATAAGCTGCAACTTGAGTTAATTGCAACTACACCAGAAGAGATAATAAAAAAAATCTCATTGAATCCATAAAAGACTGATCTACCATTGCCGCGGCTGGCAGGTCAACAATACCACTGCTAGCCCATATTTGTGTCTGATTGTCAATGTTCTATATGGTCGTTATTTACATTATTACCATTGTGTCCGTATCGCAGCTGGTGCACTGTTTGTCCATAATGGTGCCTGGTAGCCAATGCTTCAATATGGTCGTTATTTACATTATTACCATTGTGTCCGTATCGCAGCTGGTGCACTGTTTGTCCATAATGGTGCCTTGTAGCCAATGCTTCAATATGGTCGTTTTTTTACATTATTACCATTGTGTCCGTACCACTGATGGTGGACCGTTGTCCACAATGGTGCCTGCTAACCAATGCTTCTTTATAGGAGTGTTTTTACATGTACTACCATTGTGTCCGTATCGGTTGACTGTTTGTCTACAGTGGTGCCTTGTATCCAATGTTTCTTTATGGACGTTATTTTTAAAAATGTATACTGCCATTGTGTCCGTACAGCTGATGGTAGACTGTTAGCCCTTTCTAGTGCCTCGTAGCTAATACTTTTATATTGACGCAAACAAAGAGACAGATTTTGATTTCATATTTTTAGTTCTTAATTCTGTTTTGTAGTAAAATTACATGGTTCCAACTGGCTTCATGAAAATTTATCAGCTGATTAATGTCTACATTTTCTATGTCCAATTAATTTTGATGTATTGGCTTTTTAATGCATGGCACTATAGTGCAGTTGGTCGTGTTTCATGAACAGAAAAAAAAAGATAATAATCAAAACAAAACAAAAATGATGTAAACTCAAAGTTGTTTTTGACCAAACAATATCAAAACTGTCTTTTATGTATTTGTATTGTAATTCATTATCAATTAAATAGATATACACAAAGCTAATACTAGTATTACTTACAGCGCAGTGATATTTACAGTGTCGTTATAGTCAATACACTAACAACCAGTATAAATAGTGTATTGAATGCCTGCAGACATGACAACATATGTCTGTAATGGTTTTCATAAAACAGAATTGACATTGAAATTCGGCAAATAAAGCCATAGATGACACAGTTCACCATGGCATATGTATTAACTACATTCTCGAAACCATCCTTGTGACAAGTGTATACCATTACAGATTTGATTAAATATGCTGTTAATAGCTTTCATTGAAAAAAAATTCAGCCAGGACCGCTCACAATAAACCGATTGTAAAAGCTTATTGCGTTGTGAGAATACAGAGATATGGTATGGCTGTAGTTGTCGGATGTAGACTTTGGATCTCACCTTTGAGTTCATTCATGCCAACCAAGAGAGAATTTGACCAATCAGACATCAAACGGGTCTTTTACCATGATAAAAGACTTTGACCACTCAGAGAACTAACGGGTCTTTTGTCATGATAAAAGACTGACCGCTCAGAGAACTAACGGGTCTTTAACCATGATAAAAGAATTTACCCACTCAGAGAACTAATAGGTCTTTTGCAATGATAAAAGACTTTGACCACTCAGAGTACTAAATAAACTCATCATAGATACCAGGATTAAATTTTGTATTTACGCCAGACGCGCGTTTCTTCTACAAAAGACTCACCAGTGACGCTCGAATCCAAAAATGTTAAAAAAGCCAACGGGTCTTTTACCATGATAAAAGACTTTGAAAACTCAGAGAACTAACAGGTCTTTTGTCATTTCAAAAGACGTTGAACACCTCTTTTTAAAGCAAAGGGAACATGAATATATAGACTTAATATGTTAAATTAACAAGAATCAGCATTACATTCTTTCAGCTTTTCTTCCATTTTTTCGCCTATACCAAAACAATAACTCTGTTTGAAATAATATTAGTTACATAGTGTGTTAGTGACCTAATATGATATATACAGGGTCAGTAAATTCGTCACTATAGCACACTATGTAACGAATTTATCTTACCGACTATCTTTATTTGTTGAATTTAGACTGAAGTTGTCTTGTTTGCCTTCATACGATATCTTCTTATTTCTGTATTAAAGTGTTCAAGTGTTCAATTTTAAGAACCTTCTTCAATTGGTCTGCACTAAAACTAATGTAAACGATAAATATCTATAATCAACAACCTTGATATAACAATATTAAACAGAACTTCCAATACTTTTAAATAATCAAACACTGCCTAAGTCGTAAATCCACTACTAACCGTGTATTGAAATAAGCCCCGTCTCCCTACTAACCTAATATGGAATATACACGGTCTCCACGAGGTCGCTTTTAACCAATCATATTCCTAGAAATGTATAGGAGGTAAGATAAAGTTGCATATGGTCTATCTGAAAACAATTTCGAATCTGCTTTGTATTATGACAACAAATCAGTAGCATTTATCTTACCTTAGTTTTATGTCCTAATACATCTTTGTCTGGAATATAGGTTTTCATTGTTAAATTGGACCTTATATTAACCATTATTAATATTGTTTGCTTGTATTATCAATTAGTTTTTAAATGCAAAAATTGTATTCAACAGTTTTTGCGTCATGTTTATCACTTAAGTTAGGCGCTAGTTCCCTAGTGGATTATGCTTAATGCGGTTATACACAATTGACTTCATATCTTTCCTGACGAATTATGCGGTTTTGAATTAATAAATAAGACAAGTAAATCAGAACAAAGGAACATATATTTTTTGTCTTAATAACAAGTGTGGACACAGATGAGTGTGGATAGTATGTTTGGATGTTTGACAGTGTTTTATGATAAATGTAGTTCTATGATTTTCCTATATGTGTTATTAACTGTGTTGCACGATGACAACCAACCTGAGCATTAGGAGTGTTGTTTATTTTATATTCAGTTTAGTTTTTATGTTCCAAACGGGCATGGAAGAGACACTAATTGCATTAGTTACCAAATGATTAGGATAGAATATGTTCCACATCTTTGATTTTGGATACATTTGATAGCTAGGAGGGCAACACATAATAGGTTCAATTTTTCGTGATTTTTTTAAATTGAGAGATGATATCTGAGAACATGATATAAGGAGACTGTAATTCAGTGGTTGTCGTTTGTTTATGTGTTACATATTCGTTTTTTCTTTATTTTTTGTACATAAATGAGCCTGTTATTTTTCTCCTTTGAATTGTTTTACATTGTCATTTCGAGACCTTTTATAGCTGACTCTGCTGTATTAGCTTTGCTCATTGTTGAAGGTTGTGCGGTGACCTGTAATTGTTAATTTCTATGTCATTTTGGTCTGTTGTGGAGAATTGTCTCATTGGCAATCATATCACATCTTTTTGTATATGTATTTGCTAACTATTTGTATGGTTCTATTTATATATCTTTGTGGTGGCTTGTCAGTATCATTAGTAAAACACTTTAAAATGTTGAATTGATCCTCAGATTAGAAGACATTTATTGGTTTTTAGTAATGACAATGCCTAACATGATGCTTGGGCCTGATGAGCTAGAAAGTAAGCTTCTGACCTGTGCTGTTTTCTATCAATTCTTTGATAATATCTCCTTCAAAGCTGGTGAAAGCAAAACAAAGTTTTGACCAATACGAAAATGATATCACCGAAAGAACCTTTGTGAGCATGCATTAAAGACTCATAACTGCTCCAAAAGTTATCTGAAAGAATTTCAAGCATGTCAAGTGGATATTATAAACATTTACTTAATATGTCCAAATATCTAAATAGTTATAGTATTCAATATGAAAATGGTATTGAAAAATTATTCTCTTTTCATTTTTTTGTTAATATGTGGATACAAATATAAGTGATACCAATACAGTATTTGTTGTGGTATGAAAGTGTTGCTGTTGTAATTAACATTTACTGTTACAATGTTAATTCACACAAAATAAACAAACGAGTAATAATGTTGAAATTTTGGTCTAATTTTTAACATAATTGAATGACCATTTACACTCAGGACCAAGTCATCAGTAGGCATTACAGATGTATTAATACAACCTAGCATCATTTTGCTAGTAGCGGGAGTAGCATTGTTGTGTAAATTTGTTCTTTTTTTTTTTAAATTTGGTCAATGGACAAATAATGTTTGGTTCAAACAAAAAATAAAATGCTTTTATCGCCCTGTTACTTACATTGTACATAGAAATGATAATACTTTGAGATATCCTTGCACATGAGAGTTGTCTGTAAAATCTTTATTTCACAAAGAATGAATTGCATAACAATGAACCGAGCTCAAAGCAAAGCACTTTAATTATACACTTAGACAGAGAGCTCAATCCAGTGATATACTTTGTACAACAGGTCCTTCATGAACATCCATCAACCAGAACCATATCTCAATAACATGCCATACTACATTTGGAGCAGAAGTCCTGAAAAAGACATGATTTTTTTTTATCGTATTTAAAGTATATATGCATAGGTTAAAACTTTCACAAATTTGTGGTATAATCATTCAGTGTCTGGTTTGTCTTAATAAAAAATGTAGAAAATGGAGTTGTAAGCCCGAAGTAGTGATATGTATATTTGTACCATTTACTGTAATCAGAGACATATATACATATGTGTATATATGTCTCTGCTGTAATCAAATAAGAATATCCTCTCTATCTCATTGCAGAATTAAAGAAGAATGTGTAATATAGTACACTAATGCCCGTCTTGCACTATCAGTTTCTATGATTAGTGTACCGGGAAAGTGGGGTCAAAAATCTAATTTGGCATTAAAATTTTGGAATAGGAAACATGTGTGCTCAGTTTCAAGTTTCAACTTCATCAAAAACTACCTTGACTAAAAACTTTAACCAAAAACTTTAACCTAAAACTCGCACTATCATTTTCTATGTTCAATGGACCGTGACATTGGGTTCAAAAATCGAATTTAGATTTTAAATAAAAAAGATCATATCATAGGAAACATGTGTACTAAGTTTAAGTTGATTGGACTTCAACTTCATCAAAAACTATATTGATCAAAAACTTTAACCTGAAGCGGGACAGACGGAGGAACGAACGGACGCACATACCAGAAAACATTATGCCCCTCTACTATCGTAGGTGGGGCATAACAATACTGACTTATCAAGAGCAAAACTACATAGAATGATAATGGCGATACTGTAAAAGAGGGGCGAAAGATACCAGAGGGAGATTCAAACTCTTAGATAAAAAATAAACTGACAACGCCATGGCTAAAACATAAAAAGACAAACAGACAAATAAAAGTACACAAGGAACAAAATAGAAGTCTAAAGACTAAGCAACACGATCCTCACCAAAAAATTGGTGATCTCAGTTGTTCTGGAAGGTATAGCAGATCCTGCTCCACATGTGGGACCCGTCGTGTGTGTTGCTTATGTTAATACAAATCAGGTATATAGTCTAATTCGGTAGGTCACATTCGTGAAAAGGGAAAGGTATTGTAGTTACGACATATGAAACATATCCGATATCATCTGTGAAACGTTTATTCCATAACGGTCAACCAACTCGTGATGGCGTCCGTAAAATTTACGAAGGGATGATTTCAACTTCACCATTTGGAACTCTTGGTTTAATAGCTTGCTTGTGAGCACAAACACTTATATATCAAGGAAATCATGATAGGAAATACAAGCCCGGGAATATCGTATCAATTGGGAGATATATACTCCGTATGCCGGCGCTGCTGGAATGTTGCTACATAGAAATGGAAAGTTCAAAATTGGGTATCTGAAATCATCTCTTTAGTCGTAAAGTTATGTTTTCAATAAACTCATCATAGATACCAGGACCAAATTTTATATATACGCCAGACGCGCGTTTCGTCTACAAAATACTCATCAGTGACGCTCGAATCCCCCCCCCCCCCAAAAAAAAATAAAGTACGAAGTTGAAGAGCATTGAGATCCAAAATTCCTAAAAGTGTTGCCAAATACAGCTAAGGTAATCTATGCCTGACGTAGAAAAGCCTTAGTATTTCAAAAAATTCAAAATTTTGTAAACAGTTTATTTATAAATATAACAATAGCAATGATAATTCATGTCAGCACAAAAAGTGCTGACTACTGGGCTTGTGATACCCTCGGGGAAATAAATCTCCACCAGCAGTGACATCAACCCAGTGGTTGTGTTTAAACTAATCATAGATACCAGGACTAAATTTTATATATAAGCCAGACGCGCGTTTCGTCTACAAAAGACTCATCAGTGAGGCTCGAATCCAAAAAAGTTAAAAAAAAAAAAAAATAAATAAAATAAAATAAAAAAAAAAAAGTACGAAGTTGAAGAGCATTGAGATTCCAAATTCCTAAAAGTGTTGCCAAATACAGCTACGGTAATCTATGCCTGACGTAGAAAAGCCTTAGTATTTCAAAAAATTTAAAATTTTGTAAACAGTTAATTTATAAATATTACAATATCAATGATAATTCATGTCAGCACAAAAAGTGCTGACTACTGGGCTTGTGATACCCTCGGGGAAATAAATCACCACCAGCAGTGGCATCAACCCAGTGGTTGTAAATAAACTCATCATAGATACCAGGACTAAATTTTATATATACGCCAGACGCGCGTTTCGTCTACAAAAGACTCTCAGTGACGCTCGAATCCAAAAAAGTAAAAAAAAAAAAGCCAAATCAAGTACGAAGTTGAAGAGCATTGAGATCCCAAATTCCTAAAAGTGTTGCCAAATACAGCTAAGGTAATCTATGCCTGACGTAGAAAAGCCTTAGTATTTCAAAAAATTCAAAATTTTGTAAACAGTTAATTTATAAATATAACAATATCAATGATAATTCATGTCAGCACAAAAAGTGCTGACTACTGGGCTTACAACCGACCCTCATTGTAAATTTCTAGATGTCAAATCAATATATGAGGCAGACTTAACTGTATCTGTAGTATCCTTTATCTCTAGTTCGATGGGATAGATTCGTTCAACATAGTCACCAAACTTTTTATTATTTAGTGAGAGATCATCATAGTCATCAAATTTTGTATTATTTAGTGAGAGATCATCATCTATATAGCGGAACATAAAGTTAAAGGATATTGCTAACTTCTTATCTTTCTTCCTAAGAAGTTCATGTATGAAGTCAGCATCATAATGACAAGGAAACAAGTCGATTACACCTTATTGCTAATCCCGGCTGCTTGAACTTTTGACGTCAACAACAATCACTTTTCCATTGTGGCGTCAGATATTTTGCTTTATGACGTCAAAATTTTATGGGAACCTGTGTGATATCCAGTAATGGCGGACAAATAGCGATAAGGTGTATTGGTTCCCATTGGAATTCCGACAGTCTGTTGAAAAACATGTCCTCCAAACGTAACAAATATGTTATCAATGTTGTAAAAGTTACCTTGTTTTGTTACCTCCACGACGAAATGGTTACATCGGTTACATGCAAGTGGTTACATGTGTCAAACATTGAAAAAAAATATTTCTCTGTGTTCATTGCAGGGGAAGTAATTTGTTGCCACTAGATTTTACAATGAAATCGTACTGAAATCGCTGAAATAAATGAAATCTCATGATCACGCTGAAAAGGAATGAACTGAAAATCGATATTTTGGGATAGATATCTGTAACTTGTATAATACCATGTGATTTTGATAATGTGTAAGGTTCATTCTATTTTTGTTTGTTTGATTTGTTTCGTTTTTTAATTGTTTTTTTTATTTAAATTGACACTCTAAAATGATTGTAATCAGGCATAAAATATCATAAATCGCCCAAAGTGACTTTTATATCTGAATAGGTACAAGAACGTTTAGTTTCGATCAGTTTTATTCAACGTTAAACTTATCAGTAAACCAGGGTGTCCCTTACTGTTCTCCATACATTATATTTTTCTACCGGTTAACATTGAGATGGCGAAACAGTCCAAAAGAGATTTATTTGAGGACTTAGAACTGTACAATGAGAAAGAAGATAATCCTGTTATTCCACTTGCAATGGGTGCTCCAGGCACAGACACAATCTCTGGTTGTAAGGAGATCTTACTGGAATCGACCAGGATAACACTGGTATGTAAAAATAACACGAGTTATCTCCCTGTTTATGTGTTTTAAATTCATTGAAGTGTTGATGTTTCTTGTTTGAGGACAAGAAGCATTTTTGCATGAGTTTTTTAAAGTTATTTTGGTTTGAGACGGTTAATGTGGATGAATACTGAATTAAAATCAATAGAAATTTTAATCATTTGTCAAAATGTTGTTTATAGTGCCTTTTTCCAAAATATAATAAAAAGTATGGGTCACCACACTTTTTTCACGCTTCATCAAAATTGACAGATTTTGTATAGATTATGCACAGGCACTTGTCTCTCAAAAAAAAATCCTACATACTTTAATTTAACACTTTATATTAAGGTATATAGAGGAAAAAAAATTCTGAAGTCTTAGACTAGCAAATATTGCATCAATTTGAGAACCAAGTCCTCATTTTTCTGCCTCTTCTACCAGGCCACACTGTTCAATTATTTTCGAATTGCAAATTCAAACAGTACTTTATTTTTCACCACTCCATTCAAGTGCTCTGGGTCAATGTAAATTATCAAACTTTCTATATCATCTTTAATTTTTTTTATCTTGGGACTGACCAGGGTTTTAGCTTGGTGAGAAGTGGCCACTCTTGTTAACTTTCGGATAAATTATAAATAGGAGACAGAAATGAACTATATTGGTTAGAGGTACACATAGGGGAGGGTTGAGATTTAACAAAACACTTTTAACATCGGCACATTTGTTGTACCTGTCCCAAGTCTGGAACCTCTGCCATAGTCTTTAATTTTTTTTTTCAATTTTCATTCCTTTTTATGTTTCTGAGTTTATTGTGACGTTCATTTTATATGAACTAGTACACATTTTTGTCCAGGGAACGACCATTTAACTTCTACCCTCTCCCAATTTCTTGACGTTAAATGATTGCTCTCTTAGGAACCAGCTTCCGACCTCCTACTGGCGCATGATGTTCTCGCTGTGTCGAAGACTCGTTTTTGTTTTGCCTTGGGCTGTTTTCTACTCTTTGGTCGGGTTGTTGTTTCTTTGACACATTTCCTATTTCCATTTTCAATTTTATCAATGTCGCAGGAAGAATGGAACACCATATAAAATCGACTTGGGATGAGGGATAAATCACCATAAACCCATAAACTTGTCGTTGTAATGCGTGTGGGCCATTTCTGCATTTAATGAGTCGTCCAATATATAAATACTTTATTATATAATCTGCAAGTATACAAATTGTAACCCAAGTTTACAATTATGTTCCAATAAATATGAACAATATCTATACTGAAATATTTGCATGCAACGGAGCTTTATTCTGACCTTAACTTATATACCAAAATGCGGCTTTCAAGCCATACTGAATTCTATATATGAAATACTAAAATAACTTTACTTTAATTGAAACATTTTAAACATTGCTAAAAGAATAAATAAATTTACAAGTACCTGCAGCGTAGACATTAGTCTGCCGCCTCGGGGGGGCCACTTGCTATATAATTAGTGGTAGGGATGAGCCGCTGGAATAGGTCACTTTTTCATGCTCTACGATATATGAAAAGGGTTAGAAATTCAGATGAAATATATCAATAGGTTGTTATTATCACTTGCTTGATTATATCATAAGTATCTGAAACTAATCAGATGTCCGTATTTATTTTTGATGCGGTTAAACCACAGTCGTAAATGCATCAGTTATTTGTCAAACCAATTAAACTCTATTTATTCTGATGTGGTATTTCCACTGATGCCAGTGATAGATGCAATAAATCCAACTATTTTGACATTTGCACCTAATTAACATTCAAGGGTTTGTATACATAAAACATGATAACAATTATTTAAAGAAATTCCATTGTGACAGCGTCCTTTAAGAGGGAACGGCAATGAAACTTTTTATCAGTTTTTATCAGTTTTAAATTAATATTTTAACATGTTAAAATCAGTGAAGGTGTTACACTCTGCATGCTCTGGGGGTGATATTACATTTATCTGACCACAGATGTAATACCATCTATGATCTGACCAAACGTCTTTTATATGTATTGTAATTTGGAATTGAATATCTTTATAATGAAAGATGTAAAACGGCAATAAGAAAAAAGTGTTTAAGATGACACGATTGTGACCAATTTATTGGAAAAGAAGGTGATATTATTGCGACTATTTACAAGATGATGAGCGGGGAAAATATTGGAAAATATTGAAATATATCTATAGGTCTGTTTTTTTGTTAATTAATATATGACAAGGTATATATTTTTGATTAACAAAATATATGAAAAGGGTGGAGTACTTGATGTCTCAGCTGCTCACCCCTACCAAAAAAAGTTTGAAGTGGCCCCCCCGAGTCTGCCGCCTCCCCGATTGTAATAATGACCAGTGACTAACTTTAAAAGTGAAATTGTATTAATATATATATGGTTAGTATTGCCGCGCTTTGAGCTCATGCAAAACTCATGCTATTTAAATATAAATATATATCATTTAAATAATAAGAATCGCTTTAACTTTCTATTGTACTAATTTAAATATTGAGTACGTAAAGCAAAGCATAGCGTATAAAGCTATAGTCTATTTCAAAATATGCAGCGCAAAACTATTGTCGTCAATCGTCAAGAAACATGATGATATGAAATATGAATATGATATGAATGGAAAACATATAACACGGAAAACACAATTAATATGAAATGCATAATAATGAACCAAAATGGATAAATATATCCGGTGACATACACCCCCTCCTACAAAAAGTTTCGTCTCGAAACTATATCGAAACCAATATATCAAACCTTATACAACAATATGACACTTGAAATTTGGGCATTCTAGATAGGTATGCGGCAAACGCCTCTATACCATATAGCAATGACCAAAATTCAAGACAACCAATAGGATTCACAAACAAATAACAGAGCAAAAAAATATCAAAAAGTTAAATAAAATTAAAAAAATCTTTCCTCATTGCTTTGAATTGCCGTTGACAAACGATCAATCCAAATTCTTGCCAAATCAAATGTAGGATGTACCCCATCCACTAATCTGTTATACAAATATCTAAATTTTCCACTCTTACATTTATGTACAGGAGAATGAAAAAATGGAGTGATAACATGATTTGTATGATTAAATTCTGTAATAAAATTATTTACATCCTGTATAATGGAGTTAAGTTCTAGCTGCATCCTATCGTATGCATTCTCATACTTTAAATGACTTGTTTTTCCAATAGACAATCTATGTAAATTCCAAAGACAGAAACTCATAGTTGTAATAGTAGCAAAAACTACCTTACAATTTATACTTTTCAATTTAGTTTCTGTATTTACTATAGTATTCTTTAGTCTCAATGCATGTTCAAAACAACTATTGTCAGTTCTTTTAAGAAATGATTCCTCATAATTTGATCTACGATTCCTTTCTAAAGAACAAATATCCGGTATTCCAGCTATGAAATACACGATTTTCAGACCGTCTATATCTTTAAGATCCTCATATGCATATTTGCACAAAGTTTCCAATTTTCCTCCAGGCACTACACGTACTAACGTTTTACAACGAACTTTGCCTTCTAGAACTTTTCCTCTACTAGACGTGTAAATATATGTATGCTGATTCATTTCTGTGAAACAAACAAAAATGAAACTAAATAGAAATAAAACTAAATTCCAAATATCAATAAAAAAATATTCAAAGGTTAAAACATTAAAATACTAGTATCTAACATAATCTTGAAAACGGACTGGCGGTTTCACTTGTCTACTCGACCGCCGCACTTGAATTTCAGACTCTGGTTGGACATAATCTAAAGCGCTCGGCGCATGATTATCAGAGGCGCTTGACGTTTGATTATCAGGACTGGTTTCTGATTCACTACTGACGGGAACTGGGTTGCTAAACTCAGATACATCTAAAATACTTGACCTCTGACCATCAGATTGTTCAATACTACTGTCAGGACTACTAGATCGCTGACTTACTTCATCTAGATTCAAAATGCCCGGATGAAATTCATCCGCTAAAGGGTTCAGAGGCAGTACTATATCTACTCGACGCCTCGGGCAATCGTGCACTAAAAACTCTTCTTCTGAATCAGATTCAGAAATATCAGATGAAGTAATTGAAACAACTTGGTCGTCCGTAGTGATTTCGTCCACTGTTTTATCAGAGTCTAAAACTTTGTCTACTAATACAGACGGACAATCTTTCTTCTTTGAAACTACATTTCTCTTATCTTGGGAGTTCTCACTACACTGAGGGTTTAAAATGGGAATGGAAGTAATGGGAAGTAACATATTCCTATGTACTGTTTTACGGCCCCGACCGTGTTCCTGTCTGATGATATAAACCGGAATATCAGAGTCAGGTTTTGAAACTATAACATAAGGTTGTTTACCCCACTTATTTTCTAATTTATGTTTCCCTCTAAACGCCACATTTTTAAGTAGAACTCTATCACCAGGCTCCAGTACTGACTGTCTGACTTTCAAATCATATCGCGTTTTATGACGTCTCCCAGTCCTTTCGGCTGATTTTTCAGCTGTTCTATAGGCAAACTGCAGTCGTTTTTTCAAATCACTCACGTATGCAGAGTGATCTTTTGTAACAGACTGGTTTGGATTACCTATAAAAGCATCAATGGCAAGCCGCGGGTGCCAACCAAACATCAGATAATGTGGGCTGTATCCAGTTGTATCGTGTTTTGTTGCATTATAGGCATGTACTAACGGCGCAACATACACTTTCCAATTGGATTTCTTTTCATCATCAAGAGTACCCAACATGTTTAATAAAGTCTGGTTAAAACGCTCGCACTGACCATTCCCTTGCGGGTGATACGGAGTAGTGCGAGATTTTTTTATGCCTGCTAATCTACACAGTTCCTGGATAACCTTACCCTCAAAATTTCGTCCCTGATCACTGTGAAATCGAGATGGAAAAGAATAGTGCTGAATAAAATTTTCCCATAATGCTTTAGCTGTAGTTTTAGCGGACTGATTTTTCGTAGGTATAGCTTGAGCGTACCTCGTAAAATGATCCGTAATGACCAAAATATTCTCATACCCTCCCTTTGACTGCTCAAGAGTTAGAAAATCTATACAAATGAGCTCCAAAGGGTAGGAAGAACATATATTTACCAATGATGCAGAATTCCTGCACTTCGACTTTCTGAGTATGCAGTTCTGACAGTTCGAAACTTTTCTCTCTACGTCTCTATCAATACCCGGCCAAAAATATCTTGATTTCACAAGTGATAAAGTACGATCGCGCCCCTGGTGACCTACATCGTCGTGCAGAGCAGTCAGTACTAGTTCATGGTAAATAGAAGGTAATACTAGTTGAAACACAGCTTCATGATTAATGTAGCTTTTCCTATATAAAACCTTATCTTTCAGACAAAGTTTATCCCATTCTCTCAATAATCTTCGGACAAGATCCGTCTCATGAGACATCTGACGCTTAGTGAGTCTATGACCGGTTGTAACTAAATCAATAACTCTACTTAAGCATGAATCTTGTCTCTGCTCATACGTCCAATCTATATCAGCGAATTTGGATGTATCGGCTAAAATCTCGCTATCGCTGTCTATAAACTGAATATCATGTGACAAACATACAGTTTCAATAGCAGGGTTTGTATCTGGAGTTAATACTATAGATTTACAAATAGCCTGAACTACGTCACTAAAAACTTCTTTACAATCGGACGGAAGTCTAGAAAGAGCGTCAGCGTCAATATTTGACTTGCCTGTTCTATACACAATGCTGAAATCATAGTTTGACAATGAAGCAACCCATCTATGGCCGGTAGCATCTAATTTAGCTTTACCGAGAACGTACGTAAGTGGATTATTATCCGTTCTAACGGTAAATTTGCTACCAAAGAGATAATCATGAAACTTGTCAGTTACAGCCCATTTAAGCGCCAAAAATTCTCTTTTATGGGCTGGATATAACTTCTCTGGGCCACGTAAGCTACGACTAGCGTAAGCTATCACCCGTTCTTTACCCTCCTGTTCTTGATACAAGACGGCACCTAAACCGGTACCACTTGCATCAACGTTTACAATGAAAGGTAATGAAAAATCTGCATATGCAAGAACTGGTGGGTTTGTCAACTTTTCAATAATAAGATCAACAGCATTCTGTTCCTCGGGACCCCATTTCCAAGGACTAGGCTTACTAGACTTCTTTCGTTTAGACCCAAGGTTCTTCTTGTTCGTAGGGTGTCCAAGAAATAGGTCATTAAGAGGCTTTGCAATCTTAGCGTAGTCTCTAATGAATTTCCTGTAATAGGAAGTGAAACCTATAAACCTACGAAGGTCCTTAATGCTCTTTATAGCTGGCCAATTTTGGACTGCTATAACTTTCTCTGGGTCGGTTTTGATACCGTCGGCGGACACTATAACACCAAGATATTTAATCTCCTTCTTAAAAAATTCACACTTGCTACCTTTGAGTTTTAAGCCGTGGTGTTTAAGACGACTAAAAACAGACTCAAGCCTAGCAAAATGGTCATCTATGTTACGTGAAAATACCACAATATCGTCTAAAAATACTAAGCATTCACGTAAATGAGCTTCTCCCATGCATCTTTCCATCAATCTTTGAAACGATGCCCCTGCGTTTGTCAGACCAAAGGGGAGCCTATTAAATTCATAGAACCCCAATGGACCTAACGAAAACGCGGTCTTATGCTTGTCTGACTCTTTAATGCCCATTTGCCAATATGCCGATCGAAGGTCCAGTCGCGTAAAGTATTTAGCCCCAGCTAGACAATCAATTGTCTCGTCAATGCGAGGCAAAGAATAACTGTCCCGAATTGTCTTCTTGTTTAAAGATCTAAAATCTAAACAGAAGCGCAAAGAACTGTCCTTCTTACGCACGAGAACCGCGTTACTGGCGTAAGGACTGTTAGACTCCCTTATACAGCCCGCCTCCAGCATTTCACGTACATGTTCTCTTACCTCATCGAACAATGCTGGAGGAATACGCCTGTAAGGTTGTCTAAAGGGTTTGTCATCTGATAACTGGATCTCGTGCTCCATCAGATCTGTGAGCCCAATGTCAGTGGGTCCTTGGGAGAAAATAGACCTATACCTGCTAATTAAACCTTTCAATCTGAGTTTAGTATCCTCAGGAACATCGAAACTCTCTAAGTTAATTCCTAGGGATGATAACTCCTGATCAGACAAACTCCCTTTCTCTTCATCAACAGCGCTTTCAGCACTGTGCACATCTACATGACGGACAACCTTAACCTCGTTCAGAGAACACAAGTGTGTTTTAGGTTTTATGACCATAGCTTTGGCCGTCATGTTAAATATTCTAACTGGGACCCGACAAGTTGACCCCTTAACGTTTACTACCCGTGGACATACTGACACATCTGACAAGTCATCTGACAGACTCTCAGTCACTACTGTACATGCTTCTGGTGTCTTAGACCTTGCTAAACCAGATACATTTAAGACAGATAAAGGTTTGATCTTGATGGGATTTTTATTCGTAGAGTAAACTTGACCTATTGCTTCATCTTTGCTAGAATTAAAAGCAATATCCCACTCTCTTGGGATCTTGTCTATGTTAGTTTGCTGTCTACCAACCATAGAACATGAATCTAACAATCTGATAACATTTGTACCAATAATAACAGGTACATTTTTGTTATAATCAGTAAGAGAGACAACCAACAATGGTATCATAAAATCTTGCTCTACAAAATCAACCTTTATACTAGCTTCTATGTAACCTAAATACGGTAAAGTGGTACCTCCTGCCACACTAATTGATAAGCTAAAGTCATCTAAACTTTTCAATTCAGGTGGAGGTGTTAACTCATTCAACATACCTTCAGATATTGTTGATATCATGGACCCTGTATCAATCAAAGCCTTACACTTTGTATTATTAATGTAAATAAAAGATTCATTTGCTAAACCAATCATACGTTGAGCAAGAATGCTCTGCGTACAAGTATCAACAAGTTTGGGACTAGGCACATTCTCAGGCCTATATAAGTCTCTGGTTTGTCCCTCAACCGAGACCTTTACCCGTTTAAACCCCTCGTCTGAGAATTATAATTCTGGTTTTGTTGGTTTCCTGTATAACCACGGCCACGCCAGCCACGGTTATTATTAAATCTACCCCTTCTATCAGACCCTCGATAGTTCCCGCGACCTTGGCCACGAAACTGACTATTTGACGAACTTGTATGATCATCAGGTTTACTTTCTTTTAATTTCTTTAACTCTCCCTCAAATGATTCCATTCTAGTATTCAAGAGCTTCATGGACTTAATCATCTCTTGCATACCTGACTGTTCAACAACCGCAGGTTGATGTTGAATCTTATTGTCAGAACCTGAGGCATAATTTGATAAGTCCAATTCAATAGATCGGATCTCTTTTAATAACTGATCAAATTTTTCAACAGTATCGTATTTATAACGACTAGCATTTTTCAAAAGGGGATCTCTGAGACCTGACCACAGCTTTGATCTAAGCATGTCGTTTTTAGCCTGTGAGCTAATTTGACCTTTTTCAACAGCTTTTTGGGCAATATCTTCAAGTCTCATACCATAATCAGCAACAGACTGACCTTGTTTCTGAGTTTCCATGTAAAACTTTTGAAGCAATGCTTCACTACTGAACACATTTCCATATATCCCATCTAATTTTTCAATAATCTGTGTGGGTGTAGCCCCATCTGGGAGTGATAACAATAAACCCCTAGCTTTACCTTTTAGGGACCCTCTTATACACTGCAATAATATAGTATCTGTATAATTACCTTCCCGTATTATACATTTAACTTCGAACTTCCATACGTCAAAAGACACTTCACTTTTTTCTTCCCCAGAAAATACAGGTATCTTGGGTTTTGCATATGAAGAGTTTGAACAAGAAACGGTAGTATTATTACCAAAACCTGCAGCATAAGTTGCCACTCTTGCTATAGACGAAGACCTAACAGGTGCCAAAGGAGGCTTAGTATGAGCAGTAGTTCCCCTTATAGGAGTACTATGTCCAAAAGATACATGCTTCTCACTACTTAATTTATCAAACTCATCTGATGTTACAACTCTAAAGCTTGTATTATGATTCAAAAACTCAATCATTTTCTGAACGTGTTCTTCTGAAATCTTAGGTTCAGTTTTTAAACCTTGTTTTGACTCCGCTTCAGCCATCACTTGAACTTTAACCAACGACAAAAACAACACAAAATAAACAAAACAAAACAAGGACAATACACATGAATGAAATGAAAATGATGTAATGATGATGAACTTACTCATATATCTGTGTCAATGCAAGTCGCTTTCTTACGTCGCTGCTGTAACTATTAGTGCGTAACTTGTTAAATCAGGTGCGTGCTTCTATTCATGCACAAACAATAATCAAATCTGTAAAATACAGTAAAGATGATAAAATATATTCAAACAATAAAACACAATGAATTTTTAAATCAATAAATATTTATAACAGTTTGTTTTCATAAATGAATGTCAAATAAATACTACTACAGTTCACCGGCAACAGTTGTAAAAATCTCCATCCGTGCGGAACGTTGATCGATTAAATTCCTTCTATGTCTAGGTTGTCACGTGATAAAGCAATACACATTCACCTTCACAGGTATGCTGACCGTGCATGTTTCAGTTGAAATTTGTAAATTGACTTTCACTAATAATAAATAACATCAAACATATTTACATGATGTAGTATGAGCTTCCCGGTAGATATGCGCACTATAAGAAATATGAATTTCAAATATACCTTTCAAACAACAGGGTTTCATAGTCGTAAATTCACAATATATAAAGCAGTTGCTGACATCAAAGTTGACAAGTGGTTGTTGTCTCACCATGAAGTAGCGGTACTAATTGTTCCGGAACCATTTTCTCGAATTTGACTGTATAACAATAAACGTTGGACGATCTCGGTGGAACCTCCAAAATGTCGCAGGAAGAATGGAACACCATATAAAATCGACTTGGGATGAGGGATAAATCACCATAAACCCATAAACTTGTCGTTGTAATGCGTGTGGGCCATTTCTGCATTTAATGAGTCGTCCAATATATAAATACTTTATTATATAATCTGCAAGTATACAAATTGTAACCCAAGTTTACAATTATGTTCCAATAAATATGAACAATATCTATACTGAAATATTTGCATGCAACGGAGCTTTATTCTGACCTTAACTTATATACCAAAATGCGGCTTTCAAGCCATACTGAATTCTATATATGAAATACTAAAATAACTTTACTTTAATGGAAACATTTTAAACATTGCTAAAAGAATAAATAAATTTACAAGTACCTGCAGCGTAGACATTAGTCTGCCGCCTCCCCGATTGTAATAATGACCAGTGACTAACTTTAAAAGTGAAATTGTATTAATATATATATGGTTAGTATTGCCGCGCTTTGAGCTCATGCAAAACTCATGCTATTTAAATATAAATATATATCATTTAAATAATAAGAATCGCTTTAACTTTCTATTGTACTAATTTAAATATTGAGTACGTAAAGCAAAGCATAGCGTATAAAGCTATAGTCTATTTCAAAATATGCAGCGCAAAACTATTGTCGTCAATCGTCAAGAAACATGATGATATGAAATATGAATATGATATGAATGGAAAACATATAACACGGAAAACACAATTAATATGAAATGCATAATAATGAACCAAAATGGATAAATATATCCGGTGACATAAAGGATTTGCTATTCTCAAAGATCTCCATAGACATTTACGTATACATATTAATCCAAATAATTATGACGTCTTGAAAGGCTATTATATTTTTTTTCAAAATAAAAAATAAAATAGCCTTTCAAGACGTCATAATTATAATTATTAATTATGACGTCTTGAAAGGCTATTATATTTTTTTTCAAAATAAAAAATAAAATAGCCTTTCAAGACGTCATAATTATTTGGACTAGTTACATATATGCTGTTTATGTCACTCCTTTGAAGAAGCACCGTAAATAAAGAAATGGACAGTAAATTTAATGTGATTAGTGTGAATCTTAAAATTCTTTTACATTACAGTTAAGATCAGATAACAGACAGTGGGTTGAAAACAGTTAACACTTTAATTTTATCTCAAATTACAGTTAACAACACCTTGAAAATGGTTAACACTTTAATTTTATCTCAAATTACAGTTAACAACACCTTGAAAATGGTCAAAACAGGTTAACAGTGAAAGGTATCCCCGCCTTTCTGAGATTATGCATGATGGAAAATCCAATTATGTGTGATAAAAAAAAAACTACACCATATAATTTTAACTTGTTGCACATGTAAATATGTGTCTGAGTGTTTCCAAATAAAGTATATTGTTATTGTTATTGTAATTGTTATTGTTAAGTAAAAATGTGAGAATAAAGCTCTTATGAAATGCTTTCAGATAAGAAAAGGAAAATAAACGTCGTCACCAGACTTGTTTTCTTAAGTACATATCAAAATAGGTAAATTCACAACACTTTTTATTATAAAAAAGTACTTTATCTCCACTTCAATCTGAGTTATCTTATCTTATGTCGCAAAGTTGGAAAAAATACCGAATCAAACAAAAATATTGCTTTTTTGTTGAAAATATACAGCTGTGAATATGATAAACACGTAATTTTCTATATTAACATAAAAATTCTTACACGTGAAATACATACTTCTCTCAAAATTTGCACATTTCATTAAAGATCTAGACCAATTATTATCTGCTAAGTACTACAAAATCCAAGATACCCCAGTCACCTTAATATGACGATCAGTAAGTAGGCCACGGTGTTATAAGAAAACCCACACCTGTGACAATTCAATATTGACCTAAACTATGTAAGACATAATATACAATACAATACAATACAATATTTTTATTTTCCAAATTAAAGAGCCCATTAAGAGCATAACATTAATTACAACATAACATATTCATTACAGAGTGATTAAAGAAACATAAAATAATAATTCAAATGCATGAGGAAAGAATCAGTGGGCAATAGATGTAGCATCAAACGAACAAAATATTTCATTAATTTTTAGTATAACTGACACAAGTTTATAAAAACTTATAAAAGATGCACATTTTTTAAAGTTGCATTTTTGTGGACGTCGCATGCAATGTTTCCGTAGATTTTACTTTTTTTTCAGTGGAAACAACATCTGTTTCTATATAATGTGGACGTGTTGCCGTGTGCATTCAAATATAATAGCTATGTTGAAAGACGTGCGCAATGAACAATTATGAATATACGAATTGTTTAATCTCTAAGATAAAACTGTATGATGCTTGCAAAGGTACTCGGTGAAATTTTTGAAAACTGTTATAGAAGGTTAAAAAAACACAAAAATAAATAGCAAATTTACCTTATTAAACAATGCTCAAGTTACTGAAAGCGTCTGTTGGCCAACGTTGGGTGTAAAATTTCGCAACACCATTCGGTCGGAATGGAGACAACGATTCCTGATGGAGAATATAAGCTCTGCTTGGGCTCAGTAAATGCCTGTTTGTTATTTCATGGATTTGTTTTTGGTCATGGTATTGCATAGTCTGTTCCTCCCTTGGAACTTAACACATCGCTCTATCAAGGTCACAGTCGATAAACTTTGACAATAAAACACGAAAAGTTAATAAGAAGGCAAAATTTAAACGTCCAGTATGTTAAGAAAAATAAAATCGTTCAAAGAGGCTTGACTTACAATTCAAATATACATGACCGTTCAATAATTCCTAAACATTATAAGAAACTCGTTTGACTTTAATTCATTGCAATACCGATACTTGCTGCTGTTCATCATTTCAGGAGCAAGATCATATGTAAATCACATAGGGTGTTTTTCTGGATTTATCAGGATGTTTTTAATTTGTAGACAAATGAAGATGAGAAATACATATTCCAGTACGGTCCCATGAAAGGGGATCCAGATTTTTTGGACGAGTTAGCGAGGTTTCTATCATCAGAATACGGGAATGACGTAGACAGGTAATTGCGTGTCCATAGTCTTGTGTTGTCCAACGAAAATCGATCAAAACTGTTTAAACCAATAAAAAAATGCTGAAAATACCAAAAGAGAGAACCAAACTCCTAAGTCAAAGTGAGACCGACAAAATCATGGCAAAAAACAAAATACTACAGTCTCCAAAAACATAACGAATGGAAAACGAAACACTATGGTCTTTAAAAACACCATGAATGAAAAACAAAACACTAGACCTTCAAAAACACCACGAATGAAAAAAAAACTACTGTCTTCAAAAACATCACGTATGAAAAACAAAACACTTTGTATACAAGTCTCTAAAAACATCACGTATGAAAAACAAAACACTACAGTCCTCAAAAACACCATGAATGAAAATCAAAACACTACAGTCTTCCGAAACACCACGAATGAAAAAACAAAACACTACAGTCTCCAAAAACACTACGAATGATAAACGAAACACTATAGTCTTAACAAAAACCACGAATTGAAAAACAAAACACTACAGGCTTCAAAAACACCAAAAATGAAAAACAAAATACTATAACTTTTCCTAAACACAACGAATGAAAAACGAAACACTACAGTCCAAAAACACAACAAATGAAAAACGAAACACTGTAGTCTTCAAAAACACCACGAATGAAAAACAAAATAGTCTTTAAAAACACCACGACTGAAAAACAAAACACTAGTCTTCAAAAACACCACGATTGAAAAAAAAAACTACTGTCTTCAAACACATCACGTATGAAAAACAAAACACTTTGTATACAAGTCTCTAAAACATCACGTTTGAAAAACAAAACAATACAGTCTTCAAAAACACCTCAAATGAAAATTAAAACACTACAGTCTTCCAAAACACCACGAATGAAAAACAAAAAACTACAGTCTCCAAAAACACCACGAATGATAAACGGAAAACTAAAGTCTTAACAAAAACCATGAATTGAAAAACAAAACACTACAGGCTTCAAAAACACCAAAATATGAAAAACAAAATACAATAACTTTTCCTAAACACCACAAATGAAAAACAAAATGCAACAGTCTTCAAAAACACCACGACTGAAAAACAAAACAGTAGTCTTCAAAAACACCACGATTGAAAAAAAAACTGTCTTTTAAAACATCACGTATAAAAAAACAAAACACTTTGTATACAAGTCTCTAAAACATCATGTATGAAAAACAAAACACTACAGTCTTCAAAAACACCACGAATGAAAACCAAAACACTACAGTCTTCCAAAACACCACGAATGAAAAACAAAATTTTAGTCTTCAAAAACACCACGAACGAAAAAACCAAACGCTAGTCTTCAAAAAACACCACGATTAAAAAATTCTACTGTCTTCAAAAACATCACGTATGAAAAACAAAACACTTTGTATACAAGTCTCTAAAAACATCATGTATGAAAAACAAACCACTGTAGTCTTCAAAAACACCACAAATGAAAAACAAAACAATACAGTCTTCAAAAACACCACGAATGAAAAACAAAACACTACAGTCTCCAAAAACACCACGAATGATAAACGAAACACTATAGTCTTAACAAAAACCACGAATTGAAAAACGAAAACAATACAGTCTTCAAAAACACCACGAATGAAAAACAAAACAATACAGCAGTCTTAAAAAACACGAATGAAAAACGAAAACAATACAGTCTTCAAAAACACCACGAATGAAAACCAAAACACTGCAGTCTTCAAAAACACCACGAATAAATTAAAAAAAAACCAATAGTTTTCAAATCACCACGTATGAAAAACAAAACACTACAGTCTTCAAAAACACCACGAATGAAAAACAAAACACTACAGGCTTCAAAAACACCAAAAATGAAAAACAAAATACAATAACTTTTCCTAAACACAACGAATGAAAAACGAAACACTACAGTCTAAAAAAACACAACAAATAAAAAACAAAACACTTGGTATACAAGTCTCTAAAAACATCACGTTTGAAAAACAAAACACTATAGTCTCCAAAAACACCATGAATGATAAAATGAAAACTATAGTCTTAACAAAAACCATGAATTGAAAAACAAAACACTACAGGCTTCAAAAACACCAAAAATGAAAAACAAAATATAATTACTTTTCCTAAACACAACGAATGAAAAACGAAACACTACAGTCTCCAAAAACACAACAAATAAAAAACAAAATACTTTGTATACAAGTCTCTAAAAACATCACGTTTGAAAAACAAAACACTACAGTCTTTAAAAACACCACCAATGAAAATCAAAACACTACAGTCTTCCAAAACAACACGAATGAAAAACAAAATACTACAGTCTCCAAAAACACCACGAATGATAAACGGAAAACTATAGTCTTAACAAAAACCATGAATTGAAAAACAAAACACTACAGGCTTCAAAAACACCAAAAATGAAAAACAAAATACAATTACTTTTCCTAAACACCACGAATGAAAAACAAAATGCAACAGTCTTCAAAAACACCACGACTGAAAAACAAAACAGTAGTCTTCAAAAACACCACGATTGAAAAAAAACTGTCTTTAAAAACATCACGTATAAAAAAACAAAACACTTTGTATACAAGCCTCTAAAACATCATGTATGAAAAACAAAACACTACAGTCTTAAAAAACACCACGAATGAAAAACCAAACACTACAGTCTTCCAAAACACCACGAATGAAAAACAAAATACTAGTCTTCAAAAACACCACGAATGAAAAAACAAAACGCTAGTCTTCAAAAATCACCACGATTAAAAAAAGTCTACTGTCTTCAAAAACATCACGTATGAAAAACAAAACACTTTGTATACAAGTCTCTAAAAACATCATTTATGAAAAACAAAACACTGTAGTCTTCAAAAACACCACGAATGAAAAACAAAACAATACAGTCTTCAAAAACACCACGAATGAAAAACAAAACACTAGTCTTCCAAAACACCACGAATGAAAAAGAAAACACTACAGCAGTCTTAAAAACACGAATGAAAAACGAAAACAATACAGTCTTCAAAAACACCACGTATGAAAAACAAAACACTATAGTCTTCAAAAACATTACGAATGAAAAACAAAACACGACAGTCTTTAAAAACACCACGAATAAAAATCAAAACAATAGTTTTCAAATCACAACGTATGAAAAACAAAACACTACAGTCTTCAAAAACATCACGAATGAAAAACAAAACACAACAGTCTTCAAAAACACCACGTATGAAAAACAAAACACTACAGTCTTCAAAAACATCACGAATGAAAAACAAAACACAACAGTCTTTAAAAACACCACGAATAAAAATCAAAACACTACAGTCTTCAAAAACGCCACGAATATAAAACGAAATACGATGTTTCTATTATTTGAATACACATATGAAGTAAACAAGCAGGTGTTAACTCAAGAATAAAATAATGAAACATTGCGTGAAATTATTTTATAGTTAAACCAACGGATTGGCTGGCATATAGCAATATTGTCACTCCCATCTGTCGGTAAACTTATCATATCTACCAGAACTAAAAAGAAAGAGATGCATTTGAATCAGAGCAATATATAATTATTCAGCCATTTACAGTCAGAACAGTCGTAACATCCGATGCCTAACGGACCTCTCTGCACGTTATAACATTTGCAACAACTACTAGTAATTTTAAAAGGGGTCAGTAGGTGGCATGTTGCAATGGAAAATATGTATCCTTACATGTTCCAGTGGCAGCTTAAATTTTCAACCGTCTATCATGTGGACCCACTTTGCAGAAGTACTTTGTGATTAAAGTTTCTTTTAAGAATATTTTTTTCTATTAGAACTTTATTTAATTCCAGCGACAATTTGATGGCCACTGCTGGTGCCACACAAGGCCTCCACCTGACAGCGAGTGTAATGTTTGATAGGAGTACTCCAGTATTCGTTGAAGATCCAACATATTTTATAGCCATTAAAATACTAAGGGAAGATCTAGGAATGAATATCATACCAGGTAAATATACTAGTATTAAAAAACTATGCCAGCAGATTTCGATAAGCTTGTTTTCCATTAAGAGAGGTATGGAAGTTTGATCACCAATTTTGTTTTTATACGGCCGCAAACAATTTTTTGTGGTCGAATATTGGTATCACGTTGTCGTCGTCTGTGTCGTTCGAAGACATTTGGTTTTCGGACAATAACTTTAGTTCAAGTGAATGGATCTCTTTGAAATTTAAAGACAAGGTTTGAAACCACAAAAGGAAGGTTGGGATTGATTTTTTTGGGTTATGGTCCCAACAGTTTAGGAGTTAGGGGCCTTCAAGGAGTCAAAATAAGCATTTTTCTAGTTTCCAGACAATAACTTGTGTGTTAGTGTATGGATCTTTCTGAAATTGTACCACAAGGTTTTACATCACAAAGGGAAGGCTGGGATTGAGTTTGGGGATAATTGGCCCACAGGTTCACAAATAATGGGGCAAAAAGGGGAAAAAAACAAGCAATTTTCTAGTATCCAGACAATAAATTGTGGTTAAATGTTGGATCTCTCTAACATTGTTATGCAAGGTATCACAAATAAAAGGGACACCTGGGATTGAGTTTTTGGGGTATAATTGTCCCGAATGTTCAGGAGTTAGGGGGCAAAAAAGGGACCACAAACAAGCATTTTTCTATCTAGTTTCCAGACAATTACTTGAGGTGAAGTGTATGGATCTCTCTGAAAAATAGTACAGCAAGGTACCATACCACAAAGGGAAAGCTGGGATTGAGTTTGTGGGTAATTACTGAAAGGGCGGTTAAAAAGAATGTTGGTTTTTTTTTGGGGGGGGGGGGGGGTATTTTTTTTTATAATATTTTTTCTTATGAAATTTTCCGTTTTTCCATTGATTTATTGTCGAGCCTGCAACTTTTGTTGTAGAAAGCTCGACAAAGGGATAGTGATCCGGCGGCGGTGGCGTTAGCTAATTTCTTAAAAGCTTTATATTTTAGAAGGTGGAAGACCTGGAATCTGGATGCTTCATACTTTGTATATAGATGCCTCATGTTACGAAGTTTCCGTCAGTCACATGTCCAATGTCCTTGACCTCATTTTCATGGTTCAGTGACCACTTGAAAAAAAGTTCAGATTTTTTGTAATGTTGAATTCTCTCTTACTATAAGTAATAGGATAACTATATTTGGTATGTGCATACCTTGCAAGGTTCTCATGCCCATCAGACAGTTTTCAGTTGACCTTGACATCATTTCATGGATTAGTGAACAAGGTTAAGTTTTGGATGTCAAGTCAATATCTCAGATATTATGTCGCAATAAGTCTAGTATATTCGGTTTATGAAGGACTGTAAGGTGTACATGTCCAACTGGCAGGTGTCATCTGACCTTGACCTCATTTTTATGGTTCATTGGTCAAAGTTAAGTTTTTGTGTTTTGGTCTGTTTTTCTCATACTTTATGCAATAGGTCTACTATATTTGTTGTATGGAATGATTAAAAGGTGTAAATGTCTAGCAAGCAGATGTCATCTCACCTTGACCTCATTTTCATGGTTCAGTGGTCAAAGTTAAGTTTTTGAGTTTTGGTCTTTTTATCTAATACTATATGCCATAGGTCAACAATATTTGTTGTATGGAAATATTTTATGATCTATATGTCAGTGCACAGGTTTTATTTGACCTTGCCCTCATTTTCACGGTTCATTGCTCAGTGTTGAGTTTTTGTGTTTTGGTCTATTTTTCTTAAATTATAAGCAATAGGTAGACCTCATTTTCATGGTTCATTGGTCAATGTTTAGTTTTCTTGGTTAATGTTAAGTTTATGTGACAGTTGACAACTGTTGTAATAATGCTTTATATTTAGGAGCATCAACATAGTATCAATGATTAGTAAAGAAGGCGAGACATTTCAGTGTGTGCACTCTTGTATTTCTTATTAGTATTTTAAAGCAAAAAATACTGATATGACAGGAGATACACACCAAAAGCAGGAAATTTTCAATTGCATAGTATTGCGCTATAGCACAGTAATGCGTATTAGCAAGAAATCTTCAATTGCACAGTATTGCGCAATAGCAAGAAATCTTCAATTTTACACTACTGTGCAATAGCACAATATTGTATCAAAGCAAGAAATCTTTAATAGCACAGTATTGGGCAATAGCAAGAAATCTTCAAAAAAAAAAAAAATGAATACAAATATTTCTACCCATATCAAATTTTAAAGATTTTTCACCACATTTATTTTGTGTCAGAAACCTATATTATGTCAAAAATTTGATCCTAATCCAAATTCAACCAGTATCATGCTTGAATGTGTATCCAAACTTGCACCAACTGTTCAAGTCCGACCTCTGCGGTCGTATTAGGCTGCGCTCAGCGAAGCATTTTATTTTATGAGTTATAATTATTGAAAATCATAATGTAACATAAAAAAATACCAGCCTGTCAAATTAAAGTACTTTCTATTCTTGATATAAACATTTTCATTTTCAGTGCCTACTGACGGTGATGGTATTATTCCTGAAGCATTGGAAACAGCTATAAAAGAAAAAGTTATAGCTGGTTCTGAGACGAAAACACCTTTTAAAGGAATGGTGTATCTGATGACCACTTTCTCAAACCCTCGAGGGATTTCAACGTCTCCAGGTACGTATTTAGCGGATTTTAACATAAAAACAACGTATCCTGGTACGTATTTAGCGGACAACGTCTCCAGTATTTAGCGGATTTTAACATAAAAACAACGTCTACAGGTACGTATTTAGCGGACAACGTCTCCAGTATTTAGCGGATTTTAACATAAAAACAACGTCTCCTGGTACGTATTTAGCGGATTTTAACATTAAAACAACGTCTCCAGGTACGTATTTAACGGATTTTAACATAAAAACAACGTCTCCTGGTACGTATTTACCGGATTTTAACATGAAAACAACGTCTACAGGTACGTATTTAGCGGATTTTAACATAAAAATTATTAAAAAAAAAACCAATAAAAAAAAAAACAACTACTGTAAAGATTTTGTAATTTAGTTCAAATTGTACACTACCTATAAACAACTTCTGATATATACCTGTTATAATTTATAATACAGTCCAGAAAGACTAGAAGACACCCAAGTAAACGAGGGCATGTGAGTTAGATCAGTGTGTTAATGGCTGTTTGTTGCTCTATGGTCGGGTTGTTGTCGCTTTGACACATTCCCCATTTCCTTTCTCAATTTTAACCTTAAAAACTCGTACTGTCAAGTGTTGGGCATAGGTGTAATGTCTATACATTCGAGGGGGGTGTCACGCCTTTTGGAATACAGGGGTTACCAAAGTGGAGAAGTCGGGCTGAGAGATATAGGGATAAAGAAAGTTGAGTGTTGGATTGTGGGTGGTGGAGGTAACAAATTGGGATCTGGAAAAAAGAAGGGAAATAATAAGAATTACTATTTATGATATTTTTCAGAAAGATGTCGTAGACTAGTACACCTTGCCAGAAAATATGATATGTTATTGTTCACAGAAGATGTGTATAATTTATTGTCCTACACAGGAACATGTCCACCACCTCGACTCATGTTCTACGATGACAAGTAAGCGAGAAGTCTGCCTGTAAACACATCAATTTTGTCTGTAAACACATATATTTGGGTTCCATGAGCAGTCTCTTAAAACCTGATGAATTACATTTAAAACTTGAATTGAATTTTTGTTTAATAAGTGCTACGTTAGTTGTAAATGATGATTAAATCTGAAATAGAAATTGAATAAAGTTTACAAACATAATATTCAGTGGTCTGAAAAGGACAACGATTTATCATAGTCAGGGGCGTAGCTAGGTATTCAGTCAACTGTAGGCACCAATCGGCAGGGGGTCTGGGGGCCGATTAAGGCCACCACCAGGTCCAGGACAGAGCCCTTGAAGGGGTTCAGGGGTCGAAGCCCTCGACGGAAAACGGTTTTCAGCGTTTTAGCTGCAAAATTTTATGTACAAAAATATTAAATTTACTGGTTATTTAATCATAATAATTATAATATACATGATGAAAAGCTCGAAGAATTATGGATAATGTACCATGTTCATCTGACTGGTGAATTGAATAACGCAGTACAATCCGTAATATATATATATATATATATATATAAAATATACAATATGCATTGCCATTGGCGGATCCAGGGGGAGGGGGGTTCCGGGGGTTGGAACCCCCCTTTTTTTGGCCGATCAATGCATTTGAATGGGGACATATAGTTGGAACCCCCCCTTTTGTCCTGGGTTGGGAACCTCCCTTTTTAAATTGGCTGGATCCGCCCCTGATTGCCCAGCGTAGATCAGCATATCCCTTTAACTAAGCAGTGCACTCTGTTTGCTATTATCATATCTATTCCGTTCTGATTGATATATACGTTTAACTTATTTAATACTAGTAGTAAATATTGATGATCCTTCTTTAAAAAAAAATAGGCACGTGAACAATGATACTACTGTATAATAGAACTATCCTTTTGGCTAGACATCAATCATCAATCTTTTGAATCTTTAACCTTCATCCTAGCCACACAAATACATACAGCCATAGTCGATGCCTAACAAAATTCAAGAAATTCGTATTTCTTTATATCCTCTACTGTAAAATCCCTACCTGCTTAGGAATTTTGAATAATTGTCAGAGGCAGATTTAGGGGGGGGGGGCGCAGGGGGCCCGCCCCCCCCTTTTTGGGAAAAAATTTGGTTACTTATATAGGGAATCACTGAAGCGTGACTGGAGCGGGCCCCCTCTCAGGTCAGTCAGTGGGCCCCCACTTATGAAAATTTCTGGATCCGCCACTGATTGTGACCATTAAACGCAGATTTGAGAGTCCTCAAAATTACTGGAAGCCAGTTGATTGATTGATTTTTTTACAACCAGCGTCAAATATATATGCAAGTTCAGGACCGTTGAATTTTTTTTGCCAATAAATACAATTTGGAGCTAGGTCCTATAATAGGTGTCGTCCAGGACGAAGGTCTGGAAATTTAAAAATGCCATGCATTGGAAAATGAGGGATTATTGGATAGGAGCAGAAAATTTGCCTTTCAGTAGACCAACTACGAACTCATCAAAGAGTTGCATTCTCTCTACAACTAAGCATCGGATTTAGTCCCCATTCTGACCAGACGTGACTGCGTATTTATACATCCTGCACAGCCAAACGGACGACCAATATTTGCAAGTCGGGTGAAGACAAAGTGGAAAGATGGTTGAAAACTAACAACAACTAATTAAAAACTCATGTGTCTAAGTTTAGGTTCTTTCAAGTTTTTCTTGGTAGAAGTGAAATGATCTGAACCAAAGTTCTAGTTTATAGTTTCAATATAAGGTAAAATCGTAATAACATTCAATTCTATCCAATATTCAATTCACTAAGGACGAGAGACTAGTGTACACATGACATTCGATAATTAAAGAGTTTTGACAACTTCACCGGCTTTCATCTACAGATAAAGTTGTTCATTATTTTTTTAAACAAAAAAAAACTATTTGTAAAAAAAATATGTGTAGGCACGTGCCTAAAGTGCCTAACGGCAGCTACGCCCCTGATAGTGTTTCCCTCATCAATGCTGATTCAGACTTTTGAATTCCATAAGTATAATTTTCTTTCTTTTTAGGAATGATGACGATTTCAAAGGTAATGTATTATCAAACGGGACTTTCTCTAAAATCCTAGCACCAGGCATAAGACTAGGATGGATAGAAGCTCCAGAGAGAATTCTAGAGCTTGTTGCTAAATGGTAAGTTATACTCTAAGATTGTAAGTGGATTAATAATTACCGCAAGTTAATTCTCGATATAGTTGTTTAGTTTTGGTCAGTATTCAACTCGCTGAATGCAGTTATCTAAATATTGTACTATAACTGGTAACTGGTACACAATGAGAAATTTGAAAACCGTATACGACAAAAGAAACTACTTCTAACTTAGCCATAACAAGTTTTTATGACGATATTCCTCTTAGCGCATCCTTTGATGTGAACATTTTAAAACTTGTACGGCTACAATTTTAACAGTTCTGTGAAAAGAATGATTCTCAAAAAAACGTAAAATTTTATATTGTTAAAGATGCCGGGCATTTCACACCTTACAATATATTTTAATATCGTAAATAAGAGCTTGAAAAAATGAATAGAAATATATTTATCCTGTTAGTAGCTGGACTCAAAAGCTTGCAGAGATTTCTAATGTGTTTTACTTATAAGACCAATTGTCCAGATCAGCAACGGGTCAGGCTTTCATTTTCATGTGTAGTTTGTTGTTGTTTGTCTTTGTTTTCTTCGTAATCGGGTGTTTTTGATGTATGTGCTGTTTTCTCGGGAGTCTGTTGACGAATGGTGTGGTGTAATGCTTTTTATCTTACCTCCTATACATTTCTAGGAATGTGATTGGTTAAAAGCGCCCTCGTGGAGACCGTGTATATTTGATAATAGGTTAGTAGGGAGGCGGGGCTTATCTCATACACGGTTAGTAGTGGAGTTACGTCCCTTTATATTCCATATAAGGTAGTAGGGAGGCGGGGTTTATTTCATACACGGTTAGTAGTGGTGTTACGTCCCTTTATAAAAACAAAACGGTACTGAGAAAAAATCGTAAAGGTTTCAACAGACGAAGAAATTGATGATTAAGATTGAAATAAATTCATATAACACATTTAACCCTCACAAGTTGTTATTGTTGGTATCTGTTTTTGTAGGATCAATGGAAGTAGTTTCTTAATGCTAACAGTATTGAGGCCTTCGCTCTCACCCCATATGGAATTTACTGACCCCATATATACCGTATTAGGTCACTAGCACACTATGTAACTAATATTCTTCGGAGTCAGGTGTTCGTGTGGTATGTTATCTTTCGCATCAGTCGAGTGTTGATGGTTGGTGGTGTGTTTGGTGTTGGACGTATGTGTTGTCTGGTGTGTTTGGTGAAAGTCACGTGTTGTCTGGTGTGTTTGGTAACGGTCAACTGTTGGTAGTTTGTGTTGTCTGATGTGTTAGGTGAGAGTCAGGTGTTTGTGGTTGGTTATCATTTTTTATGTAGTTGTTTTGGTAAAATTTATATTTGTAAGCAAAGACAACAGTGAAAGAAGTTAAAACACTTGGTTCCGCGAAAACCTTACGAATGTAATATCTTATTTTCTGTGGCTAAAATTTAAAAAAAAAAATCTTCCTATAAAAATGAGGATGTTTGGGTTGTCTTAAGAAAACAATAGTATCGTCGGACGATTTCTTTCGTTTCAAAAATAAATATATTTATGAAGAAAGTTAGGGCTTGATTTTGCTTACAGTAACACATCATGGAGTGGAGGATGTTTTAACCACTACGCTTCAAGACTGATGACAACAGCGCTGAAACAAGGGATGCTCACTAAACATCTACATAAAATCCGGAGTATATATGCGGTAATAATACTATCAATTACATAAAATCAGGAGTATATATGCGTTAAAAACACTATTAATAACATAAAATCCGGAGTATATATGCGGTAAAAACACTATTAATAACATAAAATAATGAGTATATATGCGGTAAAAACACTATTAATTCATAAAATCAGGAGTATATATGCTGTAAAAACACTATTAATAACATAAAATAAGGAGAATATATGCGGTAAAAACACTATTAATTACATAAAATCAGGAGTATATATGCGGTAAAACACTTAATAACATAAAATAAGGAGTATATATGCGGTAAAAACACTTAATTATACAAAATCAGGAGTATATATATGCGGTAAAAACACTTTTAATAACATAAAATAAGGAGTATATATGCGGTAAAAACACTATTAATAACATAAAATAAGGAGTATATATGCGGTAAAAACACTATTAATTCATAAAATCCGGAGTATATATGCGGTAAAAACACTATTAATAACATAAAATAAGGAGAATATATGCGGTAAAAACACTATTAATTACATAAAATCAGGAGTATATATTCGGTAAAACACTTAATAACATAAAATAAGGAGTATATATGCGGTAAAAACACTATTAATTACATAAAATCAGGAGTATGTATGCGGTAAAAACAAGTTATTTATTCATAAAATCAAGAGTATATATGCGGTAAAAACACTTAATTATACAAAATCAGGAGTATATATATGCGGTAAAAACACTTTTAATAACATAAAATAAGGAGTATGTATGCGGTAAAAACACTATTAATAACATAAAATAAGGAGTATATATGCGGTAAAAACACTATTAATAACATAAAATAAGGAGAGTATATGCGGTAAAAACACTATTAATTACATAAAATCAGGAGTATATATGCGGTAAAACACTTAAAAAACTCTATTAGTTATGCAAAATATCTACATAAAATAAGGAGTATATATGCAGTAAAACACTAATGATTATACAAAATATCTACCTAATTAAGGATCATATATGCCGTTATAACACTTTTAATTATGCAGAACATTTACATAAAATAAGGAATATATATGTGCGATATGTATAACAACACTATCAGTTTTAAAGAAAAAACTAACTTGCATTTGATTAAGTGTTTTAAACATTAATTTATCCAATGAAAAAAAAAACAACAAAAAAAAAACCCTGTATCATGAAATATCATTGTCTTGAAGACTGCTAATTCCGATATGACCAATATTGATTATGAAGTCACAACCATTTTTATTTAGGATCGTGCATGTAGAAAGGGAAAAGCACCCTTATTTTAATTTCTTGTATATGCTGATATGCTGTGGTTTTTTTTAATTTGACACACGTTATTTTTGTTCGTTTACTCTTTTGATTACTTCGAGATATATAATGCTAATTATAAAGTATAATTTCAGCGGAGAATGAATTTGTTGTATGATTTGTTATGTGAAGATTTCCCTGTACCTATTGTTTGCGAAAAACCAAAGGTAATAATATATATGTTGTTAAAGGAAATTTGTTTATACTGAGTGATACGTTGTTGTACATATAGCTATACCTTGGAGTGGATTTGGGGTGGTATTTAGAGAAAATATCTTCCCAAATAAAAAACACAACAATAATACAAAACTAGAAAATGGGCGGCAATTCCCACGTTAGACTTTGAAATATAAGTATTTCATTATATCTTTTTGGGGGCCATGAATGTACAGTCCAGCTGTAGAATGAACTTAGGTTTGAGTTTTCTAGGTAATGCCAATACATACTTATCTTCGGTTCACTTTGTTCATTTTATATCTTATTTTTATCGATAAATATAATAAGATGGCATTTTGATGTCTTTTCTCTATTCTTTGACTCTTTATTAAGGGTAGATTTAACATTTATTTTAACAGTTTCATTGCATTTTAGGGTGGATTTTTCTTGTGGGCAGAATTGCCATCGTCGTTGGATTCCAAATTACTTCTTCAGATTGGGATAGAGAAGCATGGCGTCAATTTTATCATAGGATCAAGGTAAATATTATCTGTTTAGTTTTAATATTTTTTTCACTTGTCGGATTTTATTTTATTGATATTGTAAGGGAATTACATGTTTAACCATCCAAATGGACCAAGTGGAACACCACCAGTTCAGCTATTTTGGACATATGGAGCACCATCAGTTCAGCTTTTGTATATTTATGGAGCACCACCAGTTCAGCTATTGTGGATGTATAGAGTACCATCAGTTCCGCTCTTGTGGACGTAGTGAGCACCACCAGTTCAGCTATTTTGAACGTATGGAGCACCACCGGTTCAGCTATTGTGGACGCATGGAGCACAATCAGTTCAGCTATTGTGGATGTATAGAGCACCACCAATTCAGCTATTGTGAACGTATGGAGCATCACCGGTTCAACCATTGTAAAGTTATATGCATATGCACATTCATGGATATACAATCTGTCGATACATCTGTCCTGGCATTGTATAAGGTCATGTTTTTCTTTGACAGTTTATGATGTCTTTACACTAAATCCATTGGATGTTGGATGTTTACTGATTGATAATTTAGTCTTAGATGCATGTTTTTTTAAATTTATTATTAGTTGTTTGTGGCTTTAAACTAGCTGTTAGTAACATCAATTACTCTCAGATCTGTACTTGGTGTCTTTTTGTTGTTGTGATGTTCAAGTACCCAGCCATGTTCACTATAGATTTGTTTATGTTAGATGTATTTCTATTTGTATCCATCTGATCAGTTAGCCTTTTTAAATGATTGTTATAGTTCGTTGTTATGTTGTACGGTTACACCACTGTCATAGGTTAGGTTGAGAGTTGGGATCCCTCTAACATGTTTAACCCCGCCACATTCTGTATGTGTGTGTCTGTGTTAAGTCGGGAGCCTGAAATTCAGTGGTTGTCGTTTGTTGATGTGTTACATATTTTTTTTTCGTTCAATGCCGTTAGTTTTCTCGTTTGAATATTGTCTTGCATTTGTTATTTTGAGGCCTTTTATAGCTGACTATGCGGTATTGACTTTGCTCATTGTTGAAGGCCGTACGGTGACCTAATTGTTAATTTCTGTGTCATTTGGTCTCTTGTGAAGAGTAGTCTCATTTGTAATCACACCGCGTCTTCTTTTTATAAGTACATTTTAGGACATTATATTAATATCGGATTTAAACTAAAAAACTGGACTGTTTTCAAAATGGACAGGAATTATCATTGATACTCATTATGTTGATTGGACTAGTAACTTTACTTGAAGTAAAATGTGTGTTTGTTTTATGTTTTAGCACATCACCAACGGAAAGTTATAAAAACTGTATCAGATTGTCCATTAGTTTCTGTGATGATGAGAAATTAAAACGAGGCGTCCAGAAACTGAAAGATGCTGTGAGAGAATACCAATCAATATGGGGCCAAGACAAATAGGGGATAGTTTACTGAGACAATCATTTTGTTTTATTTTTGTTGGTTAGAGGAATATAATAGGAGCTTACCAGGACATATCTTTACAGTAAATTAAAATACAATCACAAAAATATTTCATATGAATGATTTTGAATTTTATTGTTATAATTTTCACCAGTATTTTTCTTACTGAAATGCAATAAGAGTATAAAATATTGTAATGCAATAAGAGTATAAAATATTGTAATGATTTTAACATTTATATACAGAATAAAAGACGATGCAAACCAAACGAGGTAATATTTGAAGAAAGACGAAAACTTGAATTACAAAATTAAAGAGAGGACAACAACAATTTGCACTGATAATAATTAATAACATCATGCATAGTTAATGACACATAATGAACACGGCATACGAGACTAAGAATGAATATTGCAAATGAGACTAAATCATGAAAATAATAAACAAATCTTAAAAGGTTCCTCCGAAACTTACGTACCAATTGCTAAGGTTGCTGTCAGGATAAACATGTAATGCTGTCTTCTAAAATAAAGAGCTGCGCCATGAGCGCATGATACGCCCGTCGCTTTTTCAACTAATAAAGTTCCATTACTCCTCAATGTTTTATCAGAAATTTATTTTTAAAACTAAAGGGAGGTAATTATAAATATAAAACTAGTCATCAAAATTTCATGAAATCTGCTCAAAGCACTTTTGAGTTATTTTCCAAAAACTGGAGAATCCCATCTTTTTTATGAATAAAATCTCATAACTCGGAAACGCAAAATCTAAAATTTATAAAAATTGAAATGGAGCTTGAGTCAATAAATATAAACTATTCTACAAAGTTTCATGAGAACAGCTCAAAGCATTTTTGAATTATTGTACGAAAACTGGAAAATCACAATTTTTTAATGAATAAAACCCCAAAACTCGGAAACCTCAAATCTCAAATTTATACAAATCGAAAGGGAGCTCACGTCAATAGATATTTCCAATCCACCAAAGTTTCATACAAACTGAATTAAGCGTTTTTTTAAGTTATTGTACGACATGTGGACGACGGACGGACGGACGGACGGACGGACGGACGGACGGACGGACGGGCAACGGTATACCATAATACGTCCCGTAAACGGGCGTATAAAAATGAATTAAGTTATCAGTATGCAAAGGGTGGGGTGGCTTCCTCAAGACGCTATTTCTAAATTTTGAAGAAGCTTCTGTCGAATTTTTCAAATCTAAAAGTTTGACAAAGTTATTGATGTTTTAAAAACGCAAACCCTCTCTAAATTTACTAAAAGTAAAAACTCCATGAAAAAAAAACCGTTTAAAATATGGAAAAACGAAAATATTTTTTTGTCTTCGGAATTTTTCATTAGACTTTTATTTTATGTCTTAATTATAAGAAATGTTTGGACATTACAAATGAGATAATAATAAAAATGACCATTTGAGGGTATCAGCTAACAAAACCTAAAAACATATCAATATACATGTCTATGTAAGATTGACAAAATAGACATATGATAGTAAGCAGTAAGGAATGACAAACCTGGACATACGAGTATAGTAATCATTAGCCTATTAAGTAGTAAGGAATGACAAACCTGGACATACGAGTATAGTAATCACCAGCCTAGATAGTAAGTTGTAAGGAATGACAAACGTGGCCATACGAGTATAGTAATCACCAGCCTAGATAGTAAGTTGTAAGGAATGATAAACCTGGACATACGAGTATAGTAATCACCAGCCTAGATAGTAAGTTGTAAGGAATGATAAACGTTGCCATACGAGTATAGTAATCACCAGCCTAGATAGTAAGTAGTAAGGAATGACAAACCTGGACATACGAGTATAGTAATCACCAGCCTAGATAGTAAGTTGTAAGGAATGACAAACGTGGACATACGAGTATAGTAATCACCAGCCTAGATAGTAAGTTGTAAGGAATGACAAACGTGGACAAACGAGTATAGTAATCACCAGCCTAGATAGTAAGTTGTAAGGAATGATAAACGTGGACATACGAGTATAGTAATCATCAGCCTAGATAGTAAGTAGTAAGGAATGACAAACGTGGCCATACGAGTATAGTAATCACCAGACTAGATAGTAAGTAGTAAGGAATGACAAACGTGGCCATACGAGTATAGTAATCACCAGACTAGATAGTAAGTAGTAAGGAATGACAAACGTGGCCTTACGAGTATAGTAATCATCAGCCTGGCCATACGAGTATAGTAATCATCAGCCTAGATAGTAAGTAGTAAGGAATGACAAACGTGGACATATGAGTATAGTAATCACCAGCCTAGATAGTAAGTAGTAAGGAATGAAAAACGTGGCCATACGAGTATAGTAATCACCAGCCTATTTTAGTTTAGTAATGATATAGTGATAATAATAAACAGTCACTAGAGAATTAGCAAAGAACATCAATCACTTAATCCACTGTTATGTCAAATATAAAATATGAAAGAAGTATTATATAGTAGTACATAGAAACTGAGAATAGTCGAATCTTTGATAAGAAGACGAAAGTAGGTATTAGTACAATAATTAGATATTTAATTCATAACAGAACATAATATTACATTGATAGGGTTTTTAACGGGCGATAGCATTACAATGGCATCACGTACTACTGCATAGAATGAAAATTTAAGATTTAGTGGACCCAGTTTAGAAATAATACATTGGAATCAAAGACTGCTTTAATTTTTCCTTTTGGATTATGAATTGCCTCAGTTTCAAAAGCTACCTAACAGTTGAATCTTTAAATGACATATTGAAAACACCAAACATATTTCTGTGGTAATATTTTGCCTTAGTGTCAGTGTGTTCCTTGTCAAGAGAAGTCTTTACTTGTTTTATCTCACAACCTATACATAGACTTGTATAGTGGTGAGACACAGTGATGCTGGATTTGTATTGCCTCTTTCGCAAATTAACCTGTAGCACATTTGCTTCGATGTCCCATGGTTTTGTCGTTGGATCATTTATAAAGCATACAATTCTAATGATTCAGTCGTTTGACCAACTGACAGGATCCTGTCCACAAGCCCCATTTTATGTTATGACACATGTACATTTACTTATAACATAAACTTTATAAGATCTACTTATTTGGTGTACATGGTTTACTTATTACCCATCACTACACACACTTATCTTGTATCTACATGTGTATCGGGTTAGATTTGTCATCTGTTTAGCTTCTGGGTATAAACATGTGATGATGATTCAGATAAGACATGACGAGAGAATTGTATTCAACGGATCACCATGTAGGTCCGAAGGCTGTATAGTGGCTTGTAGTTAGCCTATCGTATAATTGAGGCTATACAGTGGCTTTTCGTTCTCCTCTCATTTAAAGGCTATCGTATCATTGACGGCTGTAAATGGGCTTTGAGTTTTCCACTGGGTACAGGTTATCGTATCATGAAAGGGTATATAATGATTTTTACTATTTAGTTATATCATTTAAAGGCAATCGTGCCATTGAAGGCTGTAAATGGGCTTTGAGTTTTCCACTTGATATAGGTTATCGTATCATGAAAGTGTATATAATGATTTTTACTATTTAGTTCTATTATTTAAAGGCAATCGTGCCATTGAAGGCTGTAAATGGGCTTTGAGTTTTCCACTTGATATAGGTTATCGTATCATGAAAGGGTATATAATGATTTTTACTTTTTAGTTCTATCATTTAAAGGCAATCGTGCCATTGAAGGCTGTAAATGGGCTTTGAGTTTTCCACTTGATATAGGTTATCGTATCATGAAAGGGTATATAATATTTTTACTCTTTAGTTCTATTATTTAAAGGCAATCGTGCCATAGATGTAAATGGGCTTTGAGTTTTCCACTTGATATAGGTTATCGTATCATGAAAGGGTATATAATGTTTTTACTATTTAGTTCTATCATTTAAAGGCAATCGTGCCATTGAAGGCTGTACAATGGCTTTTAGTTCTTTTATCACGATTGTTTCGATATAGTGCTTCCTCATTGATACTTTACTCTCATCTCTTTTGCATAAAAGTGTACACAATTAAACAACAAACACACTGAAATAAAATAATTGGTTTTACATATATGCTATTTGCCTCTCACCAACCATCAATATATATAAGTTATAATCCCATATGTAAGAAATTAAATCTAAAATAATATTCTTACATGTTTGTTGCTTCGTCCATATCTTTTCAATCGATAAAGCTTTATATCTGATAGTTTACATGAATGAATGAAACAAAGTGTCAAAAACAACTTTAAAACATGTTGTTATATCAATATTAATTTGATATATCTGTTTATACTTTAACAGTTTACACATTCAGTGATTTTCACTGTTTTGACATGGTGAAATATCTTATTTCGACTTCAAATCCTCGTAGATTTCATTGTTTAACCAGAATTTAATATTTTATTCCAATAATGCATCTCGGGACAATATTCTTTTTTACGACAAATTGAATATAAATTTATCGTACGAAAGACATGTATCAACATCTTCTCTCAATTCAATTCAATGCAATTCTTTGAATTGAGTTACCACCTAATTTCTTGAGAGAGAGAAAAAACCAGTCAAGGTGAAAATTGTACAATTCAGACAAATATATACAGGGAAAAAATAGTTGGTCCATAAGAGCAATAGTTATTTTTATTTGTCACCTGACACGCATTTTTACATCGTAATATTTTACTTATTTCTACGCAGATTATTTTGGACTGAATTTCCTGGTATTTAGTCATAAATGACCAATGACTTTTTCGAGGAAGAGTTATATAGCCTAACATTATAAACCCTCCGAGAAGGCATTTAAAATATTATACGTATGAACGGTTTCATCGTACAAATATGTGTTAACACAGGTAATAAACCGACCAGGTAAAACATTTCATTCATTTAAAAGTTTGTAACGCGTAACAAGAAAGTCGTCCTATTTTTCGCTGAACCTTTCCAAAGTACACAATGCCTATCAGTGAGTCTGAAGCCAACAAGATCTTTGATGTCTGTGATGCCAACAAAGATGGCAACGTAACAAAACTGGAATTGTTAAAGGGATTAACAAGCTATTTCCAGAAAAGCATTTCAGTGGAAGCTGCAACTGTAAGTTTTATTTTACAAACATGTAATATTTTACAAACATGTAACTTATTTGTTATGCATGTAACTCATTTTACCAACATGTAACTACTTTTACTATTGACTATAATTGCTTGAAAATCGTTGAATCGTTCTTACAATTGGTCATCTAGGACAGTTGATTTCTGGAGTCATTGATAATATCAAAATTTCTACACTGATAATTTTCACTATATTCATTTATTATTCACTTTTCACTAAAATCAGCTACGATAAGTTTACCATTGTCCTGTTAGCCAGAATTCAATCTAAAATCCAAATTGGCAATAAAGCATTTCAACCTTGTTTTACAAAAACTCTAGAATTGACGAGTTGTTCCCTTACTCTATCAACATATAAAGTACACTATTACAAACCTTTAAAATCTTGGCAGAACCTCTTTTAGTTCCCTATATGCTGACAGAACGTCGACAACTTTTACACATTCCAGTGTAACACTTGCATCATAGTTTCAATGAAATAACCTGGGTTGCCGCCCTTTTGTCATGTCCATGCATAAAGTTTCAAATTATATGATCTGACTGTGTCAATACTTTTGGATTTCAGGATATCTTTATGGGTTTGGATGACAACAAAGATGATAAGATAACTAGAGATGAATTTCTGAACCAGTTATGCAGGAAGTTAAATAGACGGTATTTATCACCCTAATAATTTTTGTCTGCTTATTGATTTTTTTAGTGTCGTGTTTTAATGTACTTTAAAGAGTATTTTTCTGTGATTTTATCAAATATTATAAAATGTTTACCATGATTGATTGTAGTTTTTTTAAAAGGAAATTAAAATTTAAATCTTCATATTTTACCTATTTATTGTGACCTTAAATTTTTAAATCTCGAATAATTTTAATTCGCCAGTAGAATATGTTTCTACACCATTTACAGATGTGCGACAAATATAGGTTTATTATTCACTCCCAAGGTATTTTTTCATATCTGATTTTAGTGAAGTATGCCAATTATTAATCCAAAAGACATGTATTGATAGACAATATAAAAATAAGGAGATGTGGTGTGACTGCCAATGAGACAACTATCCAACAAAGCTTATTATTACGTAATGTTGCCTTAATTTGACGGATTTATGGTTTAATCTTCTTACAGAATAATGTACATATTTTTATATGACATACTCAATACTAAGTAAAGTGATTTATACTTCACAGCAACCCATACAATAAACTTTCAGCATAGAATTCAAACGACATTGGTTTGAAATAACGTTACTATCGTTAAGAAAAAAATTAATGCAGCACGGATGATGAAAAAACATATAGTTCACTCCCACTTAAGAGTGCCAGTATATGAAATAGAAAGTGTTCATTTCTTTGATTGCGATAAATGGACGTGGGAAAACCCTATATTCCAACAAACACAGTAGTATTTGTACTTAAAGTCGCACTTTATTTGGAATATAATCATATTGTCAATTTACGTGGAATTTCCTGTAATTAACACCCAATTTTACTGCAATATGACTGCAGTGGATGATCAAAGATATGGAAGTATTTTAAAATACACAAATGTATTCATGTTTTCTGAAAAGTTAAAGATTGATTGCGTATGACATATGAACCAGATGTTAGAATACAAGGAAAGACTTGGAATTTTTGAAATACTAAGGCTTTTCTATTTCAGGAATAGATTACCTGAGCTGTATTTGGGAAAACTTTTCGGAACTTTGGTCCTCAATGCTCTTCAACTTCCTTATCTAGCCTTTTAACTTTTTTCTTCGAGCGTTACCGATAAGTCTTTTGTAGACGAAACGCGCGTCTGTTTAATTCTGGTATGATAAGTTTATTAAGTTGGTAGCGGATTCAAATCTGTTTCTAGTATACACTGTAAATATCGTGCTTAGAATTTAAACACTTGTGATACATGTTTAGATCTAAACGTGTTTAGGATTGTGTTTAATTTCTAAACACATTTTTCAGTAAGCACATAATATTTAAACATGACGTGAATTCAAACACGTTTAAAAATGAAAGTGTATAGAAATTAAACACATTTTCTAAGCTAAACACGATTCTAAACACAATCCTAAACACATTGTACTGAGACACGTTTAGATCTAAACTTGTAAAAAAAGTGCACAAAAGATGTGCTTAGAATTGTGTTTAGGATCTAAACACAATTTTTACAGTGTATATTCTTAAAAATAACGTCGAACTAGTCGTGAACTAGAGGTGCATGGAGAGTGTTCTGATTAATGATTGACTAGTATACAAGTTTAAAGGTTTTATCCAGGAGGGGCCATTGACTTCACTGGAGACTAGCTGCATCGTCGTCTACTTACAGCTGTGGTCTAAATACCAAGGGGTTTCGACATATTCAAAGGTGTTATATTTCGGATTCAAACTCAATGAGTAAACTAAGATGTCTATAAGGGAGCTACCATTTGATTTTTATGGGGGGGCTAGGATGAAATTTGAAAAAAATAGGCAGGACAGGAGTTTTGAGTAAAAAAAAAGGCAGGATGAGACACTTTGCAAAAAAAAAAGGACGGATGACAATTTAGGTAAAAAAAGTCAGGATAAACTAATAAAAAAAAGGCAGGACCGAATAGAGTGAAAAATAAAAAGGCAGGACAGAGATTACAACTAAAAAAAAATGCAGGACAAAATTTTTCATCCTAGCCCCCCCCCCCCATAAAAATCAAATGGTAGCTCCCTAAAGGAGGAAATTCAACTCTTTAATGAAATAGCTAATTGTTATGTTCAAAATGTTATCATGCTTTCATGAAGTTTCTTTTTTCTTTTCAGTGAAGCATTTGATAAGGCGTTCAATGAAATGGATAAAAATGGAGATGGTACTTTATCACGTGCTGAGGTAACCACCGCCTGCCGACAATGTGGTTGTAGTGACGCTGAAATAGATGACATGATTAAAAGTATTGACAAAGATGGAGATGGCCAGATTTCAAAAAAGGAATTTATGACATTAGTTTAAATTTTCCATTTATTGTAAATAGACACGTCTGGTTCCAGTTACGTTCGATATGAAAATGTTAATTGAATTATGTTTGTGTAATAACTGACGAGAACAACATCGGATAATATCATGGCCTATCCGTTTGTTGTGGTGTAAAAAAAGCATTTATGTAATTAGATCGGTATATAATGACTACAATAATGATTTTAGAATCCGATAGAAATATGGAGATATGACAGATTATATATTTTATAAAAAAACATGCACAAATAAATCATTTAAATATTTCAGTCAGTTAATTTGCATATGACGATAATAGTTGGTTCAAGTTATCACAAAGATTGCACCCATCTATAATACTAAAATAACGAGGTCCAATTTGTCAGCCGTCATCACGTAAAAACGACAAATCAAAGAATTCAACTTTATATATAACTAATATAGTACAAAGGTGTAGATTAAAAATTACACCACTCCAGGCCCTTTTGTTTTCCACGTAATTAATATTGCCAATAATTAAGAAGTTCCGGGTCGAGTCCGATACCGATACCAATAGTATATTCACCTGTCACCTATTACATTATCTGTACGTTCCGCATCTGACAGGCGCACCACCAAACGGTGTATTCAGGATTTATATGCTATATACACGGGTCATAATCACAGGGTTGATACTATTAAATTGTCAAATTGTTACCTATTGTAGTATTTTAATCAGTAAGACTTTCTTAGATAACAATACGAATACTAAAAATCTGGACTAAAAATAAGGCGTATACTATAGGTACAGTTTTCAATTTGTTAGCGGGCATGACCTAAAACAGCGAATCAAAGAATTCAACTTTATTTATAACTAATATAGGACAATGCTGTTGATTAAAAAACACTCCATTCCAGGACCTTTTGTTTTCCAAATAATTAATATTACAAATAATTGATAAATTCCAGTTTGACGGGTTCAAACAGAAAGATTTGAAAGCAGAGAAAACTGTGTATCTTATAATCGGCATGACTTTATCGTGACTTTATCAGATCACAATACTAATATTAAAATAAGGCTTGCGCATAGTTATATACTTTAATTCAGTCGCGGACCCGCGATATCACGGGTGTGTTCTAGTGTAGTATATATATATATATATATATATATATATATATATATATATATATATATATATATATATATATATATATGTCTTTGCCTTGAGAACAGAGATCCCCTTGAATTTCTAAGAGTTTAAACGTATACTATAATTCTATACCCCCTCTTTATCTCGAGTCGTCCTAGGAGTTCAATTTGTCCACTATCCAGCAGTATTTATGCTGGTAAAACTTAATTTGTGTCTTTTTGAGATGAAACATTGAGATCATATCTGGGAACAAGTATAGGTTAACAAAACAAAATATCTATGAATATAAAATCTCCCCCCAAAAAGGCGTGGTTTATGAATCAGCTGTATTTACAAAGTGCAAGTATAATAGATAAGAGAATATATGATTGGAATAAACTGATCGATCCTTTCAACTCATTTCACCAAAGCCATCAAATAACACATCAAAGAAGGCGATTTATATCTAAGAAACATTCATACCAATAAGTCGAAAATAAATGACAACGACATGGTAACAAAAAAACAAACGAAAAAGGCCGAAGACAAACACATGTACACAAAATACAACATAGAAGACTGAGTAACATATGTACTCGCACCAAAAATACAACATAGAAGACTGAGTAACATATGTACTCGCACCAAAAATACAACATAGAAGACTGAGTAACATGTACTCGCACCAAAAATACAACATAGAAGACTGAGTAACGTATGTACTCGCACCAAAAATACAACATAGAAGACTGAGTAACATATGTACTCGCACCAAAAATACAACATAGAAGACTGAGTAACATATGTACTCGCACCAAAAATACAACATAGAAGACTGAGTAACATATGTATTCTCACCAAAAATTGGGGGGTGATCTCAGGATCTGCAGAAGAGTCATAACATCCTGCTCCAAATAACGATTATTCTGCTCTTTGTTTTTTATTTTTGCTATTTAAGTTTCATGGTTTTTTTCACGGTAACATCTTTTCTTTCTCCAAGGAAAACTGTCTCAAACGTTCATATTCGGTCATGTATTAGGGTTAGTTTGAACAATATTTATTCAGATAAATCAATATTAAATGATATTGTACAAATGAAGTAAATATTAAGGATTCAGAACAAGCAATTTTCTTTTACAAGTCTGTCTCCTTTTACACAAAAAATACTGGCATGCTCTGTAATAAGTATATGAATATAAAAAAGGTGGAAAATGCATTTGAAAAGAAGACGGGGGGAAAATACAAAATTTTTTTTTTTTGTAATGTATACAGTGTGAAATGCTTGAGTTCCTATTGAATGGTGAATCAGTAACACCAAGGATTATCACGTTTGCTTTTGATAATATATTTCTGCACCAAGCTAAATAAAAGACTGTTTTGCTCATCTGAGACTACGTAATTTTATTTCAAGTTTGCGAGAGATTGGAAAAGATTTTGCTTCAGACGAGCTCAAAAACAAGCTGACTGGTAAAATTAGTTGACATTAAAACACTGCATCCTTTGAATTCCAATCCTCCAAACATGTATTTGTCAATGCAATGTTAAAAATTTTGTTGATGTTAAGTCGATAAGATGAGTTAGTTCCCCTTTCCCTGTAGTTGACAATTATTTGTGTACATGTTTCGACTGACTTATTTTGTTTTGTATTAAATATGAATGAAATTGATGGAACCAGTTGAAATTAAAAAAATAATCCTTATTTTTCATGTATCTATTCACCTTTGTCTTCCATTTAATTCTTCACTCGTGGCGTTTTGGATGAATGCAGTTCTAACATTACAAATGATGTGCAGTAAAATTAAAGATCTAACGTTTACTTACTACACTTGGACTGGTACAACTTCTGGACAGTCCGATTGAGCAGTATCAAATGCACTAAATGTATTTTGTTATTAGCCATAATTTTAAGACCTGTAGATTTTATAATTTCGTGGTTGCTTAAAAGACCCCCACCCCTCCCCCCAAAAAATCCCCGAGGTCTTTCAAGACTTTACAAAAGCTGGCCTTAGATCGTGTGGTTCCTTTTGTGAAGCTGGTTGAAGATAGTATGACTCCTTTTTGGTTATATGAATAGCTGTGTTTGTATCCAGCTTCGGTTTCTCGTCTTGTATAGCTTTAAATATTTTAGGCGAGAATCATATAACGATGGACACATTTTCCAAGACGCCGTTTGTATCTGACGGTAGGGGATCACACAAAGCGGCATTTGGTTGTTATGTTAAATGGGAACAAATTACATTCACTGCAAGAGGATTTTGACGTAAACTTGTTATAGTTTCTTTAGCATATTTAAAAATGCACATTGCCCATTCATCTTAACAAATGTAGCAAGTCATATTCTAAGATTGTTAAACAGCCCGAGAGACTAAGCATCAAGAACCCCATTGAAAACGGTGAACACAAACGTGTACCCCGGAAGATTGAACAACAATAATTCAATTGAGAATGGAAATGGGGAATGTGTTAAAGAGACAACAACCCGACCAAAAGGCAGACAACAGCAGAACCATATTTAGCCGTGATGAACACACGCCTTGTACCCTGAAAACCCTATACGAACCATGATGAACACAGGAGACTGAGCAACAAGAACCATATACTAGTAAAAACCATGATAAACACACCGTATACCCCGGGGAAACTGAGCATGAAGAATCATATAAAAACCATGATAAACACACCGTATACCCCGGGGAAACAGAGCATGAAGAATCATATACAAACCATGATAAACACACCGTATACCCCGGGGAAACAGAGCATGAATAATCATATAAAAACCATGATAAACTCACCGTATACCCCGGGGAAACAGAGCATGAAGAATCCTATAAAAACCATGATAAACACACCGTATACCCCGGGGAAACAGAGCATGAAGAATCATATAAAAACCATGATAAACACACCGTATACCCCTGGGAAACAGAGCATGAAGAATCCTATAAAAACCATGATAAATACACCGTAAACCCCGGGAAAATGAGCATGAAGAATCATATAAAAACCATGATAAACACACCGTATACCCCGGGGAAACAGAGCATGAAGAATCATATAAAAACCATGATAAACACACAGTAAACCCCGGGGAAACTGAGCATGAAGAATCATATGCAAACCATGATAAACATACCGTATACCCCGGGGAAACTAAGCATGAAGAATCCTATAAAAACCATGATAAACACACCGTATACCCCGGGGAAACTAAGCATGAAGAATCCTATAAAAACCATGATAAACAAACCGTATACCCCGGGAAAATGAGCATGAAGAATCATATACAAACCATGATAAACACACCGTATACCCCGGGGAAACAGAGCATGAAGAATCATATAAAAACCATGATAAACACACCGTATACCCCGGGAAAATGAGCATGAAGAATCATATAAAAACCATGATAAACACACCGTATACCCCGGGGAAACAGAGCATGAAGAATCATATAAAAACCATGATAAACACATCGTATAACCCGGGGAAACAGAGCATGAAGAATCATATAAAAACAAGATAAACACACCGTATACCCCGGGGAAACAGAGCATGAAGAATCATATAAAAACCATGATAAACTCACCGTATACCCCGGGGAAACAGAGCATGAAGAATCATATAAAAACCATGATAAACACATCGTATAACCCGGGGAAACAGAGCATGAAGAATCCTATAAAAACCATGATAAACACACAGTATACCCCGGGGAAACTCAGCATGAATAATCATATAAAAACCATGATAAACACACCGTATACCCCGGGGAAACAGAGCATGAAGAATCATATAAAAACCATGATAAACACATCGTATAACCCGGGGAAACAGAGCATGAAGAATCATATAAAAACAAGATAAACACACCGTATACCCCGGGGAAACAGAGCATGAAGAATCATATAAAAACCATGATAAACTCACCGTATACCCCGGGGAAACAGAGCATGAAGAATCATATAAAAACCATGATAAACACATCGTATAACCCGGGGAAACAGAGCATGAAGAATCCTATAAAAACCATGATAAACACACAGTATACCCCGGGGAAACTCAGCATGAATAATCATATAAAAACCATGATAAACACACAGTATACCCCGGGGAAACAGAGCATGAAGAATCATATAAAAACCATGATAAACTCACCGTATACCCCGGGGAAACAGAGCATGAAGAATCATATAAAAACCATGATAAACACATCGTATAACCCGGGGAAACAGAGCATGAAGAATCCTATAAAAACCATGATAAACACACAGTATACCCCGGGGAAACTCAGCATGAATAATCATATAAAAACCATGATAAACACACAGTAAACCCCGGGGAAACTCAGCATGAATAATCATATAAAAACCATGATAAACACACAGTAAACCCCGGGGAAACAGAGCATGAAGAATCATATAAAAACCATGATAAACACACAGTAAACCCCGGGGAAACTCAGCATGAATAATCATATAAAAACCATGATAAACACACAGTATACCCCGGGGAAACAGAGCATGAAGAATCATATAAAAACCATGATAAACTCACCGTATACCCCGGGGAAACAGAGCATGAAGAATCATATAAAAACCATGATAAACACATCGTATAACCCGGGGAAACAGAGCATGAAGAATCATATACAAACCATGATAAACACACAGTATACCCCGGGGAAACAGAGCATGAAGAATCATATAAAAACCATGATAAACACACAGTATACCCCGGGGAAACAGAGCATGAAGAATCATATAAAAACCATGATAAACACACAGTAAACCCCGGGGAAACTCAGCATGAATAATCATATAAAAACCATGATAAACACATCGTATAACCCGGGGAAACAGAGCATGAAGAATCCTATAAAAACCATGATAAACACACCGTATACCCCGGGAAAACAGAGCATGAAGAATCATATAAAAACCATGATAAACACACAGTAAACCCCGGGGAAACTCAGCATGAATAATCATATAAAAACCATGATAAACACACAGTATACCCCGGGGAAACAGAGCATGAAGAATCATATAAAAACCATAATAAACAAACCGTATACCCCGGGGAAACTGAGCATGAAGAATCATATAAAAACCATGATAAACACACAGTAAACCCCGGGGAAACTCAGCATGAATAATCCTATAAAAACCATGATAAACACACCGTATACCCCCGGGGAAACTGAGCATGAAGAATCCTATAAAAACCATGATAAACAAACCGTATACCCCGGGGAAACAGAGCATGAAGAATCATATAAAAACCATGATAAACACACCGTATACCCCGGGGAAACTGAGCATGAAGAATCCTATAAAAACCATGATAAACAAACCGTATACCCCGGGGAAACAGAGCATGAAGAATCATATAAAAACCATGATAAACACACAGTAAACCCCGGGGAAACTCAGCATGAATAATCATATAAAAACCATGATAAACACACCGTATACCCCCGGGGAAACTGAGCATGAAGAATCATATAAAAACCATGATAAACAAACCGTATACCCCGGGGAAACAGAGCATGAAGAATCATATAAAAACCATGATAAACACACAGTAAACCCCGGGGAAACTCAGCATGAATAATCATATAAAAACCATGATAAACACACAGTATACCCCGGGGAAACAGAGCATGAAGAATCATATAAAAACCATAATAAACAAACCGTATACCCCGGGGAAACTGAGCATGAAGAATCATATAAAAACCATGATAAACACACAGTAAACCCCGGGGAAACTCAGCATGAATAATCCTATAAAAACCATGATAAACACACCGTATACCCCCGGGGAAACTGAGCATGAAGAATCCTATAAAAACCATGATAAACAAACCGTATACCCCGGGGAAACAGAGCATGAAGAATCATATAAAAACCATGATAAACACACCGTATACCCCGGGGAAACTGAGCATGAAGAATCCTATAAAAACCATGATAAACAAACCGTATACCCCGGGGAAACAGAGCATGAAGAATCATATAAAAACCATGATAAACACACAGTAAACCCCGGGGAAACTCAGCATGAATAATCATATAAAAACCATGATAAACACACCGTATACCCCCGGGGAAACTGAGCATGAAGAATCATATAAAAACCATGATAAACACACCGTATACCCCGGGGAAACAGAGCATGAAGAATCATATAAAAACCATGATAAACATACCGTATACCCCGGGGAAACAGAGCATGAAGAATCATATAAAAACCATGATAAACACACCGTATACCCGGGGAAACAGAGCATGAAGAATCATATAAAAACCATGATAAACACACCGTATACCCCGGGGAAACAGAGCACGAAGAATCCTATAAAAACCATGATAAACACACGGTGCACCCCGGGAAACTGAGCATGAAGAATCCTATTAAAACCATGGTAAACACACCGTGTATCCCGGGACACTGAGCACGAAGATTCCTTTAAAAACCACAATTAACATGTATGCCACCAGAAGACTGAGCATCAAGAACCATTTAATAGAATAGGATGAACACACGCCATGTACCCCGGGAGACTGAGCTACAATGACCCTATACACATACAGCAGTTGGTTAGGAAGTATCAAGTTTTCCTCAACTAATTCTCGTCCTCTTGCTCATTTTAAGTAAAACACTGGTGATAAGATAATGTGTTAAAAATGTTAAGTTAACATTGTATGTGACATGTATAAATAATAATGTGTTTAGAAAAGCGAGTATTACCGGTATTAAACAGGTTTTACTATAATGTGTCTGTTTTTGGGTTTTATTTTCTTAATTTTTTTTATATACTTTCTCCAAATTTCATTTGAAAACCACGAGACGTGTATAGTGGTAATACTCTTGATTGTCATTCTATTAACTACAAACATTTATAAATATAATCTCTATTTCTTGAATAAACAGCACACATGTTTAATATAAAAAAAATACAAATACAAACATTGATTCATTGTATTGCAAAATCCACATGCTATTCTATGTGCAAATGTGACCATAACCGACTTCATTTCTGCTCGGTGCATATTTCTAACTTTTTCGGCTACTAAATTTCTGGACGAAATGGTTTGGCAGTTGCATATAATTATATGCACTATGTATGCAGTGAAAATTGTGATTCTCTAATAATTTGCAACTACTGAACAATTAAACCAACAAGATTTGATTAAGCTCTATAATTCACATGTATAAACTGAATTTGCTATGAAACTTTTGCTCGAGGTTTCTGTCGATTCTGAGTTGGTGCTAAAACACTTTCTGCTATTCGTGGTTTTCCTATGATATCTTTGCGCATGTGTGGTTTCGTTATTCCCGCCTTTTCTCCATCAGCATCATAGAAAAATTGCAAGTCTGATTCCGATTGTTGTCGACCTTCGTCGACGAGATATTCAGCAAGATCAACCTCAGAGTCGGTATACGTCGTTCCCGACGCAGCACTTTTTATGCTCCTTTCGTCGTCCTGTGATTGAGCCATTTCTAACCGATGCGTAACAGCCTCGAGATCATATGCTAGCTCTCCGTTCAAATATTTCTGCATAGATTTATTAACACTAGCGGATTTCGATGTTTTGATTAAAACTATTTGCTTTTCGAGTTCTTTCTTCGCATTTTGTTTTTCTTTTACTTCCGTTTTCAACGTTTCTATCTTATGCTGTATGTCTCCGATGTAATGAATAAAATGTGGTCTCATTTCCAGTTCTAAGAGGTAGTCCTCCTGAACCACCGATTTTTCGTATTCCAACATCTGTAGGGTGTTCTGTTTGTTCTCAATATCAATTTCAATATTTTTACATCGTTTGAATAACTCTGTGTATTTAGGGCTATTGTTTGGAAGGAATTTAATCTGATCATTCATTCGGTCAAGATCTGCTACTGCTCTTTGAAAATCTCGCTGTGCTCTTTGCATTTTATTATCGACTTTTTCAAAACTATTCGTTAGCGCGTCGGATCTCTTTTCTCTTTTTGACAATTTTTTTTCATCTTTAGCTAGACTGACGATTATCTCCTGTTTTTCTGTTATATCTTTATTTATAATGCTTATATGCTGTTTTACCTCGCTTACCCTCTTGTCGACCTCGGCAGTTGGAACTCTACTTCTTGCAGTCGGTGTATTTAGCACTTCCGGTGGCGGAGGAGGAGGTGAATGTGTTTTAGGCTTAGCTTTCCTAAGAGGAAGACGTTCTCCGTATATTCTGACTGCAAGAGCAAGCCATTCTCGTCCTAAATCGATTCCTCTGTAAGATTTAACAAACACATCTGGAACCAGCCGGAGAATGGGTTCAAATGAATGGTAATTTTCAAATTGCAGAAGTTCATGATGACTGTCTGGATCAAAAATAGAAATGTCTAGATTGCCATCACTGAGTAGTTCTCCCCAAACTCCACTTAAATCCTTGAGTTCTACTACCACGGACGGTAAACGCGCATGGTCTCTTGTCTCCTTTGATGCCTTGGAAGTCGTTTTCCTCGAACGAGAGGACTCTGGAGTGGCGAGGCCTTTTAACTGAGGTACAGCGGCAGCATTCGGAAAATCGACAGGATCGTAATACTCTTCATTCAAACTTTTTAAAATGTTACTATCAAAATAGGCTTTTAGATCTCTTAAATATCTAACATCGCGGTCGAAAGTTTCAAAACTTTTCAGACATCTCAACTCGTGATCGGAAGCCCTTCCTTTAATAGCTGCTTCCTCTATAGATTTGATCAACTGGCGGACTTGTCTCATAGACTGAATTTTTCTGTTTGGATCTCCTGTGTTAACTCGTTGACCACCCCGTGACCTTGGAGTGTCCATTTCAGAATTTAAAGTCAGCAACATGTCATAAAGATTATCCTTAGAAAATCGTGAAATGGCATGTCTAAGTAGTTTCTCGAATGCCATTAATTGCTTGGGTATTCTGTCAGGACCCTCGATACTGGAGCTCATGTCTCCACCAATAAGACCTGGTGTCTGAAATATATAATTAAATTTGTATACTTATTATGAAAACTTATATCCTCAATTATTTCATTTACTATTATGAATTTTATATCAATATACTAGCATATATATATACTAGACGTTCAGAACGTTTAATATAAGAATATCGAGATGCAGTTTGAATGTCAAGTTTAACAACTAGTGAACCAGAGACCAATCGACGAGGATGTACACAAATATAGTGCAATGAATGACCTTCAATAATGACAAAAAACACCGCGTATCGTTTATTGGTTAAATACGAGAAATTAGAGATAAAATCAAAAGTTTATCCTACACGGTAGTAGAAGCCTTTAAAAAGGTTCGTGAAATTCAATGATGATTTGAAAACGTATATTGATGTTTTTGATATCTAAAAACCCATGACTGTACTAAAACAACTAAATCAATTTATTCTTAAAATACACCCAATTCAGATGCTATTTACTGAAAAATGTATTGATATCTAAATAACATTAACCATGTAAAATACTGTATTAAAACATGTAGGCCATTCATCAGTGAAATACAGAAAAAGGAAAACAAAATATTTAAAAAAAAATCTTCAAGTAGTGTCTCTCAGTTTATCATGAAAATATTCTGTCCATTTTTAATGTTATCTTTTGAAAGTATGATAAAGTTGTAGACCACAGACTGCGAGCAACTAAATTTCAAGTAAGTGCATTTATAAGTAAATTAGGTTGAACATTTTTTTTTGCTCCAGATGCTATCACTTGATCATGAAAAGAACTTCTCACATAGTTTTGTATTACCTTTCAACTAAAAACCCACATTTTTTAAACGATGATATTCGCAGTTTTATTAATTCCACACAAAATAGTCCAAATCGGCTACATTGAATGGAATTAATCTATATAACTACACTGTAACTGAATTTGGAGTGTGCTGTCCCCTTGGAGGATATCATAAAACAAACAAACAAAACATATCATTTTTCCCATATTTAAAATAGTAAATGTGGCAAATACAACGTAATAATTTATAGCATTGTGAGACATTTGGCAATTCTTTATGTGTTCTTGACCTGTGAAGGTCAAACAGTACCGAATTGTTGTTATTAAGATTTCAATCACTATTTACATAAAACGTTTAGCTGCCTGTCATTGTCCACTATTAATATACATTGTATATCTCTAAAATCACACCACGTTGTTTAACAATTATCTATTGTAATTTCGTTGACATGTTTGAAGTTCATTAAATGGATTTTATTGTTGATGCTTATGTGTGGTTCGTATAAACCAACAGAATGAACTTAAGTTCGTTTTAACGCCATTGCTTTATCTCAGAAGATGGTTTTGTCACCAGCCTTGTGCCCTTTATAGCTGACTATGCGGTAAGGGCTTTGCTCATTGTTGCAGGCCGTACCAAGAACTATGGTCTCTTGTGGAGAGTTGCCCATTGGCAATAAAATCACATCTACTTTTTTTTATTGTGAGGAAAACTCAGAAGAAGATACCATAACTAGGTTTACCAATAAGGAATATCTGGACCCGGGGAACGGCTAGGTTTATCACTAGCAGATATCTGGGGTTACGCTTTCAAATAATGAAACATTGAGCTACGTTTATCAAAGACATATACATAGGGTTAGGATAGTGGGGCTAGGTTACCACTGATGGATACGTGGGGCTAGGTTACCACTGATGGATACGTGGGGCTAGGTTACCACTGATGGATACGTAGGGTTAGGTTACCACTGATGGATACGTGGGGCTAGGTTACCACTGATGGATACGTGGGGCTAGGTTACCACTGATGGATACGTGGGGCTAGGTTACCACTGATGGATACGTGGGCTAGGTTACCACTGATGGATACGTGGGACTAGGTTACCACTGATGGATACGTGGGGCTAGGTTACCACTGATGAATACGTGAGCTAAGTTTAAAACCACTGATGGATACGTGGGCTAGGTTACCACTGATGGATACGTGGGACTAGGTTACCACTGATGGATACGTGGGCTAGGTTATCACTGATGGATATGTGGGACTAGGTTACCACTGATGGTTACGTGGGGCTAGGTTACAACTGATGGATGCGTGGGCTGGGTTACCACTGATGGATACGGGGGCTAGGTTACCACTGATGGATACGTGGGCTAGGTTACCACTGATGGATACGTGGGGCTAGGTTACTACTGATGGATACTCGGGGCTAGGTTACCACTGATGGATACGGGGGCTAGGTTACCACTGATGGATACGGGGGCTAGGTTACAAATGATGGATACGGGGGCTAGGTTACCAATGATGGATACGTAGGGCTAGGTTACCACTGATGGATACGTGGGGCTAGGTTACCACTGATGGATACGGGGCTAGGTTTCAATTGATGGGTACGTGGGGCTAGGTTACCAGTGATGGATACGTGGGGCTAGGTTACCACTGATAGATACGGGGGCTAGGTTACCACTGATGAATACGTGGGCTAAGTTTAAAACCACTGATGGATACGTGGGCTAGGTTACCACTGATGGATACGTGGAACTAGGTTACCACTGATGGATACGTGGGCTAGGTTACCACTGATGGATACGTGGGGCTAGGTTACAACTGATGGATGCGTGGGCTGGGTTACCACTGATGGATACGGGGGCTAGGTTACCACTGATGGATACGTGGGCTAGGTTACTACTGATGGATACTCGGGGCTAGGTTACCACTGATGGATACGGGGGCTAGGTTACCACTGATGGATACGGGGGCTAGGTTACCAATGATGGATACGGGGGCTAGGTTACCAATGATGGATACGTAGGGCTAGGTTACCACTGATGGATACGTGGGGCTAGGTTACCACTGATGGATACGGGGCTAGGTTTCCATTGATGGGTACGTGGGGCTAGGTTACCAGTGATGGATACGTGGGGCTAGGTTACCACTGATGGATACGGGGGCTAGGTTACTACTGATGGATTCTCGGGGCTAGGTTACCACTGATGGATACGGGGGCTAGGTCACCACTGATGGATACGTGGGGCTAGGCTACCACTGATGGATACGTGGGGCTAGGTTACTACTGATGGATACGTGGGGCTAGGTTACCACTGATGTATACGTAGGGCTAGGTTAACACTGATTTATACGTGGGGCTAGGTTAACACTGATGGATACATATGTATAGGAGAAGGGGTTGTTGTGATCTTAGCCTTGAGACGCTGCTTGTGCCTTCGACAGCTTTACAGCAATAGATGTTTATAATATTTCGTTTCAATACTATATTAATTTTTCATTGGTATTTACTGAAGAGCACAGTATCACTTTGGTCTTGTTAATTATTGATTTAAATCGTTAAAGCAGTTTTCAATACATAAATCGAATTCGTTTGTAATGTTATAATTCTAAAGCAACAATGCAGGACTGATTGTTTCTATAGCTATAGATCGTTTTACACAGGTTTGTTTTTAGTTACTAAAATTATCTTATTCAATTTTTTCATTTATGGCATATTTTAATTATTCATCGAGGAGTAAAGTAATCACGTTTATCTCTCAATTGCTATTAATACAAATCGTTCTACAGCGGACTTTTTACCTAAACATATTGTTCTTTAAAAAAGCCATTTTGAAGGAAACAATGAAATTTTGATTGTTTCTAGTTATGCGTCAAAGTAATCATTCAGTATGTAAAAACCCAGTTGTATTATTTTTTTTTTATCTTGTATAACAATTCTCAATTCTGTTTTCTAAATTATTGACTCAATGTGTGAGTAAAAGAACTATGATACAGCATATAAAACTATTTAACATGTGTTCTTTACAAAAGTATAATATAAAATGACATATACCTCATATCACTTTTATTCATACAAAAATATTATACAAATATAATATAGATATCAATTATTATTATTACATACTATTCAAAACTTGTTCTCAGCTTTTCAAAATTGATCTTTTCATTTATTTTCATGTTCTATAAATTGTAATACGTGTTACTTTCTTCAACCACACGGGGAGCTATTTTGTAAACATTAAAAATATTGTAATGAAAGAATCATTGTGATTTAATTTTTATTCGTTTTATCCATATAATAGGAAATGACAGTTGAACCACAGACTCTTTTATTACACAATTGGTTTGTCCAAATAAAAAAAAAACAATTCTCGTTTTTTAAGGAGAATTTGCACACCAGAATTTATATATGTTGTATAATATACACTCTATTTTGTCCACAGCGCTAAAATATGGTATATGCTATTGCAAAGTCTGTAACTTGTTTTCAAGTTGGTTGCTCTCTATCATATTAATTTTTTTTTTGTAAATTCATGGTAAAAGTTTTATAATAATAAAAGTGCTACGTCAGTCTGTGTGTTTGTGATAGTATTCCTCTTACTTTATCCAAGGTTCATATTAGAACCTCTTTTCTATATACAAGCTGACATCTTGTATTGTGCACCACAATCCCACCCCCTTAGCCGCTTAGAACCAGTACAACCATCTCAGCGATCCTTAGACGTTAACATTTCTACTTGAAATCATAGAGAATTTGATCCGAGTATTATAGGGTATAAATTTAATTATTTTTAAAGGAAACTCTTATTAATTTTAGCCAAATATTTATATCTTAAATAAAGTTTGTTTTCCCAGTATATTAATATCTAATCTAAATAAATGCAGCCATAAACTTTTATCAACGTATTACTTTGTTTGCCGAAGTGAAAAGGTTTTAAATTAACCAAACTATCACACTTTTGAAAGCCTTGACGAAATTTTGCTTTAACTTTTTCAAATACAATTTCACTGTCTAGAATAAATAATAAACCCGACAAAGGAATAACAAACTTATATATGTAATCTAGTCTGTGCGTCACAGTAACATTTATAAATAATTGATAATCTTATTGGTGTGATTTTATTATCAAACTTGCAGATTTTAGGTATTGCTTCAGTTAATTAGATTTCATTTATTAGAATTCTTTCATGTTCAATAAAAGACCTATATAACAGTATTAAGAAAACAATGAAGTCCAATAAACAGAAGGTTAAACGGGTCTATCTCGTCTAACATGATGTAATAGCACGGGAAAATCAATGGAAAATGGTTATAATAGGGGCTAACGAAAAGTAATTAAATTTCTACCGATATAAAACAAAACCACAAAAACAGTATAATGGGGAAATTGTACTAAGTTGAAGGCCGTACGTTGACCTATACGTTTACGTCATTTGGTGAATGGTGGATAGTTCTTATGTTTCTATTGAATCTCATTAAGTGAATACTGGATTAGTCCATACTGAATTCAGACACGTTTCTACATCATGTATATACTAAGCTGAATTAAAAAAAAACTTGAAATAAATAGAGCAGTTATTCAGAAACTAAGGTTCCAACTGACCAAGACAAAGTTGATATTAAATGAATTGGGGTTTTGTTAAACTGAGTCTTAAAGTGTTTATGTCTTATACCTCCTTGGCTTTCGTATACTTTTGGTATGAGTGTTCACAATGAAGGTAAATCCAGAAAAAAATATGAAGAAATCAGTAGTGATATTTTCTTTTTCTATTGATGTCTGAATCTATTACATTTCACAATTCAAATTCTTTACACATATCAATATAGGCCATGTTTGACATATAGTAAAGTAATGGGCTAAATTCCAAAGAATACTAAAGTTAAAGTCCAGAGATTGAATCGTATATTTTTTTGTAAAGAAACATAAAACATAAATCATTATTAAAAAGTTAAAAAAAAACAGAACCGAAAATGTATGAAACTAATTAGGACATACATCAACAAGTTAACATCCCAACAATGCCAATAACACTAGAATACCCATATGTCCATTTGCCTAAGTTTACCAAGTCATGAACCACCATTAGAAGCTGGCATATGTATATCATAATGTTTTTCGTAATTTTGATAATTATGTGTAAAAGGAACACCTGTTAGTGTATCTCTTAACTTGTATAGAGCTTGACATAATTCTACTAGGTGCATGTCTTTAGTTGAAGACTGCAAGTTTTACTTTAGGGGTCTTTTTTGTTATTTTGTAGTTGGGTTGCTGTTTCATTAAGGTATACCTTCAATCTCCTTTTATTAACATAGAACAAGCCTTTATATGCCATATATTTATTTTAGAGTACACGATACATATTTCTTTTGATATTCCAGAACATGCATGATATATTTGCCACTGGACATTCGAAAACAATGACCAGTCAACGATAGATATTTCTGAAGTAATGATCACTAAGCACAATAACTGACAAACACACGACTATAATATATGTTAAAATATAAATGGTTCGATTTGAAAGACTGCGAGCAGTAAACTTTGAGTGAGTATAACCGTTATATATATAATTCTTACCTCGAGGAGCATGTCTATATCATGAGATACTTGGTTGGTCAGCATCTTGTTGTGGTATTTAAATCCAAATTCTATTCACAATTACTCTTTATTTCATTTTTCATTTACCAGTTTAAACAATAAAATATTTAGCGAATGTTTGTTTTCGTCGAAAGTTTATCAATACAATAAGACGTGCTTAATCCATCTCTAATTTAATCCTTCGTTCTAAACAAACACTTGTTCTGTAAAAGAGTTGTCAATTATCTGCACATGTAAGAAATCACAACACATGAGTTATATTAGACTAATCTAACTCTCAGATAACGGTTTATTTGTCAGAATCAATAAATTCTGAGTTGTAATCAATGAAAATAATTTGTCTCCATTCGTTTTTCTTAAATTCGATATTGAATAGGTTCGTGTCAATAGAAACCTGTCGTACCTAAATTCCTTCTAATAGACCGTAAGTTAAAAGGTGTGATCAGTTGGAACTTGTACTTACAGGCTAAAATCTTTTATTTATATAACATTGACAATGCCTAGCCATTCATATGGATCGTTAGAACTGGCTTATATGCTAAAATGGCATGTAAAGAAATTAAAGTCTGTGGGTTTTAAATTCATTATCTCTTTATTATCAGTCATTTCCCCGATAAATCAGTCGCTGATAAATGAACAGGACTTTTTTAATATGTGTATTTTTTTTATAATCTAGCGTCAAATTTAAAACTTCAAAGTTTTTAATAATGTAAATAATAATCTCCAAGTTTCTTAAAATTTTGTTTTTAATAAAGATATGAAATTACATTTTGTAGATTTTAACTTTATATAATGACATGTTTTTTCGATCTATTTAGAAGATATTCAATATATATAACTATAAACGGAAACATTTATCTTAAGCATTTATTAATCAGAATAAAGCTTTAGATCCAATATATTAGATAAAAAGCCATTAAATAGGATTTAGATTATCATTACACAACAATATTACTTTTTTTTTTGAATTTCTAAAGATTTTTAACAATTCTGGTTTTGCGTCTGTATATATGAAACCAAGACTTTGTCTAGGTTATAAATGCCCCATAATTTGGAATGTTGCTTCATAAAAATGAAATTTAAAGCGGACCACAAAAAGAAAGTTAATGTCATCTTTTTTATTGAGTATATTTCATTGGGCCATTTCTGTTTTGCCTGTAAACGTTCCCAATGATTACTATAATGTTATTTCTGTTGTTTTTTTCTGTTTTCATTTTGGGGGAAAAGGGGGGGGGGGGTGTTTGGCGTTTAAAAAAAGTGCTGTAGACGTCAGTTATGATCTATTATTTTTACTGTTAAAAATCTTTGACTACACCCAAGTCGTTAGCCAAAATAAAAGGGAAAATATGACTGGTAAATTAGAAATTGTTTTACTGGATGGTTTACAGTATCACACTTGCACGTTATATAGGATTTGATGTTGCCACAATATTTTATCGTATTGCAGAACATATAACCAGGTTATAAATGCTTAAATGCATTTAAAAAGAGAGGCGAGATATACCAGAGGGACTTTCAAACTCATAAGTCGAAAATAAACTGACAATGCCAAAGACAAACATAAAACAACAGATAAATAATAGCACACAAAACACAACATAGGAAACCAAAGACTGAGCAACACGAACGCCACCAAAAAAATGCAGGGATCTTATGTGCTCATGAAGAATAAGCATATCCTGCTTTACATGAGGCACCCGTCGTGTTGCTCATTATAGTACAAACTCGGTATAAATAACATGCACCAAGGCTTAAAATAGAACATAGAGACAAAATGAAAAAATTGTCCAGTATCTTGAAAACCGTCAGGTAGGGGATATCTGGCTAGGCAGGAATGTTCAAAATATCAAAATATACCTACTGTCCATTTTGTACAACATTGTTTGACGAATCCATATTGAAGTTATTGTGATAAAAAAAACTTTTTATCAATTTATGCCGTAAAAAGTTGTTTCCCCTAAATCAAAATTTCAACACGCTTCTTCTATTTTATAAAAAAGAATATGTGGTATGATTGCCAATGAGAAAACTCTTCACAAGAGACCAAATGACACAGAAATTGAAAACTATAATTACATAAGGTAGATAGTAGGAAACTCGGTCAAGTAGGTTGATTGAAAAATGCTGGGTTATTAATACAGAGTCTTTGAATGCTGTATTTTCCCCTCAAACAATCGATTCAAAGATATATAGACAATAACTGTTTAGTGTCTTTAAATATCAGCTGTATTTGTACGAGGCTAGGAAACAAGGTGTATGCGAGCTTTTAGCGAGCTATTACACCTGTTTCGAGCCGAGTACAAATGCAGCTGATATTTAAAGACACTAAACAGTTATTGTCTTTATCCTGCAATAAGTTCTGTATATTGTTTGTGTTTTGAAAGACACAAAAACTAACATATTTAGCATTTATTTTCGATTTATAATCCCTTGAGGCCCGCGTAGTAATATCAAAATCACACATTACGCCGAAGACGGTTTCACAAAAAAGAATCTCGAATGGTCAACAATAATACATCGCTCAAGGTGAATAATTATCTATTTTAACATAACAATTAATTTCAACAGTAAAAACAAATAACAAAACATTGTCGAATTTAAAACAGAAGTGTACGAGTTGTCCTACGCTTCAGACTTGACATTCACTAAACATGCATGCTGAAATCGACATGGTTGATTTTGTACACAGACATACACATTCAAGTTTTGAAATCGACAATTGTCATCGTCATTGGAATGCAACTGGAATACACATTCTGAGGTCACACAGGTTCAGTCCGGCAGTGGGCGGAGCTTTAAAGCGATATCTGTATACTATACAGATATAGGATAGCGATATCTGTAGGGCTGTATCTGTATAGTAGGACACCTAATTGCAGGATAAAATGCATAATACGAAAATCTAAAAGCATGTGTGTCTGCTATCTATGTCTTTAAACAGACCGATTAGTCAAATCTAGGTCTGTTCTACCGGGTCGACACGTTCCTTGATATTATGTGGTACAGAAAAAAGTTAATGTTCAATAAAATGTTCCCATTTTAGGTAAGATAACACGTGCATGTACTTAAGTGAAAAAAAAAACGACAAAATATCAAAGAATACTTCAAGTACTATATTGTACTCGAGTCACAAGTAAGCTATAAATGCATTAGAATACTTAGGTTTTAAAACGAAATGTTTGTTTTCAATGATAACAAATCAATCATAAAATAAACGGTACAACAAAATCATTTTAAATTGTCTCCGTCGTTTAAAGTTGTTGTGTGGGTATATCACAAATTACTGTAAAAGTCCCTGATATGAAATACAGGTATAAACTATGTGAGACTTAAGCATTTACACAAATTTACATTCTACTTCATGATACTATGATATAGTCTATACCTTGTGATGAACATCATGTTTGCTAGGTTTGGTTGATTTGATATTCCAAGATGCAGCCAGTATTGCAATGTGATTTGTTTTTGTACTCATATGAAGCAAAGGCATACAAAACCTTCTCTAAGAAAATTAATAAACCTGCAAAGTTCTCATAACATTGAGAATAGAAATGGGGAATGTGTCAAAGAGACAACAACCCGACCATAGAAAAAACAACAGCAGAAGGTCACCAAAAGGTCTTCAATGTAGCGAGAAATTCCCGCACCCGGAGGCGTCCTTCAGCAGGCCCCTAAACAAATATATGCTAGTTCAGTGATTATGAACGCCATACTTATTTCCAAATTGTACACAAGAAATTAAAATTAAAATAATACAAGACTAACAAAGGCCAGAGGCTCCTGACTTGGGACAGGCGCAAAAATGCGTCGGGGTTAAACATGTTTATGAGATCTCAACCCCCACCCCCTAATACCTCTAGCCAATGTAGAATATATGTTAATGATGTCCTGCCAATCAATAACCCACATTCAGTGAGTGCTGAACTTGAGATTTAGTATCCAACCGAAATTTGAAGGTCTGCCTACTGCCTTGTCGACGCATCTTATTTATGGTATATGATTTTAAATGGTATATTTTATAGACAATAACTGTTTAGTGTCTTTAAATATCAGCTGTATTTGTACGAGGCTAGGAAACAAGGTGTATGCGAGCTTTTAGCGAGCTATTACACCTGTTTCGAGCCGAGTACAAATGCAGCTGATATTTAAAGACACTAAACAGTTATTGTCTTTATCCTGCAATAAGTTCTGTATATTGTTTGTGTTTTGAAAGACACAAAAACTAACATATTTAGCATTTATTTTCGATTTATAATCCCTTGAGGCCCGCGTAGTAATATCAAAATCACACATTACGCCGAAGACGGTTTCACAAAAAAGAATCTCGAATGGTCAACAATAATACATCGCTCAAGGTGAATAATTATCTATTTTAACATAACAATTAATTTCAACAGTAAAAACAAATAACAAAACATTGTCGAATTTAAAACAGAAGTGTACGAGTTGTCCTACGCTTCAGACTTGACATTCACTAAACATGCATGCTGAAATCGACATGGTTGATTTTGTACACAGACATACACATTCAAGTTTTGAAATCGACAATTGTCATCGTCATTGGAATGCAACTGGAATACACATTCTGAGGTCACACAGGTTCAGTCCGGCAGTGGGCGGAGCTTTAAAGCGATATCTGTATACTATACAGATATAGGATAGCGATATCTGTAGGGCTGTATCTGTATAGTAGGACACCTAATTGCAGGATAAAAAGATGTAAATTGTATTATCTGGTTCTGTCCTGGCCTTTTATAGCATTTTTAATAGTATTAAACAATGCTGTTTTCTTATATGTCTCTAATTTATGTCTAATCTTATGTACTTGTCATGAAAGCCCTTTAATTGGAAATGAAATATTCGTATTCTTATTATTATTCTATTTATGAGTTCATGCGATTCCCTCACCTTTTTTGTTAGCTATGTTTGGAAATAATAATTATAATACCAGATGTAGTAAGATTAAACTCACAATTTATTACAAAAACAGGAATTCAAAAAGTATGTTTATTTATGTACAATGTCTCCTTGAGAGAGTTTGAAGATGTGGAATATTTTAGATGTACTGAATTTTTTTCTGACATCTTCTAGGTTTGCACTGACCGACATTTCTAAATTTGTACAGGTCCAATGTTACTATGTATGGATCATCTGGATTCATCAATAATGTTTGGTTTTCAATAAGTATACAATTAACTAACTTTTCCATTGAAATTTTGAAATAGGGTTGTTCAAATAGGTAGATATGTATGTTATGTAACATTTTAAGCATATTTCCTTAGTTTTTATATAACAACTATGATTGTTGAGAGATTTTACCTTAGTTATTGTCTTTCAGCTAACCAAAATTCAATGGAATTAGTGTAACTACGTTAAAAAAATACTAAACTACGAGGAAAATTCAAAATAGAAAGTCCGGCTCTAATCAAATGGCAAAATCAAAAGCTCAAACACATCAAACACATCATGAAACGAATGAATAAACGAATAAACGGTCTGCGAAATGAATTGCATATTTTTTTTTATATAATGAATAATACAATCTAATGAATAATACTATCTATGAAGTATAGTTGGAAATGGTTATCGAAGGTGTCCAAAATGCAATATTTGAATATCTGACAAAAGTGATATAATTAATATTTTCGGAAATTGTTCAAAGCTGTACCGGCAATTTCTGTTATTTAATATTGGACTGGGTCCCAGTTCATATTTCGCATCTGTCCCTTGATTAATATGCATCTGTATCAGTTTATGTCAGAATCAATTCATCAGATGACTGTCTGTGCATTGTAATTTTTAATGAGATATTGGTCATAGGTATGTTATTTAATTGTTATGCAAAATCGTTCACCAACCCCATTTGTTTAGTCAATATTACTGTTACTGTTTAAAAAAAATGTGCTTTGAATAAGTGCCTCAGTTTTAGTTTCTTTAGTGAGGGGGGATAGGACCTTTATCGGGACACCGGGATCGGGTGTTTTTAAGCTCGGGATTTCGGGATTGACCCTTTCGGGATCCGGGAATCCTTTTTTTCCGATTTCGGGAAGTCGGGATTTGCTTTATTTAAATTCGGGACCTTGGGATTTCGTTTTTTAAAGTCCGGGATTTCGGGATCAAGACCCCTCCTATCCCCCCTCTTTAGTGGTGCTTTGCATGTATTTCCATATGTCTGTTCTGATTCTTTGCAATGTTATGGGTATGCTGCTTATACTGATCGAGCCGGTATCCATAATAACTTACAACTTGTATTCACATTGTGAAAAAAATAATCATATATATATCCATGTCTTCTTCTTTCTTCTTTTTTCCCCACTATCTGGAGTACCACCACTTTTGTAGTGTAGCACGGATAAGCAACTGATTGATACTGTAAGCAACTGTGTGCATGTCCATGACAATATACCTAGAGTTATCACATTGTTATTAATATTGTCTAAGACATTATGCAGTGAAATCATTTTGTAACTATACATGTCATTTTGTAGTGTTATGACATTGTAATCATACATGACATTAAACAGTGTAATCACATTTTAAAAACAACTATCATGATTTGTAAATACATTGTAATAATATATGACACCATACAGTGTAATCACATTGTAATTATATATGACATTATTCTGTGTTGTCACCTTGTAATTATCAATGACATTCATGACAATATGCAGTGTTATCACATTATGAATATCCATGACATCACACAGTGTTATCACATTGTCATTATAAATGATATGCAGTGTAATCACATTGTAATTATCAATTACATTATGCAGTGCAATCACATTGTAAATATACATAACAATATGTAGTGTAATCACATTGTAATTATCTATGACATTATGCAGTGTAATCACATTTTAATTATTTATGACATTTAGCAGTGTAATCACATTGTTATAATAATGACATTATGCAGTGTTATGACATTGTTTGGTTATAACTATACATGACATACAGTGTAATCACACTGTATCTATCCGTTTTATTATAAATAAAGTTGGTGTTTTTACTATCTTCTGAATGGTTAAAAGAATTAGCTTTATTTTCAATGTTATCAATTTTTATGAAGACACTCCCACTCTAACGTTGTTTTATTCATACGTAAACATTTGTGTACGTTGTTATTCGTATCAATATATATCTTTGAGCCTAATTTTTGATAGAAATTTATTTATAATGAATGGCAATAATTTATTTTGAATTTATTGAACCATAAAATTAATTTTTGACTCTTCACATTTAACATAATCCGCTTCGCGGATTATTCAATGTGAAAAGTCAAAAATTAATTTTATGGTTCAATAAATTCAAAATAAATAACAGCCATTCATTAATGCAGTGTAATCACATTGTAATTAATCATGACAATATGTAGTGTAATCACATTGTAATTATACATGTTATTTTGCAGTGTAATCACATTGTAAAGTATACATAACAATATGCAGTGTATTCACATTGTAAATATACATGACAATATGCAGTGTAATCACATTGTAACTATACATGACATTTTGCAGTGTAATCACTATGTAACTATACATGACATTTTGCATTGAAATCATATTGTAAATATACATGGCAATATGCAGAGTAATAACACTGTAATAATACATAACAATATGCAGTGTAATCACATTGTAATTATACATGACATTATGCAGTGTTATCACATTGTAAATATACATAACAATAAGCAGTGTAATCCCATTGTTATAATTATGACAGTATGCAGTGTTATGAAATTGTTTGGGTGTAATTATACATGACAATATGCAGAGTAATCACATTGTAATTATACATGACATTATGCAGTGTAATCACATTGTAAATATACATGACATTATGCAGTGTAATCACATTTTAATTATACATGACATTATGCAGTGTAATCACATTGTAAATATATATGACATTATGCAGTGTAATCACATTGTAATTATACATGACATTATGCAGTGTAATCACATTGTAAATATATATGACATTATGCAGTGTAATCACATTGTAATTGTACATGACATTATGCAGTGTAATCACATTTTAATTATACATGACATTATGCAGTGTAATCACATTGTAAATATATATGACATTATGCAGTGTAATCACATTGTAATTATACATGACATTATGCAGTGTAATCACATTGTAAATATACATGACATTATGCAGTGTAATCACATTTTAATTATACATGACATTATGCAGTGTAATCACATTGTAAATATATATGACATTATGTAGTGTAATCACATTGTAATTATACATGACATTATGCAGGGTAATCACATTGTAAATATACATAACAATATGCAGTGTAATCACATTGTAAATATACATAACAATATGCAGTGTAATCACATTGTATTATTATACATGATATTATGCAGAGTGATCGCATTGTAAGTATCTATGACATTTGGCAGTGTTATCACATTGTAATTACACATGACCTTGTGTAGTGTTATCACATTGTAAACATGTATGATATATTCAGTGTAATCACATTGTATCTATCCATGATATTATGCAGTGTAATGACATTGTAATTATACATGACAATATATATGAAGTGTTATCACAAACTTTAATTATCCATGACATCATGCAGTTAAATAGCTTTGTAATTGTTTAGGAGAATGTGAAGTGTAATCAGAATGTAGTTTTCAATTTATATATCCAGGACAAATACATTTTACTCCTATTGAAACAGTCACTGGAGAACTACTACATGTATGGTATTATCTACAGCTACATACAGTTGATTTAATGTAATTGTTAATTAGAATTTAAGCAATGGATTTACATTAATTTTCATATATAAAATGAAGTCATTCTCACTTGATATGCCTTAATTGATTTTTAGAAATGTATTTCTTTTTCAGAATTTAAATTGAAGATGGCTAAACCTCAGTCTTGTGACACATTTGTTGCTCTTCCACCGTCCACTGCTGATGGGTGTATTATATTTGGGAAGAATTCAGACAGACCTGATGAAGAAGTACAGGAAGTGGAATATTACCCTAGTAAGGAACACCAGCCAGGATCTAAAGTTATGGTAGGTATAGAGAATATTACCCTAGTAAGGAACACCAGCCAGGATCTAAAGTTATGGTAGGTATAAAGAATATTACCCTAGTAAGGAACACCAGCCAGGATCTAAAGTTATGGTAGGTATAAAGAATATTACCCTAGTACGGAACACCAGCCAGGATCTAAAGTTATGGTAGGTATAGAGAATATTACCCTAGAAAGGAACACCAGCCAGGATCTAAAGTTATGGTAGGTATAGAGAATATTACCCTAGTAAGGAACACCAGCCAGGATCTAAAGTTATGGTAGGTATAGAGAATATTACCCTAGTAAGGAACACCAGCCAGGATCTAAAGTTATGGTAGGTATAAAGAATATCACCCTAGTAAGGAACACCAGCCAGGATCTAAAGTTATGGTAGGTATAAAGAATATCACCCTAGTAAGGAACACCAGCCAGGATCTAAAGTTATGGTAGGTATAGAGAATATTACCCTAGTAAGGAACACCAGCCAGGATCTAAAGTTATGGTAGGTATAAAGAATATTACCCTAGTAAGGAACACCAGCCAGGATCTAAAGTTATGGTAGGTATAAAGAATATTACCCTAGTACGGAACACCAGCCAGGATCTAAAGTTATGGTAGGTATAGAGAATATTACCCTAGTAAGGAACACCAGCCAGGATCTAAAGTTATGGTAGGTATAGAGAATATTACCTAGTAAGGAACACCAGCCAGGATCTAAAGTTATGGTAGGTATAGAGAATATTACCCTAGTAAGGAACACCAGCCAGGATCTAAAGTTATGGTAGGTATAAAGAATATCACCCTAGTAAGGAACACCAGCCAGGATCTAAAGTTATGGTAGGTATAGAGAATATTACCCTAGTAAGGAACACCAGCCAGGATCTAAAGTTATGGTAGGTATAAAGAATATTACCCTAGTAAGGAACACCAGCCAGGATCTAAAGTTATGGTAGGTATAAAGAATATTACCCTAGTAAGGAACACCAGCCAGGATCTAAAGTTATGGTAGGTATAGAGAATATCACCCTAGTAAGGAACACCAGCCAGGATCTAAAGTTATGGTAGGTATAAAGAATATTACCCTAGTAAGGAACACCAGCCAGGATCTAAAGTTATGGTAGGTATAGAGAATATCACCCTTGTAAGGAACACCAGCCAGGATCTAAAGTTATGGTAGGTATTAAGAATATTACCCTAGTAAGGAACACCAGCCAGGATCTAAAGTTATGGTAGGTATTAAGAATATTACCCTAGTAAGAAACACCAGCCAGGATCTAAAGTTATGGTAGGTATAGAGAATATTACCCTAGTAAGGAACACCAGCCAGGATCTAAAGTTATGGTAAGTATAGAGAATATTACCCTAGTAAGGAACACCAGCCAGGATCTAAAGTTATGGTAGGTATAGAGAATATTACCCTAGTAAGAAACACCAGCCAGGATCTAAAGTTATGGTAGGTATTAAGAATATTACCCTAGTAAGGAACACCAGCCAGGATCTAAAGTTATAGTAGGTATAGAGAATATTACCCTAGTAAGGAACACCAGCCAGGATCTAAAGTTATGGTAGGTATAAAGAATATTACCCTAGTAAGGAACACCAGCCAGGATCTAAAGTCATGGTAGGTATAGAGAATATTACCCTAGTAAGGAACACCAGCCAGGATCTAAAGTTATGGTAGGTATAAAGAATATTATCCTAGTAAGGAACACCAGCCAGGATCTAAAGTTATGGTAGGTATTAAGAATATTACCCTAGTAAGGAACACCAGCCAGGATCTAAAGTTATGGTAGGTATAGAGAATATTACCCTAGTAAGGAACACCAGCCAGGATCTAAAGTTATGGTAGGTATAGAGAATATTACCCTAGTAAGGAACACCAGCCAGGATCTAAAGTTATGGTAGGTATAAAGAATATTACCCTAGTAAGGAACACCAGCCAGGATCTAAAGTTATGGTAGGTATTAAGAATACTGAGACACTAATGTAATGTGAATTGTCCTAGTAAGGAACACCAGCCAGGATCTAAAGTTATGGTAGGGAGACACTAATGTAATGTGAAATGTCCTAGTCAGGAACACCAACAAGGATCTAAAGTAGGTATTAAGAATACTGAGACACTAATGTATTGTGAATAGTCCTAGTTAGGAACACCAACAAGGAGCTTAAGTTACGGTAGGTATTAAGAATACTGAGACAATTCTGTAATTTGAATTGTATTGATTGTTTTGAACTTAAAGATAGCAGTAACTGTGAGTAGAGTTGATACTCCATGTCTTTTTAGCTCACCTGGCCCAAAGGGCCAAGTGATCTTTTCTCATCACTTGTCTTCCGTCGTCGTCCGTCGTCATTGACTTTTACAAAAATCTTTACATCATTACAATGATGAATCGGATAACCGGTTGTTAGATTGCTGCCCCTGAATTGGTAATTTTAAGGAAATTTTGCCGTTTTTTGTTATTATCTTGAATATTATCATAGAAAGAGATAAACTGTAAACAGCAATAATGTATAGCAAAGTAAGACCTAAAAATAAGTCAACATGACCAAAATGGTCAATTGACCCCCTAAGGAGTTATTGCCCTTTATAGTCAATTTTTAACAATTTTCATAAAATTTGTAAATTTTCACTGACATTTTCCACTGAAACTAATGGGCCAAGTTCATTATAGAAAGAGATAATTGCAAGCAGCAAGTATGTTTAGTAAGCAAGATCTACAAACACATCACCATCACCAAAACACAATTTTGTCATGAATCCATCTGTGTCCTTTGTTTAATATTCACATAGACCAAGGTGAGCGACGTCTTTTATATTTTGTGCTTAGTACCAATCCGATGAGTCAATAACTTTCCAAATGAATTAAGCTGTGTTCTTATGATGTGTTGCTACACCATTGTTCCAGATAAGAGGAGGGGTTGAGCACGCACAGACATAATTAGACCATGCAACAATCTTCATCTTAAGTGTGACAGTGTCTGTCCAAAACCAGCTGAATGTGTTATCCAAATTTTGTCTTTGATGTCTGCTATAATTTTCTCATTCTTTGCTGCATTATAAAAGTTTTTATCAATCACACTTTATCATATCTAGGACTTTTATAGATTGTAGCTAACAGAATTATAAGATATTGTTTTTTCTAATTTTTAAAGGGTTTATGGTCATGATGGTGACCTGTAGATGCTCGCATCTTTTCAATTGCTTTTTTAGTCTTTAGGAATACGCATGTACACATGCTGTCACATTGACAATTATATCACATCTCCATATTTTTATTAAGCTATATACAATGTTTATACTGATATTTTCCCTGTGTTTCTAGTGTACATACATTGAGATAGACCAAGTACCAAAGACAAATGATGTAATCCTCAGTAAACCTGCTTGGATGTGGGGGGCAGAGATGGGAGCCAATCAACATGGGGTCTGTATTGGAAATGAGGCAGTGTGGACTAAGTTAAATAGTGATGATGATTTGACAGAAAGGCTGCTTGGAATGGATATAGTAAGGTATGTCTAATAACCATACAAGTATTTGATATGCCAAATCTAACCATGTACCAGGTATTCTGATTGTGGGTCTCATGATAAAATAAGTCCACATTGAAGTCCAAAGGGTCCAAATTCAACTTGATTTGATTTCGTAAAATTTAATTCATGAGGTTCTTTGATATGCTGAATCTAACCATGTATTTTGTCATAAATTATTTGGCTTTTTATAGCTGACTTAATACAGTATGGTTTTTGCCCATTATTGAAGACCATACAGTGCCCTATAGTTGCTTACGCGCAGATTATTTGGACGCCCGTGGATAGTTGTTTTATTGACAATCATACCACAGCTCTTCATTTGTTTATGTAAAGCAGATAAATATGCACTAAGAAATGCTTATAAAGATGAACAGTAATAGTGGCAATTTCATATGATCTTACAGCATAAGGCCCATTGATTCTTGATATAAATTTTTTATTTAGTAATTGACTTTTGCTTTGATGGAACCATAAAGCTATATTATTCTGCTTATTGATTGTGACCCAAGTATTATAAAGGAGGATCCATAAAGTTATTCACATTTATACTTTTTTTACAAGTCAAAGACCAGGAAATGTTATTCAGTGCATGCATCTTTTTATTCAAAATGAGATAACTTTTTAATAGATATATATATTCCTTGACATCTACATGTACTTTTCCTTGATAAACTTTTACATCATCTTTGTGGTTTCCTGTGTTAAACAATAAACAAAAGTACACAACACCAACTTATAAAACAAATAGTCATTTGAGACAGTGTAATTATGATAAAATACTTGATTCATCAGGAAATTGAGACACTTGTTTTATTATTATCATGTCTGATAATATTGTCCTGTCTGTCACATAATATGAGACAGAGAAGCTTATCTATGGGATGCATTGCAATGTCTGTATAAATCTTCACTTTTCCATTTGTCTTCAGAACAGCTGAGAAGTTCATTTCTTGTATATGATGTGAGGTTTCTGTCTGCTTATGGTTATTCTCCTTGACAATATTTCCCTGGTAAAATGACCGTAGAATGATTTTAGGGTGTCTTGTCCATCTAACAACGTTCATCTGATTCTGACCTAATTCACATGGTACATAGGTAAAAGATATGTTTTCATGATTGGGTCTGTTTCTCAGATGATAAAAGGTCAATTATATTAACATGGTTAATGGGTATTGTGTGTGGAATAAAGATTGTAAAGTACAATCTAACAAGGTTCTTGAGACTGACCATGACCTTATTGATGTTTGAATTGTTTCTGTTATACCTGTTGTAAAGAAGACAGGGAGATTAAGGAATTTCAGGAGAAATAAATGATTTCATTATTGTGTCACATACTGATTGAACATTATATAACATCATAATAAAAATATACATTAAAACAACCTATACCCCAGCATTGTGTTTAATTTAAAATCATGAACTGTAATTACTTTGTTTTAAAATTTCAAATCATATTAGATTTTTAGGCTTCTTTCTAAAAGAATAAAGACGACCAAAAACAGATGGAAGTGATTTATGAATTACATTTTAGGTGAAAAAGACTTATTGGCATGTTTTTTTCATTATAAAATTACAATTTGATATGTTTTACAGAAATAATACATTATGAATTATGGTAGCAATATTTTGTGTGCAACACGTCTGAGTTCATAATAATAAATCTCAAGTTTGTCTGGTTTCTATACGACTGCAAATTTTTTGCTGTCGTATATTGGTAGGTCCAAAGACGAATGGTTTCCGGATAATAACTTTTATAGTATAAGTGAATAGAAATCAAAAATTTTAACACAATGTTTATAACCACAAAAGGAAGCTTGGGATGGATTTTGGGGGTTATGGTACCTAAGGTTTAGGAATTAGGGGCCCAAAACAAGCATTTATCTAGTGTCAGGACAACAAGTTGTGTAAAGTATTTCAATTGTTCTGAAATTGTTCCACAATGTTTAATACCATAAGTAGAAGATTAGGATATATTTTAATGGTTAATATGGGGCAAACAGTCTAGAAATAAAGGGCAAAAAAGGGGCCAAATACAAGCATTTTTGTAGTTTCAAGACAATAAATTAAAGTTATCTTTCTTTGTCCAGAATGGTTGTTGGATCACCTAAAACCAATGCTTTATGAAATCTTTGAAAATTGGTATCTTTCTTTGTCCAGAATAGTAGTTGAATCAACTTCAATCAATGATATATATATACAATATACAATGTAATATTCACTTTACTACCAACTGATAAATAAAAGCAATCTTTACCATTCAGTGATTACAAGCACTTTGATTACCATTCTAGGGTTATGCCCCGTTACAAGTGGAAATATTTAAGAATTTTTTAGTTTCTGTTTCTTAACTCAAGTTTGTCTTAACTAAATTTAATGACATGTGTATATAATGCTTTATTCCTCTAAACTTAGTTTAAGTTCATTTTTTGGAAGCTTCACTTTTACAGTTCTTGAGTCCCTTTATAATGTTATATGCTAGCAGGGGCATCCTCTGTGTCCCTTTGGACACATTCCCCATTTATTTTTTTAGAAGTTACTATTAATTAATATTAGTTTTAACCATGACTGTATGATATTTTATATTTTAATATTTTATAAAGTATATTAATGAGTAGTTATTGTTGCAAACTCCATTAGAAATTTGAATTGAGATCATTTTTGGAATAAGGGAAAGGGGGAGTGAAAAAAAATTGGGGGGTGGGTTAAATTTTTCTCATTTCAGATTTCAGAAATTAAAAAGAAAATTTCTTCAATTTTTTGTTGTTGAGAGGATTAATATTCAACATCATAGTGAATTGCTCAAAAGCAAAAACATGATTTTAAGTTCATTAGACCACATTCATTCTGTGTCAGTAACCTATGCTGTGTCAACTATTTAATCACAATCCAAATTCATAGCTGTATCCAGCTTGAATGTAGTGTCCCTACTTGCCCCAACCGTTCAGGGTACGACCTCTGCGTTAGTATAAAGCTGCGCCCTGTGGAGCATCTGGTTAAACTTTATCACAATATATAATGAATGCACATATTACAGTAACTAAGTATTGATAATTAATTTTGTTTTCTATTAAGACTTGTTCTTGAAAGAGTGAAGACATCAAAAGAAGGTGTTGAACTGATAGGAGAATTATTAGCTAAGTATGGACAAGGGGGATCCTGTTACGAGTCCACACAACGGTCATCTTACCACAATAGTTTTCTGTTAGCAGATAGAACAGAAGCCTGGGTCTTAGAGACAGCTGGCAAATTCTGGGCAGCTGAACTAATTAAAGGTAATCTTACATTTACATGTTTGACAATATCATCTTATTCAACATTGTATGGGAAATCCCATTGAAGGCTAAGAAAGAATAAACAAAAATAATTGGAAATTGTAAATTTAAGACATTCAGCAGTCTACAGGGATCTAGTCCATAATCATTTCAATAAGGCAGCCATTTGTTTTTTTATCTTAAATAAAATAATTGTAAGAAGACTGTGTTGAATGCCATACTTTTATACATTGTGACGTGGATGGAAAGTTGTCTCATTGGCACTCATACCACATCTTCTTATTTATTTTTAGTATGGTTGCCTAGGTTTTGTCCATTTACAGACAAGGTTGGATTTTGGAAACTCATGTACAATGTATACTAATTTTAATGCACTGAAAATATAATGATCTCATTGATTTATTGGAATAATTATTGACCTTTTAACCTGTAAAAAAATGTGCCGTTTTGTTTAAATCTCTCAGGAACATTCGTCAAAATTATGCACACAAATTAGTGAACATTAAACAATACATGCATTCTGGACCTTCCAGTTACTTAAACTTTATTTGATAATACATGTTGTCTTGAAGTATATGAATTTTTACTTCAAAGATATTTTTATACAAAGCTTTCTCACCATCATACAGTACGTGTTTGATAAATGATCTTGGACATTCAAACATGTCATAAGTTAGTATTAGTGATTGCAAAGATTCATTTGGCAGTGGGTAAAAATGTTTTAGTTGTTGCAGTCTAATGACTTTACCCCAGAGTAGTTTAAAGCCTTTTTTCCCCAGAAATAGTTTTTTTTGTAGATTTATATATGCTTGACATTTTTTCATCTTAAAAAGAATTAATAATGAAGCATGAAATAAAATAATTAGTATCGCAGTGTTTAAAGACATCATGGAATTAATGGAATCCAAAAACACAAAAGACTCAGGAAAGGTGAGTTCAACAAAAAAGTTTATACACATTGTAATTTGGTAATAAAATAATATGAAAAGATTACTTTAGTAACATATCTTATTAGGAGAATTTATTTTTTTCATTGTACATCATAAACTATTCACATATCTACTAATTATCTTGCAAGTGGTTTTTTGCAACTGGATTTTTCTACATTTCTACTGCAATATTTTTTCTCAGATAATTAAATGGTTTCTTCCTGTTAGTTTTATATGTTTACATGATGGTAGTTTTTAAAAATACTTCGATGATGTCTTGAGCACTATCATTTACTGCATGGGTCCAATCTGTTAGTCGGTTTGTTATTTATTTACAGAGGGAGTAAGAAATATTTCTAATCAGCTGACTATTGGTACAAAAATAGACATGATGTCACCTGATCTTATACAGGAAGCAACAGCGCTGGGGTTTTACAGTAAAGAAAAAGGCGCCTTTCATTTTAGTAAAGTTTTCTCTGATGACTACTGCCTTGAAGGGAGATACAAACATGGTAGAAGAATGTTACAAGAATATTCTAAAGAAGGTAAATAAGTGTGAAACAAATCATGAAGACGTTTCCCAGGTATGAGAATGGTTGAGCGCTCACAAACATGTTTAACAGCCCACATTTCTATATCTCTCATATCTTGCTGTCAGTAATCAGATTTCTTACCTGGAAATTTTAATTGACGTTAAAGACCATCAATTATACATGCCCAAATTTAGGTATCAGGCAGTTGGTATTTAAGTGTTTAAATTGTTTCTCATTTTTTTATGTTTGAGCATCTTTTACAGCTGACTATAAAAAATGGACTTATTTTCATTTTTGAAAAGTATACAGTGACATCTAGTTAAATACATCCACGTCATTTGGACTTTGTTGGACAGTTGTCTCATTGGCATTTAATCAACAATAAATTAGATAAATAAGATCTGTATTGCCATGTAAACATCATTAGTTTGTGTAAAAAATAACCAACAAAAGACATAAGGTAGCAAAGAAATACCAATTTGTAAGAAATGAACACAAGGAAAAAAATTAAGACTTCTGTCCTCAGTTCTAGTGACTGTTTTATATATATTTTCATCATGTTCCATTAAAGAGAGGTTAAGCAATTCTTTTGCTTTTAGCTCTGACATTTAGTGAACCATATCAATTGGCATTAAGAAAGGCAGTCAATAACAATTGTTGATAAAACTTTGGGTGTAACACATTTAGAATCGATAAGATTCGATTGCTTTATTTTATAAACAGATATTGATCTAATAAGGTTAAAGCAATGAAAAAGATGGAAAGTTCTATATAATAATTTGTTGAAATGAATTAAAATTTTATTTTACTTTTCAGGCAAATTTGGAATGACGGATATGGCCAATATTTTACGAGATGAAAGCAGTGGCATATGTATGACTGGTGGCTATACATCAACAGGAAGTCAGATATCTGTGATCCCCACTGGTGCCTCTCAAGCAGTACACTGGTTCACTGCTACACCTAATCCTAAGCTCAGTATATATAAACCATTTATCTTCTGTACTGGTGTAGATATCGGTGACCTCACTGTCTCACCCAAATATGGAGCAGAAGATCCGATTAACATGAAACCTAGATTTACCAAAGAAGTGGATAGAAGGCATAAACTATATAAAGCACATGGTTGTTTTGTGACCTCTAGAAAATCATCTGTGGCAGGAAAATTAAAAGATCTGGAGAAGAAATTCATACAGGATATGACAGAAATAAAAGAGAATTATAATGAAGAGAAAAAGGAAAAAGCTTCAGAAATCTTTAAAAATATGTGTACTCACGAGTTAGATTTCTACAGAGAAATTGGGTAGGGTAGACATAGTAATTGTGAAAGAAAACAAAACTCAATCAAAGGATATTGCTTTGATATTAATTTTGCTTAATATTTTCTCATCAGAAACTTATTTTCCACTGTTTTGGAAACAAAGGCAGGAAATGGCTTTGCCAGTTTGGATGTAAAATACATGTACTGACATCAACCATATATCGGTTGATGTTTTCTGTGAGAACTTCTAATTGGTTGATTGTAGCTATGTTGCTGGTCACCTGTGCTACTGATTTCATTTAAGGACATTCTTTAAGCTAAATTTCATAGTTTGTCATCTATATATATACCAATATTATTTAGTAACATACCTTTTATTTTTGTCGAGCCTTCGACTTTAGTCGAAAAAGCGAGACTAAGCGATCCTACATTCCGTCGTCGTCGTCGTTGGCGGCGTCCACAAATATTCACTCTGTGGTTAAAGTTTTTGAAATTTTAATAACTTTCTTAAACTATACTGAATTTCTACCAAACTTGGACAGAAGCTTGTTTATGATCATAAGAAAGTATCCAGAAGTAAATTTTGTAAAAATAAAATTCCATTTTTTCCGTATTTTACTTATAAATGGACTTAGTTTTTCTGCAAGGAAACATTACATTCACTCTGTGGTTTAAGTTTTAAAAATTTTAATAACTTTCATAAACTATCCTTGATTTGTACCAAACTTGGACAGAAGCTTGTTTATGATCATAAGATAGTATCAAGAAGAAAATTTTGTAAAAATAAATTTCACTTTTCTGTATTTTACTTATAAATGGACTTAGTTTTTTTGCTAGAAACAAAACATTCACTCTGGTTTAAGTTTTTAAAATTTTTATAATGTTCTTAAACTATCCTGGATTTCTACCAAACTTAGACAAAAGCTTGTTTCTGATCATAAGATATTATTCAGAAGTAAATTTTGTAAAAAAAAAATCACTTTTTCCGTATTTTACTTATAAATGGACTTATTTTTTCTTCCAGTTAACATTACATACAGTCTGCAGTTAAAGTTTATAAAACATTTATTAGATTCATAAACTATCCTGGATTTTTTACCAACCTTGGAAGCTTCTTTCAATCAAAAGACAGTATCGAGAGGGAAATTTTTATTGACGTTTTTCCTCATTTTTGTTGAGTCTGCGATTAAAAGCAAAAGTAGTCGAGACACTGGGTTCCCTGGAACCCTTACGAATTTTTATTAATTTTTTTCCAAATATGTTATTATGCCAGATATTGTTTTTTCTATATATATATATATATATATATGATAAAAATTTTAAATTCGCAAACTACATTTCACATCAAATAATAACAGTTCATTAAAATATTGTCACTAGCGCTTTCATGCCTTCTGGCAATCTTCAGGCGACGTTCTAACAATGTCCTTGACGACACTGCCGTTGGTAACGTTTATTACGTTACAATAACGAACTGTTATTATTTGATGTGAAATGTAGTTTGAGAATTTAAAATTTTTATTATATACATTCTGTACACCGTCTTTATTTACTTTTGCATAATATAACATATTTATGCATAATATAACATGTTCATGCTGTATTTTTAGCTCTGGTATGTGAGCTTATGCCATCACTTGGCGTCCTTTGTCGTCCTTTGTCATCGTAAACTACTAAAAAAAACTTCTCCTCTGAAACTACTGGGCCAAATACCTTCAAACTTAAATAAATCTTCCTTAGGGTAGTTTATAAATTTTATTCTAGGTTTTGATCCATCGACAAACATGGACAGAATGGCTAAAAATAGAACATAGGGGTCAAATGCAGTTTTTGGCTTATATCTCAAAAACTAAAGTTTTTAGAGCAAATCTGACATGGGGTTAAATTGTTCACTTGGTCAAAATCTATCAGCCCTGAAATTTTCAGACAAATGGAACAACCCACTGTTGGGTTGCTGCCACTGAATTGATAGTTTTAACATAATTTTGTAGTTTTTATACGACCGCAAAAATTGAAAATTTTTTGGTCGTATATTGGTATGACCTTGGCGTCATCGTCTGCGTCGTCTTGCGTCGTCGTCCGAATACTTTTAGTTTTCGCACTCTAACTTTAGTAAAAGTGAATAGAAATCTATGAAATTTTAACACAAGGTTTAGGACCACAAAAGGAAGGTTCGGATTGATTTTGGGAGTTTTGGTCCTTACATTTTAGGAATTAGGGGCCAAAAAGGGCCCAAATAAGCATTTTCTTGGTTTTCGCACTATAACTTTAGTTTAAGTAAATAGAAATCCATGAAATTTTTACACAAGGTTTATGACCACAAAAGGAAGGTTGGGATTGATTTTGGGAGTTTTGGTTCCAACAGTTTAGGAATTAGGGGCCAAAAAAGGGCCCAAATAAGCATTATTCTTGGTTTTCGCACAATAACTTTAGTATAAGTAAATAGAAATCAATGAAATTTAAACACAAGGTTTATGACCACAAAAGGAAGGTTGGGATTGATTTTGGGAGTTTAGGTCTGAACAGTTTAGGAATTAGGGGCCAAAAAGGGGCCCAAGTAAGCATTATTCTTGGTTTTCGCACCATAACTTTAGTGTAAGTAAATAGAAATCTATGAAATTCAAACACAAGGTTCATGACCACTAAAGGAAGGTTGGGTTTGATTTTGGGAGTTTTGGTCCCAACAGTTTAGGAATAAGGGTCCCAAAGGGTCCAAAATTGATCTTTGTTCGATTTCATCAAAATTGAATAATTGGGGTTCTTTGATATGCCAAATCTAACTGTGTATGTAGATTCTTAATTTTTGGTCCCGTTTTCAAATTGGTCTACATTAAGGTCCAAAGGGTCCAAAATTAAACTTAGTTTGATTTTAACAAAAACTGAATCCATGGGGTGTACTTTGATTTTTGATTTTTGGCCCAGTTTTCAAGTTGGTCCAAATCGGGGTCCAAAATTAAACTTTGTTTGATTTCATCAAAAATTGAATAATTGGGGTTCTTTGATATGCCAAATCTAACTGTGTATGTAGATTCTTAATTTTTAGTCCCGTTTTCAAATTGGTCTACATTAAAGTCCAAAGGGTCCAAAATTAAACTAAGTTTGATTTTAACAAAAATTTAATTCTTGGGCTTTTTTGATATGCTGAATCTAAACATGTACTTAGATTTTTGATTATGGGCGCAGTTTTCAAGTTGGTTCAAATCAGGATCCAAAATTATTATATTAAGTATTGTGCAATAGCAAGAAATTTTCAATTGCACAGTATTCAGCAATAGCAAGAAATCTTCAATTGCACAGTATTGTGCAATAGCAAGAAATTTTCAATTGCTCAGTATTGCACAATAGCAAGAAATCTTCAATTGCACAGTATTGTGCAATAGCAAATATTTTCAATTGCACAGTTTTGCACAATAGCAAGAAATATCTAATTGCACAATATTGTGCAATAGCAAGAAATTTTCAATTGATTGGAGTTATCTTTCTTTGTCCAGAATAGTAGTTGAATCAACTTAAATCATTGTTTTATACAATATACAATGTATATTCACTTTTACTACCAACTGATAAATTAAAACAATCTTTACCATTCAGTGACAACAAGCACCTTTTGTTACATTTTAATATTTTATGATGTATTTAAATGAGTAGTTATTGTTGCAAACTCCATTAGAAATTTGAATTGAGATCAGGGGGGGGGGGTTAAATTTTTCTCATTTCAGATTTCATAAATAAAAAGAAAATTTCTTCAAGCATTTTTTTGAGAGGATTAATATTCAACAGCATAGTGAATTGCTCAAAGGCAAAAAAATATTTTAAGTTCATTAGAGTAAGACCACATTCATTCTGTGTCCGAAACCTATGCTGTGTCAACTATTTAATCACAATCCAAATTTAGAGCTGAATCCAGCTTGAATGTTGTGTCCATACTTGCCCCAACCGTTCAGGGTTCAACCTCTGCGGTCGTATAAAGCTGTGCCCTGCGGAGCATCTGGTTTGTCATTATCTTGAATATTATTATAGATAGATATAAACTGTAAGCAGCAATAATGTTCAGCAAAGTAAGATCTACAAAAAAGTTATCATGATCAAAATTGTCAATTGACCCCTTAAGGAGTTATTTCCCTTTAAAGACAATTTTACACAATTTGTTCATCAAGTTTGCTAACATTTTCGCTCCTCTGAAATACAGGTGAGCGATTCAGGCTCTTGAGAGCCTCTTGTTTTATATTACATATGGTGTAGCATCCTCTTTTCGTTGGATATTAGGATCATGTGTTTCAAAGGTTATTTTATTTATCAAAAGCCTTGTTTCTATTTTTAAGTATATTGATGCTATGTTTCTATTTCTATGTATATTGACAGTCAATTTAAAAAGTCTTGCTAAATTTAGATTAATAATGTCATGACGTCACACATAACAACCATGGAAGGAGCACTGCAGCAGACGTAAAGAAAATTTCAAGTTTATCAGAAGGAGATATAAAGAATTTTATGTTAAATGCATATGCTAAAAATACAAGAAAGCTAACACAACAAGCCACAAAGTTGTGTAAAGAATATTGATATTTTCAATTACATGTTAAAATTTTGGCAAAATACAATTTAAAAATACCTATAAAGAACATTGAACACCATTTTCCTAGTACATTATTTACATATGTAATATATAAATTAAGGACTTTTGAAGAGGTGAATAAAAATATATGAAACAGGTCAATATACAATGTATTGATCTCCTCAAAAGTCCATAATTGATAAATTACCTACTGACATAATCAAGATCATTGTTGATACATTTGAAAAGTTTTAGCAATTACGTAAACTAGCTATTTATTCTAGAAATATGTAAAAGATATGAAGTACTTACAAGATTTATTAATACTAGACACAACTAAGTCAATGAATAGATTGAAAATATGATTATCGAAAGCCAGAATATTTTTGTAAGACCACATTTTATATCTAGAAGACAAAATAAGTAGTTACGATTACTTTAGATAATTATTGATCAATAAAACTTTTGTTATATTTCAGTGTAATTTGTTGAAATATGCAAAACATACTGTTGTTTTAGGGGTTGAATGTTAAAGTTTTAATACAATTTAATGGTTAAAGTTGTTTATTTTTCTTGGGATATATATTTTGCTTCAAGATTAAAAATTTTAAACTAGAAATTGTTTTTATAAATATTGTTATTGACTCAGATTTCATTTAACTCACCTGGCTCAAGGGCCACTGCAAGCTATTGCCATATTGATAAGATGTCTTTATCCAAGATGGCTCTCATGTTTGACAGGTCTTTGTTAGGACTTGCACAGTCAATATTTAACATGGAAATTGCCGTTCCATAATTAGTGCTGTAACTCTCTGTCTTTTTAAAAGATCCATTATAAGGTAGATTATCCTTACTTCATTTTCTTTATTGTTCCCTTATAAAATATGCACCTTTTATTCATTTTTATCAAATCCACTATGGCTGAATAATAATAATAACATTAAGATTGGTCATAAATCAGTTATTTATCAAGAATGGTTCAAAAGTGGTATAAGATTTGTAAATGATATAGTTGACCAAAATGGATGGTATATTTCACTTGACCAATTTAAGAAAAATTATAACATTAAAACAGATTTCCTTAAATTTCAGTGTAATTTCAGCAGTAAAAGAGGCATCAAAATCTTTCCCTAAAGGATCTTACAAATTAGTTTGTCCTTTTATACCATCATGTCTGCAAGTATTTTTAAAACATTATTAAGTAGCATATTAATCTATTGCAATAAAATAGCATAATATATTTGAATAAAGTAGTTAAAGATTATTCGCTTCTCAAAGTGTAAGACGCAATAAAAATCGTATGCTTGCACCATCTTACCGAAATACGGATTTAATTAAGTCCTGAACATTTCGACATTTCTTCGTTTATTTTTATCAAAACTGGTTTTAAACAAATCACAAGTACGTGTTAAGATCCGACTAAATACCTATTTCCTGATATGGTCAGGTAAATTTGCTATATAAAGGATCAAAAGATATGTATTCTGTACTGACAAGAAATAATGTTATTCCTAGTGGACAGCTAAATTGGGTTAAAATTTTAGATGAACAGAATCTGAAGAGTATAGTACAGTATTCAACAATCGATTGATTCGACACATTTTATTTTGTAGTATAATTATCTTGTCAACTGTACTCGATCGTATCAGTTTGTCTATTCAATCAATTGTTGTCCCATATTAACATACTTCATTCATGTCAGGATATATCAACTCAATCAACTGTGCAGTCGGATCAGGATTGTGTCGATTGTATTCAATCGTTAGGATTGTGTCACAGTTTAACAATATAATCAACTCAGTCAATTCTATTTTCTTATTTCAAACCCTACACAATGGTATCGATCCTATTCAATCTTTACGATTGTGCTACAGTTAAACAAAATAATCATCTCATTCAACTGTATTTTCATATTTCAAACGTTGCACGATCATATCTATCGTATTCAATTGTTACGATTGTGCAACAGTTGATCAATATAATCAACTCTATTCTTATTTCAAACTCTGCACGATCATATCAATCGTAACAAATTGTTACGATTGTGCCACAGTTTAACAATATAATCAACTCAGTCAATTCTATTTTCTTATTTCAAACCCGACACGATCGTATCGATCGTATTCAATTGTTACGATTGCGCAACAGTTGATCAATATAATCAACTTAGTCAACTCTGTTTTCATATTTCAAACGTTGCACGATCCTATCGATCGTATTCAATCGTTACGATTGTGCCACAGTTGATCACTATAATCAATTCATTCAACTCTATTTTCATATTTTAAAAGTTGCACGAGAATCCATCGTATTCAATCGTTACAATTGTGCCACAGTTGAACAATATAATCAACTCAGTCAACTCTATTATTTTTTCTAACCCTGCACGATCGAATCGATCGTATTCAATCGTTATGATTGTGCCGCAGTTGAACAATATAATCAACTCAGTCAACTCTATTTTCATATTTTAAACTCTGCATGATCATATCGATCGTACTCAATCGTTACGATTGTGCAACAGATGATCACTATAATCAACTCAGTCAACTCTATTATTTTTTCAAACCCTGCACGATCGAATCGATCGTATTCAATCGTTATGATTGTGCCGCAGTTGAACAATATAATCAACTCAGTCAACTCTATTTTCATATTTTAAACTCTGCACGATTGTATCGATCGGATTCAATCGTTACGATTGTGCCACAGTTGAACAATATAATCAACTCAGTCAACTCTATTTTCATATTTTAAACGTTGCTAGATCGTATCAAACTTGATCAATCGTTACGATTGTGTCACAGGTGATTAATATAATCAAATCAGTCAACTCTATTTTCATATTTTTAACGATGCACGATCGAATCAATCGTATTCAATCGTTATGATTGTGCCACAGTTGATCAATTTTATCAACTCAGTCAACTCTATTCATATTTTAAACGTTGCACAATCATATTCAAATGTACGATTGTGCAACAGTTGATCAATATAATCAACTCAGTCAACTCTATTTTCATATTTCAAACGTTGCACGATCCTATCGATAGTGTTCAATCGTTACGATTGTGCCACAGTTGATCAATATAATCAACTCAGTCAATTTTATTTTCATATTTAAAACGTTGCACGATCCTATCCATAGTATTCAATCGTTACGATTGTGCCACAGTTGATCACTATAATCAATTGAACATATTTTAAACGTTGCACGATCGTATTCAATCATTACGATTGTGCCACAGTTGATCAATATAATGAACTCAGTCAACTGTATTTTCATATTTCAAACGTTGCACGATCCTATCGATTGTATTCAATCGTTACGATTGTGCCACAGTTGATCACTATAATCAATTCATTCAACTCTATTTTCATATTTTAAACGTTGCTCGATCGTATCGACCTTGATCAATAGTTAAGATTGTGTCACAATTGATTAATATAATCAAATCAGTCAACACCTTTTTCATATTTTTAACGTTGCACTATCGAATCAATCGTAATCAATCGTTATGATTGTGCCACAGTTGATCAATTTTATCAACTCAGTCTACTCTATTCATATTTTAAACGTTGCACAATCGTATTCAATCGTTACGATTGTGCCACAGTTGATCAATATAATCAACTCAGTCAACTCTATTTTCATATTTCAAACGTTGCACGATCCTATGGATAGTGTTCAATCGTTACGATTATGCCACAGTGATCAATATAATCAACTCAGTCAACTCTATTTTCATATTTCAAACGTTGCACGATCCTATCCATAGTATTCAATCGTTACGATTGTGCCACAGTTGATCACTATAATCAATTTATTCAACTCTATTTTCATATTTTAAACGTTTGCACGATCGTATTCAATCGTTACGATTGTGCCACAGTTCATCAATATAATCAACTCAGGCAACTCTATTTTTATATTTTAAACATTGCAAACTCGTATCGATCTATCTGCTGTTTCTACATATTAGAAATATGGTCTAAGATTAATCAACTCTGTAAATTGTTCACGGTGCTAGATGGCATATTGATACAGACTACAATGCTGTATGGCACATTAACACGATCAATGGAGCTAGATGGGACACAGACACAGCACGCATTGCTGGATGGCACATTGACACAGCTAACGGCACTAGATTGCACATTCAAAACAGTCGAACCCTAGCTCTAATTCTTGTTTTAACTATAACCCTAACCTATACTCTTAACTCAAGAACACAATAATGAACATACGGCACTTAGAGATATATTGAGACAATCAAAGGATCATGCAGTCTAATGATTTTTATACGACCGCAAAAATTAAAAATTTTTTGGTCGTATATTGGTATCACGTTGGCGTCGTCGTCTGCGTCGTAGTCGTCGTCTTGCGTCGTCGTCCGAATACTTTTAGTTTTCGCACTCTAACTTTAGTAAAAGTGAATAGAAATCTATGAAATTTTAACATAAGGTTTATGACCACAAAAGGAAGGTTGGGATTGATTTTGGGAGTTTTGGTCCCAACATTTTAGGAATTAAGGGCCAAAAAGGGCCCAAATAAGCATTTTCTTGGTTTTCTCACTATAACTTTAGTTTAAGTAAATAGAAATCTATGAAATTTTGACACAAGGTTTATGACCACAAAAGGAAGGTTGGGATTGATTTTGGGAGTTTTGGTTCCAACAGTTTAGGAATTAGGGGCCAAAAAAGGGCCCAAATAAGCATTATTCTTGGTTTTCGCACAATAACTTTAGTATAAGTAAATAGAAATCAATGAAATTTAAACACAAGGTTTATGAACACAAAAGGAAGGTTGGGATTGATTTTGGGAGTTGAGGTCTGGACAGTTTAGGAATTAGGGGCCAAAAAGGGGCCCAAGTAAGCATTATTCTTGGTTTTCGCACCATAACTTTAGTGTAAGTAAATAGAAATCTACGAAATTTAAACACAAGGTTCATGACCACTACAGGAAGGTTGGGTTTGATTTTGGGAGTTTTGGTCCCAACAGTTTAGGAATAAGGGGCCCAAAGGGTCCTAAATTGAACTTTGTTTGATTTCATCAAAAATTGAATAATTGGGGTTCTTTGATATGACGAATCTAACTGTGTATGTAGATTCTTAATTTTTAGTCCCGTTTTCAAATTGGTCTACATTAAGGTCCAAAGGGTCCAAAATTAAACTTAGTTTGATTTTAACAAAAATTGAATCCATGGGGTTCTTTGATATGCTGAATCTAAAAATGTACTTAGATTTTTGATTATTGGCCCAGTTTTCAAGTTGGTCCAAATCGGGGTCCAAAATTAAACTTTGTTTGATTTCATCAAAAATTGAATAATTGGGGTTCTTTGATATGCCAAATCTTACTGTGTATGTAGATTCTTAATTTTAAGTCCTGTTTTCAAATTGCTGTACATTAAAGTCCAAAGGGTCCAAAATTAAACTAAGTTTGATTTCATCAAAAATTGAATAATTGGGGTTCTTTGATATGCCAAATCTTACTGTGTATGTAGATTCTTAATTTTAAGTCCTGTTTTCAAATTGCTGTACATTAAAGTCCAAAGGGTTCAAAATTAAACTAAGTTTGATTTTAACAAAAATTGAATTCTTGGGCTTATTTGATATGCTGAATCTAAACATGTACTTAGATTTTTGATTATGGGCCCAGTTTTCAAGTTGGTTCAAATCAGGATCCAAAATTATTATATTAAGTATTGTGCAATAGCAAGAAATTTTCAATTGCACAGTATTCAGCAATAGCAAGAAATCTTCAATTGCACAGTATTGTGCAATAGCAAGAAATTTTCAATTGCACAGTATTGCGCAATTGCAAGAAATCTTCAATTGCACAGTATTGTGCAATAGCAAATATTTTCAATTGCACAGTATTGCGCAATAGCAAGAAATATCTAATTGCACAATATTGTGCAATAGCAAGAAATTTTCAATTGATTGGAGTTATCTTTCTTTGTCCAGAATAGTAGTTGAATCAACTAAAATCATTGTTTTATACAATATACAATGTATATTCACTTTTACTACCAATTGATAAATTAAAACAATCTTTACCATTAAGTGATAACATGCACCTTTTGTTACATTTTAATATTTTATGATGTATTTAAATGAGTAGTTATTGTTGCAAACTCCATTAGAAATTTGAATTGAGATCAGTTTTGGAAAAAGGGAAAGGGGATGTGAAAAAAAATAGGGGGGGGGGGTTAAATTTTTCTCATTTCAGATTTCATAAATAAAAAGAAAATTTCTTCAAACATTTTTTTGAGAGGATTAATATTCAACAGCATAGTGAATTGCTCAAAGGCAAAAAAAATATTTTAAGTTCATTAGACCACATTCAATCTGTGTCCGAAACCTATGCTGTGTCAACCATTTAATCACAATCCAAATTTAGAGCTGAATCCAGCTTGAATGTTGTGTCCATACTTGCCCCAACCGTTCAGGGTTCAACCTCTGCGGTCGTATAAAGCTGCGCCCTGCGGAGCATCTGGTTATTACATGTTGACAGCCTTCACTCTTTCCTAACCTAATTCTGTCACAAGAAAAAAGCCTACTGCGCTAGTTTGCATATTGACATAGCCTACGGCGCAAAAGGCACATCAACACAGTCTACAGCGGTAGATTGCATATTTATTACAGTCTAACTGTTGCCCTAGTTCTAACCCTAGCCTGAGTCTGACACAAATACATAGACTACGGCGCTAGGTGGCATATAGACACGGTCTACGGCGCTAGGTGACATATAGACACAGCCTACGGCACTGGAAGGCACATCAACACAGTAGACAGCGCTTGATGACATTTAATACAGTCCTACTATTACCCCTTTTAGCTAACCTAACCTAAGTATGACACAAAAAATAGCCTACGGCGCTAGAAAGCATATTTATTACAGTCTTACTGTTACCCTTAATCTAACCCTAACCTAAGTCTAACACTATAGCATAGCCTACCGAGCCGCTAGGTGGCATATAGACAGAGCCTACAGCACTAGAAGGCATATCAACACAGTCTACGGCGCTAGATGGCATATTTATTACGGTCTAACTATTACCCTAACTCTAACCCTAACCTAAGTTAGATACAATAACATAGCCTACGGCGTTAGGCGGAATATACACACAGCCTATGCCGCTAGAAGGCACATCAATAGTCTACAGGGCTAGATGATATATTTAATACTGTTTTACTATTACCCTTACTCTAATCATAACCTATAGCTAAGTATGACAGAATAAAATAGCCTACGGCGCTAAGTGTCATATTGACACAGCCTACGGCGCTAGACGGCATATTTATTACAGTCTTAATAATACCCTATCTCTAACCCTAACCCAAGTCTGATACAATAAAATAGCCTATGGCGCTAGGCGGCATATACACACAGCCTATAGCGCTATCTACAAGGCACATTAACACAGTCTACGGCGTTAGATGGCATATTTATTATAGTCTTACTATTACCCTAACTCTAACCCTGACCTAAGTTAGATACAATAGCATATCCTATGGCGTAAGGCGGCATATACACACAGCATGTGGCGCTAGAAGGCACATAAACACAGTCTACGTCGGTAGATTGCATATTTATTACAGTCTGAATGTTGCCCTAATTCTAATCCTAACCCGGGTCTTTCTATTACCCTAACTCTAACCATAACCTATAGCTAAGTATGACACAAAAAATAGCCTACGGCGCTAGAAGGCATATTTATTACAGTCTTACTATTACCCTAAATCTAACCGTAATCTAAGTCTAACACAATAGCATAGCCTACAGCGCCCCTAGGCGGCATATAGACACTGCCTATGGCGCTAGAAGGCACATCAACACAGTCTACGGCGCTTGATGTCATATTTATTACAGTCTTACTATTACCCTAACTCTAACACTAACCTAAGTCTGATACAATTAAATAGCCTACGACGCTAGGCGGCATATACTCACAGCCTATGGCGCTATTTAGAAGGCACAACAACACAGTCTACTGCGCTAGATGACACATTCAATACATTCTTTTTATTATCCTAACTATAACCCTAGCCTTAGTATGACACAATAATATAGTCTACGATGTTAGGCGGCATATTGAGACAGCCTACGGCGCTAGGCGACATATTGACAAAGCACACAGCCTTACAGGGCATAACCAATACAGACTTACGATTACCCAAACTCTAACCCTAACCTTAGTCTGATACAATAACATACGCATAAGGCGCTAGGCAGCATATTGACACAGCGTACGGCGCTAGAAGGCATATTTAATATGTACAGTCTTCCTATTACCCTAACTCTAACTCTAATCTTACTAAGTCTGATACAATAGCATAGACTACGGTGCTTGGCGATAAATTGACACAGCCTTTGGTGCTAGAAGGCACATCAACACAGTTTACGAAGCTAGATGGCTTATATTTAATACAGCTATAAAAAAAAATGCACAAGGCGCAATTAAGCAGACATATCTTTACATACTACAGCACAAGCAAGCAAATTGGCCTTACTTTCCTATAATGTTCATTTGATAATAATTTTGAAATAATTTTGAAATAATTTTAATGTTGGTTTGCTCATTTCAGTTTCCTCATTTTAATGTTCTATATATATACTGCTGTCATAAACTGGCTACTACTACCAATTTTTGTCACACAAATGTTTTTCTCTTCTGAAACTGGTGCTATGAACCTTCTTCAAACTGGAATTAATGTTAAAAATGATTTATCAGTGTTAAAAGTTGTTGAAACAGCAAATTCCTATGCTTTAACTTTTGTATACTTTTCAATTGTGTGTACTTATTATGTTCACTATGTACTAATACCCATTCTGACATATATAATTTTCATAGTGTTAATCTCCATAAGTGCTGAAGTGGGAAATATGTAGTACTATAACTTATTTTGTCTTTATCCATAATATTTATTAAATAGTTACCATTAACAAATTGAGTAGATTGATTCAATATATGACGTTCAATCATTATCGATAGTATCGATCGTTACGATCGAGTCTTCATCAAAACACATTGAGTTGATTGATTCGACATATGATGTTCAATCTTTATCGATCGTTATGATCGAGTCTTCATCATAACACATATGCATTGAGGTTATTAAATCGACAAACAATGTTTAATCGTTATCGATCATATCAATCGTTACGATCAAGTCTCAATCATAAATAAATTTAGTTGATTGAATCGACAAAAGATGTTCAATTGTTATCAATCGTTACGATCGAGTCTCCATCATAAATAAATTTAGTTGATTGAATAGACAAACAATGTTCAATCGTTATCGATCGTATCTATCGTTAAAGATTTGTTGAATAAGTCGATCGTTAATGTGTCTATTCAATTTATTCTTTTTAATTGAATTGAATTAAAACCTGAAGGAAAAATCAACTTTTGTCAAATCAATCGATTGTCGGATACTGTACCTTAATGAATCTGAACTGGAAAAAGATTTTCAGACTGCCTTTTGCTGTTATTAAAAATGTAAATTACAGTGGTTGCAATATAGGATTAACCATTGCATTATTGCAACAAATCAGTATTTAGTTAAAATGAAATTGAGCGATGATCCTTAATGTACATTTTGTAAATCAAATAACAAGTTTTTAGAACACCTATTTTTGGGATTGCAATACTGAACAAATTTTCTACAGGATATTGATAACTGGTTCCTTTCCAGTAGAATAAGTCTACCAATCAAAAAAATAAACTTTCTTTTTGGAGACTTATCCAAGATATTCCCCAATAACCCATACAACATGATTTTTCTTTATATTAAACAATATGTGTATAATTCTAGATGCTTTAAAAAGAATCTCTCATTGCAAGCAATGATAATAAAGCTGAAATATATGTATAAATTAGAGAGCATGATAGCTGTAAAAAATAAAAAAGATAGCTGAATTTGACAATGTATGGAATAATTTTGAAAAAGGTTTATTGAATACCAGCTAACGTCTTCCTTTTTTTGGTTATAATTACTTATTGACTGTCCCTTTGGTATCTTTCGTCCCTCTTTTATGACTATTTAATTATATTTTTTTTTAAAGAAAAAATTATTGTCATTATTGTTACAAAAGAAATATGTCTCGTTAATTTTGAAAAGATTTTTTTTTTCAACATGAATATGGGATATTTAAAATATAGATAGGGATGTAACTGGATAATCCTTTTTTGTTTTTTGTGTTTTGTTTTCCTTTATTTTTTTTTATTTTTCTTTTTCTTTATCTTTTCAATAGAAAATGTAAAATATTTCCAATTAAGATATATTTATAATTATGACATTGTAGTTATATTATATGTATTATAATGTATGTATGTCATGTATATTATCTTTTTATTGTTGGAAATAAAAAAAAAATTAAAAAAAATAATAATATAATTATTGAAAGCCAGAATATTTTTGTAAGACCACATTTTATATCTAGAAGACAAAATAAGTAGTTACGATTAGTTTAGATAATTATTGATCAATAAAACTTTTGTTATATTTCAGTGTTATTTGTTAAAATATGCAAAACATACTGTTGTTCTAGGTGTTGAATGTTAAAGTTTTAATACAATTTAATGGTTAAAGTTGTTTATTTTTCTTGGGATATATATATTTTGCTTCAAGATTAAAAATTTTAAACTAGAAATTGTTTTTATAAATATGGTTATTGACTCAGATTTCATTTAACTCACCTGGCTCAAGGGCCACTGCAAGCTATTGATATATTGATAAGATGTCTTTATCCAAGATGGCTCTCATGTTTGACAGGTTTTTGTTAGGACTTGCACAGTCAGTTTTTAACATGGAAATTGCCATTCCATAATTAGTGCTGTAACTCTCTGTCTTTTGAGATTTTAAAAGATCCATTGTGAGGCCGATTATCCTGACATCATTTCCTTTGTTGTTTCCTTATAAAATATGCACCTTTTATTCACTAAATACTGCTCAATTTCACAAAAAAAAATCTGTATACTCCTTAACCCATTATTTTCAACTACAAAACAGGTACTGGTAAACAAATGCAAAGGGGGCAATGAAAGTGCTTATTTAAGACAACTTGGCAAAAGGAAAAGGATGAAATCAAACAAAAGTCTCAAAATGCTAAACAGAAAAACAAAAGACTGAGCAATAAAAACTCAGCACTCTAGGAGAACACAGTATCACCACACCAGTTACACAGTTTGGAAGATTATGAAATGATGTTTGGTTTATTTTTGTACAGTGAGAAGTTTAGATTTGATTTTGATAAGTTCCTCTTTCTGTAATAAATCAGATCTTTTTCAAGAATCTGTAGGTTGCATTTCTGTAAATATTGACAATGCAATTTCCCATAGGAACTCCTTTTACGGCTAAAACTGTACCACTTTTACTATGAAGTTTTGAAAAAAATCTTATCCTAGAATTGAAAGTTCATATGCACCACAATTTTTTTCAAAGGTCAAAATATAGGGCTGTGCGGCATATTTTCAATGTTTATATGCCCTGAACTTCTCAGAGTTTAAACTTACACTAATTTTCTTAACTACCCCTACCTCGAATGAAAGGTTACCACAGATTTCAATGTAAACAATGTGCACGTGTTTATTTACTGGTAACATTCCCAAGTTCTGTCTCTGCGATATGGAACACAGAGAGCATAACTGGGAACCAGTATGTAAACAAAATTAATTTTCTATGAATATTCTATTACTCCCCAAAAAAGGCGTGTTTTGAGAAACAGCTGTATTTACAAAGTGCAACCTGTAAGGTGCCACTGCTGTTAACCTTATCAAGTTAATTACAATGAATTTATCTAATTGTTACAACTGTACTGAAGTCACAAATGAAGATAAGAATACAGTATAACAAACTGAATTGAAATATTCAATATTTTCTAGTTGGCATCCGTATAAAATAACTACTTTGTCTCGAAATATAAATTTTATTTGTGCAAGGCTTAGAAACAGGTCTTTGCAAAGACATTATGGGAATTAATTTGAAATAGAAATTACAAAGTTAAACACAATATGAACATCTCAGGTTTATTTATGTTCTATTGTGAGAAAGGATTTTGTTTTTAAAGAGCAATACCAGACAAAAAGATTTTTTTTTTTAAATTCTCTATAAAAAAAAATGTTACACTAAACCGACTTAGTTTCTTAGGTATTTTAGTTTGCATGTAGCCTTCTTATTTATTTTTTGAGTATATATAATAAATTTTGAAAGAATTCATGTAACCTTAGAATTGTTTGGTCATTTTTATCAAACAAATTATATTTCCAGCTATCCAAGTGGTGTTTCCTAAAATAAAATAAAAGAAAATGAAGAAATTATTGTTTCCATTGATTACTTATTTCAGAGGGAGTAAGAAATATTTCCAACCAGCTGACCATTGGTACAAAAATAGACATGATGTCACCTAATCTTATAGAGGAGGCTAAATCATTGGGTTTGTACAAGGAATCTGATGGAAATTTTAATTTCTCTGTCGTGTTTGCTAAAGATACTACACCTGTCAACAGATTTGTTAATGGTAAAAGACTTCTTGAAGAATATTCTAAGGAAGGTGAGTGTTTCAAACATACCAGAGACTTAATTAAATACAATAAGAAATTCTATTGATTCCAAAATCAGGAATGGTCACCTTTTTCATGGTGTCACAATAGCAAAATAGAAAATATGACATTATAATTGAATTTATACTAATAAAGAACCTAGATTAAGTAAAACACTAATCAACTGTTTTGAGAAAGTAAAAATCAGCTAAAATAAGAGAACGATCAGTATTACCCTACATCATATGGTACCATCTTTATATATTACAATCAGTATTACCCTACATCATATGGTACCATCTTTATATATTACAATCAGTATTACCCTACATCATATGGTACCATCTTTATATATTACAATCAGTATTACCCTACATCATATGGTACCATCTTTATATATTACAATCAGTATTACCCTACATCATATGGTACCATCTTTATATATTACAATCAGTATTACCCTACATCATATGGTACCATCTTTATATATTACGATCAGTATTACCCTACATCATATGGTACCATCTTTATATATTACAGGTATATTTGGAATGAGAGATATGGCTAAGATTCTACGTGATGAGAAAAATGAAATCTGTCGTCTGGGTGGTGGAGGTTTGAGTCTGTCGACAGGAAGTCAAATATCGGTAATCCCAACTGGTGCATCCCTTTCCCCACCTCTACATTGGTTTACAGCCACACCTAATCCCAATGTTAGTATCTACAAACCATTCATCTTCTGTCCTGATGTAGATCTTGGTGATCTTACTGTTTCTCCTAAGTTTGGTGCCGATGATCCATTGATTATGCAGCCACGTTTTAGTAAAACTGTTGACAGGAGACATGCCCTTTACAAAGGACATGAAAACTTTGTCAAGTTGTTGAATACGGAGAATCCTATGGGATTAATGATTTCACAGAATCTGAAAGAATTAGAAGATAAATGTGTTGAGGATATGATGGAAATCTTACAAAACTTTGATGAAAATAGCTGTAAGAAAGTGTCACAAATCTTCAAACATATGTGTAATATTGAACTGAATTTCTACAAGATTGGATAAACTAGCAACTTTTAGATATTTAAATAGTATGTGATGTCTTGCAATAAATGTGTATGTGCTCTTGTGCTAATGATGATTAATTCACATTACAAATTGTTTCTTGTTTTATAATATCAATCAATGTAATGTAATGGTCAATGTGATTGTGTTTTGATATATTTATTATTTTTGTAATTTATTTATTTTTTTAATAAAAAAATCTTTTGCAATCTAATGAAATATTTCATATTAAAATTCCTAAAACATTGAAATGAACTAAACTTACACCGTGTAATTTATGATGTTTTTGTGGTTAGAGAATATTGAATATCTTTATGTTCCTGTCCTTTTTAATCGATCTAGCTGATAAAAGATCTTATATGAATCATAAAATGAAGCAAGCATAGAACGTGATATTTGATTGTGTACCTTATTACTTGTATTGTACACTTGTGTTAGGCTGTATTGTTGTATTATATTTGTTAGAATATAACGATTTTTTGAACATTCCAATTTGTACAGTTGTGTCCGGTATTTATATTGGTAAAGTATTAATATGCAGATCAATGACATATTATATATATTTGCTCACATTTTTACATATTTTATGATAGTGTAATGCTCATACTACAGAACTATAATGTTAACTTAAGAATTATTATACTGAATCTTAAATAGTCTCTCAAAGATTAACAGCAATGCACTCCATTGCAGTTTTGCTGTTCCTGTTAGCTAACAAGTTTGTACAAAACAAAAAAAGTCTAAATAGTTTTTTCTTTGATGAATTCTTTTTTCTCAAAACTTTCATACAATTTAAACATGCAGTTTTAATTATACAAAACTGATGAAAAAATGAAGACTTTAACTGTGTTAGAAAATCAGCTAGTGTAAGATGTTATTTTTGTTGTAATCTGTTATTCATATATTACGTTTCTCTATGCAAAGTTATTCAAACATCTTGTCTGAAACAACTGCAATCAATCAATCCCTAAAACCCAAAAGTAACCTTGTTTTACTAAAACAATGTTTATTTACATTCCTTCCATGTATGATGTTACCTTCCAATGGACCAGCATGAACAATGTTATTAGCAACTATTGAATATTGATAATAATAAGATAAAAAATAGCTTCTGAATTGTTACTAGTAATTACCCCTACGAAAATAATTGGTAGTAATTCAACAAACATCACTTTCTAAATCTACAAATGCTGTTAAAAAGTGTTTATGTCAGACATATGTTGACATTTACCTTTCTTACCAATGTGTTTGGAACATTTTAATCAAATTAAATCAAAGTAGTAGTGCATAGAAGCCAGTGAACAACACAGACTTTTAAAGCATTCACTTTTCAAATTTATATTAAGAATTGTGATGTTTTACATATGCTGTTAATATATTAACCGGGACGTGCAATGTTGTCAGTCATTCTTATTAACCATAAGAATGTGTATGTGTATGTGTTTGATATACAAGGCTTAAGAATAAATCAGTCAAATAGTGTTTTTGTTTTATTAGAAATACTTAAGTTGTAGTCCATATAATAATGGGCACATATACTCCTAAAAACATCTATACTTCATTGAGTTTTGCTCATTGTGGAAGCTTTACAAACAAACAGTTTTATTTAATACCGAATTCCTGTATACATTTACATTTTTGGCCTCTTGTGGATAGGTGTCTCATTGGTCACCATACAACATCTATTTATATTATATGGAATTACCTTATAAAGAACTTGTAGAAGAGAAGACAACTAATCCGATATCTTTATTTATATTATATGGAATTACCTTATAAAGAACTTGTAGAAGAGAAGACAGCTAATCCGATATCTTTATTTATATTATATGGAATTACCTTATAAAGAACTTGTAGAAGAGAAGACAACTAATCCGATATCTTTATTTATATTATATGGAATGACCTTATAAAGAACTTGTAGAAGAGAAGACAACTAATCCGATATCTTTATTTATATTATATGGAATGACCTTATAAAGAACTTGTAGAAGAGAAGACAACTAATCCGATATCTTTATTTATATTATATGGAATGACCTTATAAAGAACTTGTAGAAGAGAAGACAACTAATCCGATATCTTTATTTATATTATATGGAATTACCTTATAAAGAACTTGTAGAAGAGAAGACAGCTAATCCGATATCTTTATTTATATTATATGGAATTACCTTATAAAGAACTTGTAGAAGAGAAGACAGCTAATCCGATATCTTTATTTATATTATATGGAATGACCTTATAAAGAACTTGTAGAAGAGAAGACAACTAATCCGATATCTTTATTTATATTATATGGAATGACCTTATAAAGAACTTGTAGAAGAGAAGACAACTAATCCGATATCTTTATTTATATTATATGGAATTACCTTATAAAGAACTTGTAGAAGAGAAGACAGCTAATCCGATATCTTTATTTATATTATATGGAATTACCTTATAAAGAACTTGTAGAAGAGAAGACAACTAATCCGATATCTTTATTTATATTATATGGAATGACCTTATAAAGAACTTGTAGAAGAGAAGACAACTAATCCGATATCTTTATTTATATTATATGGAATTACCTTATAAAGAACTTGTAGAAGAGAAGACAACTAATCCGATATCTTTATTTATATTATATGGAATTACCTTATAAAGAACTTGTAGAAGAGAAGACAGCTAATCCGATATCTTTATTTATATTATATGGAATGACCTTATAAAGAACTTGTAGAAGAGAAGACAACTAATCCGATATCTTTATTTATATTATATGGCATTACCTTATAAAGAACTTGTAGAAGAGAAGACAACTAATCCGATATCTTTATTTATATTATATTGAATGACCTTATAAAGAACTTGTAGAAGAGAAGACAACTAATCCGATATCTTTATTTATATTATATTGAATGACCTTATAAAGAACTTGTAGAAGAGAAGACAGCTAATCCGATATCTCTATTTATATTATATGGAATTACCTTATAAAGAACTTGTAGAAGAGAAGACAACTAATCCGATATCTTTATTTATATTATATGGCATTACCTTATAAAGAACTTGTAGAAGAGAAGACAACTAATCCGATATCTTTATTTATATTATATTGAATGACCTTATAAAGAACTTGTAGAAGAGAAGACAACTAATCCGATATCTTTATTTATATTATATTGAATGACCTTATAAAGAACGTGTAGAAGAGAAGACAGCTAATCCGATATCTCTATTTATATTATATGGAATTACCTTATAAAGAACTTGTAGAAGAGAAGACAACTAATCCGATATCTTTATTTATATTATATGGCATTACCTTATAAAGAACTTGTAGAAGAGAAGACAACTAATCCGATATCTTTATTTATATTATATTGAATGACCTTATAAAGAACTTGTAGAAGAGAAGACAACTAATCCGATATCTTTATTTATATTATATTGAATGACCTTATAAAGAACTTGTAGAAGAGAAGACAACTAATCCGATATCTTTATTTATATTATATTGAATGACCTTATAAAGAACTTGTAGAAGAGAAGACAGCTAATCCGATATCTCTATTTATATTATATGGAATTACCTTATAAAGAACTTGTAGAAGAGAAGACAACTAATCCGATATCTTTATTTATATTATATGGAATGACCTTATAAAGAACTTGTAGAAGAGAAGACAACTAATCCGATATCTTTATTTATATTATATTGAATGACCTTATAAAGAACTTGTAGAAGAGAAGACAGCTAATCCGATATCTCTATTTATATTATATGGAATTACCTTATAAAGAACTTGTAGAAGAGAAGACAACTAATCCGATATCTTTATTTATATTATATGGCATTACCTTATAAAGAACTTGTAGAAGAGAAGACAACTAATCCGATATCTCTATTTATATTATATGGAATTACCTTATAAAGAACTTGTAGAAGAGAAGACAACTAATCCGATATCTTTATTTATATTATATGGCATTACCTTATAAAGAACTTGTAGAAGAGAAGACAACTAATCCGATATCTCTATTTATATTATATGGAATTACCTTATAAAGAACTTGTAGAAGAGAAGACAACTAATCCGATATCTTTATTTATATTATATGGCATTACCTTATAAAGAACTTGTAGAAGAGAAGACAACTAATCCGATATCTCTATTTATATTATATGGCATTACCTTATAAAGAACTTGTAGAAGAGAAGACAACTAATCCGATATCTTTATTTATATTATATTGAATGACCTTATAAAGAACTTGTAGAAGAGAAGACAACTAATCCGATATCTTTATTTATATTATATGGAATGACCTTATAAAGAACTTGTAGAAGAGAAGACAACTAATCCGATATCTCTATTTATATTATATGGCATTACCTTATAAAGAACTTGTAGAAGAGAAGACAACTAATCCGATATCTTTATTTATATTATATTGAATGACCTTATAAAGAACTTGTAGAAGAGAAGACAGCTAATCCGATATCTTTATTTATATTATATTGAATGACCTTATAAAGAACTTGTAGAAGAGAAGACAACTAATCCGATATCTTTATTTATATTATATTGAATGACCTTATAAAGAACTTGTAGAAGAGAAGACAGCTAATCCGATATCTTTATTTATATTATATGGAATGACCTTATAAAGAACTTGTAGAAGAGAAGACAACTAATCCGACATCTTTATTTATATTATATTGAATGACCTTATAAAGAACTTGTAGAAGAGAAGACAACTAATCCGATATCTTTATTTATATTATATTGAATGACCTTATAAAGAACTTGTAGAAGAGAAGACAACTAATCCGATATCTTTATTTATATTATATTGAATGACCTTATAAAGAACTTGTAGAAGAGAAGACAGCTAATCCGATATCTCTATTTATATTATATGGAATTACCTTATAAAGAACTTGTAGAAGAGAAGACAACTAATCCGATATCTTTATTTATATTATATGGAATGACCTTATAAAGAACTTGTAGAAGAGAAGACAACTAATCCGATATCTTTATTTATATTATATTGAATGACCTTATAAAGAACTTGTAGAAGAGAAGACAGCTAATCCGATATCTCTATTTATATTATATGGAATTACCTTATAAAGAACTTGTAGAAGAGAAGACAACTAATCCGATATCTTTATTTATATTATATGGCATTACCTTATAAAGAACTTGTAGAAGAGAAGACAACTAATCCGATATCTCTATTTATATTATATGGAATTACCTTATAAAGAACTTGTAGAAGAGAAGACAACTAATCCGATATCTTTATTTATATTATATGGCATTACCTTATAAAGAACTTGTAGAAGAGAAGACAACTAATCCGATATCTCTATTTATATTATATGGAATTACCTTATAAAGAACTTGTAGAAGAGAAGACAACTAATCCGATATCTTTATTTATATTATATGGCATTACCTTATAAAGAACTTGTAGAAGAGAAGACAACTAATCCGATATCTCTATTTATATTATATGGCATTACCTTATAAAGAACTTGTAGAAGAGAAGACAACTAATCCGATATCTTTATTTATATTATATTGAATGACCTTATAAAGAACTTGTAGAAGAGAAGACAACTAATCCGATATCTTTATTTATATTATATGGAATGACCTTATAAAGAACTTGTAGAAGAGAAGACAACTAATCCGATATCTCTATTTATATTATATGGCATTACCTTATAAAGAACTTGTAGAAGAGAAGACAACTAATCCGATATCTTTATTTATATTATATTGAATGACCTTATAAAGAACTTGTAGAAGAGAAGACAGCTAATCCGATATCTTTATTTATATTATATTGAATGACCTTATAAAGAACTTGTAGAAGAGAAGACAACTAATCCGATATCTTTATTTATATTATATTGAATGACCTTATAAAGAACTTGTAGAAGAGAAGACAGCTAATCCGATATCTTTATTTATATTATATGGAATGACCTTATAAAGAACTTGTAGAAGAGAAGACAACTAATCCGACATCTTTATTTATATTATATTGAATGACCTTATAAAGAACTTGTAGAAGAGAAGACAACTAATCCGATATCTTTATTTATATTATATGGCATTACCTTATAAAGAACTTGTAGAAGAGAAGACAGCTAATCCGACATCTTTATTTATATTATATTGAATGACCTTATAAAGAACTTGTAGAAGAGAAGACAGCTAATCCGATATCTTTATTTATATTATATGGCATTACCTTATAAAGAACTTGTAGAAGAGAAGACAGCTAATCCGATATCTTTATTTATATTATATGGAATGACCTTATAAAGAACTTGTAGAAGAGAAGACAGCTAATCCGATATCTTTATTTATATTATATGGAATTACCTTATAAAGAACTTGTAGAAGAGAAGACAGCTAATCCGACATCTTTATTTATATTATATGGAATGACCTTATAAAGAACTTGTAGAAGAGAAGACAGCTAATCCGATATCTTTATTTATATTATATGGCATTACCTTATAAAGAACTTGTAGAAGAGAAGACAACTAATCCGATATCTTTATTTATATTATATGGAATTACCTTATAAAGAACTTGTAGAAGAGAAGACAACTAATCCGATATCTTTATTTATATTATATGGCATTACCTTATAAAGAACTTGTAGAAGAGAAGACAACTAATCCGATATCTTTATTTATATTATATGGCATTACCTTATAAAGAACTTGTAGAAGAGAAGACAACTAATCCGATATCTCTATTTATATTATATGGAATTACCTTATAAAGAACTTGTAGAAGAGAAGACAACTAATCCGATATCTTTATTTATATTATATGGCATTACCTTATAAAGAACTTGTAGAAGAGAAGACAACTAATCCGATATCTTTATTTATATTATATGGAATTACCTTATAAAGAACTTGTAGAAGAGAAGACAACTAATCCGATATCTTTATTTGTTCAATGATTCAGCAGCCTAAATAGTTCATATAAATCCTGGATAAGAACTAAATAATGCATAGCAGTTTATTTTTTTTTGTTTGGATTGTAATATGAATACGAGGTAAGGTATGGTCAAAAGTTTCGATTTGTGATGGGTTACCTTCAACGAAGCACCTTCAACTCGCTTTGAATCATTGTCATGTTTTATTATAGAAAAAGAACATTGCATTCTCCAAACGGAACAACATGTATATGATTTAACGTCCCCATCAGCACAGTACATGTTTTTATATAGATTAATACCTCACAACGCTATACTTTGATTTTAAACTACCATCCCAATTGGACATGGCTTAGTATTTATACACATATCAGTACAAGACTGATCTCACCTTTTCATCCTACAAAACATACCCGATGAGTCAATGCAAAATATTATAAAAAGTTAAATCACCAAAATACAGAACTCCGAGAGAAATTCAAAACGGAAAAGTATCTTGGTACAGACATTTTTATGTAGAAAAAGTCGGGTCAAACCTGGTTTTATAGATAGCTAAACCTCTCACTTGTATGACAGGCGCATATAATTCCATTATATTGAAAACGATGTGTAAACAAAACAAACCGCATTATAGGTAAACATGTCATAAATAAGGGTACAACAGTCATTTTTTAATGAACCTTTTCCTTTTCAATTTTCCAAATGGGTGATCTGAGCTTCTTTTCTTAATGTTGGGCATTTGGTTGTAATGTTGTCTTATAATAACATAAAATCCTCACATTCAACACAAAAGAAATCAAACACTTTTCAGAAATTCTTGAGACTGTGATCTTAGGGCAAGCTACATGTAGAATTAATGTAGAATCAACAGATCCAATGTTAGAGCAATTAAAAATATTTTCAAGAATTCAGTATTTTTTTTTTCATTTTTAACGCAAAATGCAGATGTGATGATTTATAAGGTAATAACATGTGATTTTTGTATCACCGGTATCAGGAACAGCAATGATTTTATACTGAAATCAATTTTTAGGCTAGGGCCATTTTTTCTAGTTAGTGAACCTTCTCCTTTATAAGATGACAGTTAAAGCTCTAGATGGCAGTCTACTATCAAACAACCAGTCAAATAACAAGAAAATATTGGAATGGTATGGCACGAAAATGACAAAAATCTATCAGAATTTCTAAAGAATAGTTGACAAATCGATTCGACTATATGTAATATGTACACTAATACAAAAACGAGAAATGTGTATAAAGTTACAGTATACGGGTGTAAAACATGACAAACGTCAACATAAAACAAGTGAATCACATTTTATTTCCGTAAAGTATAACCAAATCAAGTCATTGATCTGAAATATTTTAGTCATGTTTTATTGTAAATTAATTTGATGATATTATGATTAAGCTTTTCGGGTCAAAATAATATAATAATGTTTATCAAAGTAAAATTGAGAATGGAAATGGGGAATGTGTCAAAGAGACAACAACCCGACCAAATAAAAAACAACAGCAGAGGGTCACCAACAGGTCTTCAATGTAGCGAGAAATTCCCGCACCCGGAGGCGTCCTTCAGCTGGCCCCTAAACAAATATATACTAGTCCAGTGATAATGAACGCCATACTAATTTCCAAATTGTACACAAGAAACTAAAATTAAAATAATACAAGACTAACAAAGGCCCGAGGAATTCCATTATTAAACTCTTGAGCTTCACTAACAACAGGAGGTGCAATTTACCATACCATTTACTATTTTGGGTTTCATAATAAAACCGCTACTGAGTCTAATTCTTTTTGAAACCACGTTTGATTTCTACAAGTTTGTTAAGAAATCTGCATACAGTTTGTTCTGTTGTTATAACAGCTGGATTATTTATACTTCATAAACATAGTTTTTCATAATTATTAAAAAAAAATATGAGGATACATGTTAAGACCATTCCTTTCTTTAACTTCTAATTTCATCCTGTCAAAGTTATACATGTTTGCAAAGAAATATTAATTTAGCTGACTATTTAGAATAACAGTTTCCATTATGTATACCACTGATCAAAAGTGAGACCGTAGATACTTGTTTAATTATTGCCCAATTGAAAGTATAATACTCATTTGGGATGCATATTTATAATACTTCCATTGTCCTTATTGCATATATAGATTGTACAAGTTGGGGTGATGCAAAATCATATCCTTTATCGTTATTTGGACGATTTTTTTACGGATGAAAGTCGTCATACTGAAGGACAATGAATAATTATACAAGTTCACAATTTGCCGATCGATATATCGTGCTATCAATCCATATTTGTTAAACGATTTCATCACGGATAGGTTTTAGGGTGATACATAAAAGTTTATAACATCTCGATTTACATAGAACAGGGAAGAAAATGAATATTGGAGGACTCTTTTGGCTCTCTATAATTGTAGCTGTAAATAGTTTTAATGTTGATGTTAAAAATACGTTAACATTTTCTGGTCCTGAGAAGTCTTATTTCGGATATAGTGGAATATTACATGATAATTGGTAAGTTATTTCGGATATAGTGGAATATTACAGGATAATTGGCAAGTTATTTCGGATATAGTGGAATATAACAGGATAATTGGTAAGTTATTTCGGATATAGTGGAATATTACAGGATAATTAATTGGTGAGTTATTTGGATAATTTTGAGAAAAGATTTGTCAATTTTTACTTTTGTTCCTTAACCTTGTGTTGAATGTTATAATATCAATGATAGCATGAGAGAGAAGATATATATGGGTACATTTAAATGGCTGAATAATAGGCATGTGATCAGAGTCGGAATTTTCAAATTGTAATCGTCAAAAATACCACACGGCTGTATCATATATAATTCGATTAAACAATCTGTGTACTTTGAAGATGAAGAATGTCGTCAAAAGGAAAAAAAGTGCAGTTTTTGGAATACGATTGCTTTTAAGCAATCTGTAGACTTATACCAGTGGCTCAGGACAATGCCCTCGCGTCAACCGTTTTATTCTAAACATTAAGGACCATCTCAGATTCTTATGATTGTCTTGGTTTAAAAGGTAAAAACAAACAAGGGGATTGAACTCAAACAACTTTCCTATAATGTTCTTTTCGTAATCTTCATGTTTGATATTTCCCTTGACTTATATGCGTGTTTTTAACAACACGGAAATTCAGAATCAAGCAGTATTTATATTTAGTGTTTTTATAAATTTAGAAACACGTCAGAGGGAATTCCCCAATTGCGATAAAAATGCGAGAGTTTTCTGAATTCCGATAAATCTGTTTTACTTATATGTCACCGTTATTAAACTGATATTTGATATTGTACTTCCTTAAAAAATAGAGAACCATTTAGGTTTAATATACGTTCTTACTACAGGGTTTGTTAAGGTAGTTATGCGCATGTGTATAGTTTCGAGTTGTCTCCCTTCTGGAAGTCACTTCCGTGAATTCCGAATCAAACAACACGTTGAGAAAAATTAACTCGTTCTGTCAATAAACGTCGTATTATATTAAAAACGATCGCAATTTAAACCGAGGAATGTGTACGGAAAGGAGTCATGATCACTGACTCAAAGGAAATTAAATATTTAAAGAGTAAGGAATGGGGTTCCTCCTAGAATTAACGTAGGAAAATAGGTGATAAGATACGAAGTGAAATACTTCTCTCACTCTGAGTCTCAGTGACTGCTGTATAAAGTAAACTTGGAATTGATAGTACAAAAATAAAACACAATAGCCCTTAGTACATTGTTCATACACTTTTAACCGGGATTGGCAATTTTGTAACTATTCTCATTACGTAAATTACTTTTTACATGTGCAGTTGAATTAGTTTTGAAAATAATATTATCAAGCTACCTGTATACATGCATGACATGTGTCAATGAAAACAATGGCAATCATATCCCTCAGAGCAATCTGCTCTTTGATTTTAGAAATCAAGATGAAAGGCAATCTTTCGTTTTCAAGGAAAAAACAAAATTGAATATTTAATTCAATTTAAATACCTTATGCAATTGAATGATTACACAGCTTTTTTTCTATTTTCTTCCTTATTTAATTGTTCATAAAAAAAAATTAAACCAATTTTAAATGTGTTTACCGAGTAATGGCATCTACTTTACAAAATGCGTTTTTGACGAGCCTGCAACTTTTGTTGCAGAAAGCTCGACATAGGGATAGTGATCCGGCGGCGTCGGCGGTGACGTTAGCTCACTTCTTAAAAGCTTTATATTTTAGAAGGTGGAAGACCTGGATGCTTTATACTTTGTATATAGATGCTTCATGTTACGAAGTTTCCGTCAGTCACATGTCCAATGTCCTTGACCTCATTTTCATGGTTTAGTGACCACTTCAAAAAAGTTCAAATTTTTTGTAATGTTGAATTCTCTCTTATTATAATAAAAGGATAACGATAACTATATTTGATATGTGCGTACCTTGCAAGGTCTGCATGTCTGTCAGACAGTTTTCACTTGACCTCGACCTCATTTCATGGATTAGTGAACAAGGTTAAGTTTTGGTGGTCAAGTCCATATCTCAGATACTATAAGCAATAGGGCTAGTATGTTCGGTGTATGGAAGGACTGTAAGGTGTACATGTCCAACTGGCAGGTGTCATCTGACCTTGACCTCATTTTCATGGTTCAGTGATCAAAGTTAAGTTTTTTAGTTTTGGTCTTTTTATCCGATACTATATGCCATAGGTCGACTTTATTTGGTGTATGGAAATGTGTTATGATCTTTATGTCAGTCGCGCAGGTTTTATTTGACCGTGACCTCATTTTCACGGTTCATTGCACCGTGTTAAGTTTTTGTGTTTTGGTCTATTTTTCTTAAACTATAAGGAATGGGTCAACTATACATGTTGTATAGAAGTATTGTTAGCTGTACATGTCTGCCTGGCATGGTTAATCTGACCTTGAACACTTCGGTGTTGACATGAATATCAATAATGTGGTCATTTTTATAAATTTCCTGTTTACAAAACTTTGAATTTTCGAAAAACTAAGGATTTTCTTATCCCAGGCATAGATTACCTTAGCCGTATTTGGCACAATTTTTAGGAATTGTGGATCCTCAATGCTCTTCAACTTTGTACTTGTTTGGGTTTATTAATATTTTGATACGAGCGTCACTGATGAGTCTTATGTAGACGAAACGCGCGTCTGGCGTACTAAATTATAATTCTGGTACCTTTGATAATTACTTGACCTCATTTTCAAGGTTCATTGGTCTTTGTTTATTTATCTTGGTTAATGTTAAGTTTATGTGACAGTTGTAATAAAGCTTAGCTTGATACTGAGGATTCTCAACATAATATCAATGATTAGTATAGAAGGCGAGACATTTCAGCGTGTACTCTCTTGTTCTATGACTAAATGTTAAGCCGTGTAATATGAACTGAAATTGAACTCCTTCAAAATTCGATTTTATTTCCTTTTCCGTCACAGCACTTTAAAGTCGAATAACAACATTGAGAAAAGACAAAAGACATAACAGAAAAAAATAACCTACAACGCCAAATACCCCTCAATGTAACCAACGTCATATCTTCCAGCCAGAATACCCTGTGAGTACTTTGTATACACGCGATCCAAAGAAAAAATAACCTACAACGTCAAATACCCCTTAATGTAACCAACGTCATATCTTCCAGTCAGAATACCTTGTGAGTACTTTGTATACACGCGATCCAAAGATTAAAAGTAACATGTGCAATTATTTAAATGCATTAAAAACAAAACAATAATAATGAATGAACATGTAACATAGCATATTTTTTTCGTCGAAGGATGGTAATTGGCGCCCCTAAAGATAATTTGACCAGTGCATCTAACCTCGTTTCTCCTGGAGTCGTGTATAGATGTCCTGTCGACTTTAAAGGATCCACTGTCCCACAGTGTACTCAGCTACCCATCAGTACACCAGGTAATGTATTTACTGTTTCTAAATGTACTAATTACCAGTACACCAGGTAATGTATTCACTGTTTCTAAATGTACTAATTGCCAGTACACCAGGTAATGTATTCACTGTTTCTAAATGTTTTAATTACCAGTGCACCAGGTAATGTATCTGTTACAGTAAATAGGTGAAATTAGGAATTACACGTAATTACTAAACATTTCAGTAAATACCTGTAATTACTAGCCAATTTAGTAATTACATGTATTTACTAGTTGTTTCAGTGATTACTGGTAATTACTGATTTTTTTGGTCATTTTTACAGCTATTTACTAACTTGATGTTTTTGTTTTGAAATTGTAAACATAATTCAAGATACCAAATAAGAAAGTTTAGGGGTAGGGATTTTAAGGGAGCTTACTTTAGGATGTAGGAATATAAGGCACATCAAAAGTGCATACTCTTTAGTGTTTTTGAATTGAAACAGGAAAATGGTTGTTTTATAAGTCTTCAAACTCCGTAAATATATGCATGCACGACAATGATATCAATCCGAAATTGATTTTCATAATTTTGTTAAACTAAAATCTCAATCATGCACTGTGGTTTAAAACTTTAAAATAACTTTCTCCAAATATCCTTGATTTCTACCAAACTTGGACAGAAGCTAAATGTTTATGATCGTAAGATAATATCCGATAGTAAAGTTTGTAAAAAAATCCTTTTTATCCTATATTACTTATAAACATGATAAATGAACTAGTCTTTTTCCCAGTTAACATTACATACACTCTGCAATTAAGTTTTTAAAACATTAGACTTTATAAACCATCCTGAATATTTACCAAATTTTGACAGAAGCTTCTTATAAGTACTAGTAAAAAGAAAGTATCTAGTGGAAAATTTTATAATATTTTTTTCCTCATTTTTGTTGAGCCTGCGATTAACAGCAAAAGTAGGCGACCCTATTTGTTCTGCATAAAACCTTACAATTTTAATAGCTTAATACATCGATAACCCATCTCCAGCTTGAGGTTGAATTGGAGGTCACATGAATACGTATTCCATGAGGTCCAAATATTCACTCACAAGTGCGCAACTCATCAACCTTGATTCTCAGCTAATTTAACAAAATAGAAACAGATTGGCTGCTAACAGTGAATTATAATTTCACTATATCATTTTTATTTATGATTTAAATTATTTATTTATTTTATATCTCGAAGCAATGCACATAACAGTTAATTCCAGTTCCCAACCTACATAACGTTATCTTATCTTTATAAGGTAATGAGTCTAAATATTCTTCAAACTCCAAGTTTTTTTTAAAAGTTAAAACACATTGCTTTGGGAGAATTTTCCATTTCTGATGTCTGCTGAAATTGCTCCAAAATATCTGTATAATGCTCAACTTTAACCATTTTTGATTAAAACTAAAGTTACTCTGATTTATCCATATATTTGAAAGTCCATATTTATTCAAGATATTTTTTATACAAATCAACCATTCAATATTTTAAGAGTACTAACTGATCTTCTAGTTAGTATTACCATTACTTTTGATCATCTGACCATAATACAACATTGTTTTAGCAGTCAGTAAATAGGTGTAAAAATTCATTTTAAAATTAGTAATTACTGGTAATAACTGGGCCGTTTCAGGAATTACTTGTATTAACTAAGTGCATCGGGAATTACCTGTAATTCCTAAATTTTAGTAATTACATGTAATTCCTAATTTCACCTATTTACTGTAACATATCCACTGTTTCTAAGGGACCGTTCAATATTTACCAGATGGATGGGCCGGTGCATTCTTAATATTGTTTCATTAAAAAAGCTAACGCCCATCCCTTTAAATTCTGAAAAAAGGTCCTTGCCCATCTAAAAAAATCTATAAAAAAAGTCCTTGCCCCTCTAAAACTATAAGACAATCAAAAATGATTTAGGTTCTTTTTCTATTTTAAAGTTTTTAAAATTTTATGTCTTGAAATCAAAGAATAAACTTTGGTGTTAATACAAAATTTAAAATGTGCTAGTTAATTCCATATATATGTATACATTTAGCTCAAATATGAATATTCCTTTATCTGTTCTATTTTTGGAAAAAGAAATTATGATCCTTTTAAGCAAATATAGGCAGGCATGTTTTTGAATTTGATGCAGCCTTTTTCGCCTATTAATTAATTCCCTAAATTTGACAACTAAACACCAAACTATCAAAAAACCTAGCATTCTGTAAGATTGATATATAAATGAGAAAGCTGTACAGTTATATGAAAATCTAAGTTATTTGAAAAGGTAAAAAAAAAATTTAAAGGTGACCAGTCACCATCCAAATTTGGTCCAAACTTAAAATTGCAGCTTTTTTTAAAGCTATTAACTAAATCCATAAAAATGACAGCAAAAAAACAAAGTACTAAACAGCCTGGCATTCAGTAAGATCAATATAAACATGATTTAGCAGTAGAGTTTTATGAAAATGCAAGTTGATTTGAAAAAGTTATGACCAAATTTAAAGATGACTATCTTGAAATAACCTAAAACAGAAAATTTAGCTTTTACTTAAACCTTTTTATTAAATCCATAAGAATGACAGCAGCACACCAAACTACCAAACAACTTGGCATTTTTTTAGATCAATATTTAAATGAAATAGCTGTAAAGTTTTATGGAAATCCATGTTGATTTGAAAAAGTTATAAAAAAAATTAAAGATGACTATCTGGATTTAGCACAAACTGAAAATTTGAGCTTTTTCTTAAACCTTGTTATTAAATCCGTAAGAATGACAGACATACACCAAACTACCAATCAACGTGGCATTCTGTAAGTTCTATATATAAATGAAAAGGCTGTATAGTTTTATGAAAATTCAGGTTGATTTAAAAAAGTTATAAAAAACATTAAAAATGACTATCTAGATTCAGCCTAAACTTAAAATTCTAGATTTTTTTTACCTTTTTATAAAATCCATAAAAATGACAGCAATACACCAAAGTACCAAACAACCTGGCTTTCTGTAAGATCAATATATAATTCAGATAGCTCTTGAGTTTTTATGAAAATCCAAGTTGATTTGAAAAAGTTATAAAAAAAATTAAAGTTGACTATCTGAATTTAGCCTAAAATGAAAATTTGAGCTTTTTTTCTTACCTATTAATTAAATCCATAAATTTAACAGCAATACACCTAACTACAAAACAACCTGGTTTCCTATAAGATCAATATATTAATGAATAAGCTGTATAGGTTTTTAAAAATCCAAGTTGATTTGAAAAATTTACAAAAAAATTAAAGTTGACTATCTGAATTTATCCCTAACTAAAAATTTGAGCTTTTTTTCTTACCTATTAATTAAATCCATAAATTTAACAGCAATACACCAAACTATTAAACAACTTGGTATTCCATAAGGTCAAAATAATTTATAAGATAGTCCGAACAGAAAATTTTAGCGTTTTTAATCCTTAATTAAATCCTTAAAGTTGACAGAAATGAACCAAGCTACCAGTTTTTGAGTGCCGGCAAAAGAAATTTCTTACACACCGATGAAATGGATAAAAAAAATTCCTATAAAATATGTTCTGGCCCATCCACTAAAAATTTAAAAAAAAGTTCTCGCCCATCCAAATATTTCCACAAAAAAAGTGCTTGCCCCGCCCCATTTTGCACCGGCCCATCCATCTGATAAATATTGAACGGTCCCTTAAATCCTAAGACTGTTTGCCCAATAACCCCTTAAAATATATCCTAACCTTCTGCTTATGGTATTAACATTGTGGTACAATTTCAGAACAATTGAAATACTAATACACAACTTATTGTCCTAAACTAGATAAATGCTGTTTTGGGCCCCTAATTCCTAAACCTTTAAGACCATAACCCCCAAAATCAATCCAAAGCTTCCTTTTGTGGTTATTAAAATTGTGTTAAAATTTTATTGATTTCTTTATACTTATTCAAAAGTTATTATCCAGAAACAATCCGTCTTCGGACGACGCTGACGACGAAGTGATACCAATTTACTACCATATAAAGGCATATACATGTACATTAACTTCCACTTTAAGAAAGTTTGTGAATGCAATTTTCAAGTCTAATCTAACTATTTAAAGAAATAGGTTATTTCTTGGGATGAAAGGTTGGACTTAATGTAATCAAACCAGAAAAAAAGGTTTGAAGCATGTTTGACTTCCTAGATCTTCAGGAATTTTCAGGGAATGTGAAAAAAATACTTTTTTTTAACTAATTTATACATTGTGTTATAAGGCAAAATGATTGGTATTCAAACCTTAAACCATGTAAACAAAATTAAAATATTAACACATTTACTGTATGTACTTGAACAAGGAAATATAAAGCATGCTATTCACATCTTCAAGTATATAAAAATTAAAAAACAACTTCTTAAGTAGCATAAGTGTTTCCCTAGCCTGATCATATCAGATGTAAAAAAAAAAGAAAATTAAATGACAACATGAACAAGAAGTGCTACAAATTAACTGCATATATGCAAATAGAAGATACACATGATACAGATCTTATCAATTTGATGTGTACAATGTATGTACATGTACATGAACCATGTGTACCTGAAACAATTCAAAAGTAATATTTCTTATTTTTACATTGGATTAGCTATACATGTATATGCAAGTATTGAATGCCAAAAAAAGTATTATACACTCAACATCCATGTAGTGATATACAAATAACCAAGGGCTAAATGTGTTTCCTCGTTGAAAACTTTTCATTACACACATAATGACATATATACATTTTCTGATCTGATGTTTATAAATCAAAAGTGAACAATGTCTCTAATATATTTCATATAAAATCTCAAATTCAATGTGAAAGTAAAAACTAGAAAAGTTTACACCAACATGTCAGCATGGACTTTCCTTAAGCTTGCTTAAATTTTTAGTGTGATTCACATACATTTGTAGAAAGCAATTCATGTTCTTGTGGTGTCATAAACAATGATAAAGGAGAAGGTAATGATTTTTGGCTAGTTGATTTCAAAAAGTGTTTTAAATCTGACAAATTTCATCATTCAGATGTGCATAACACAATAATTTGTCGGATATCAGTATTCATATTTTTTCAATTTTGTCTTATATAATGACATAAGGGTTTTAACTTTTTACAATAACGGCAAAACAGCAGAAAGATTATGTCGCAAAATTTGTTAATTTTTAACAAAAATCTTACATGTAGCTTGTACATGGTATACATTGTACATGAGCATGATGATATAGTCATTTACAAATTTTTACACAAATCCATTTTTTTCTGTAATGAATCAATTTTGAAAAGTGCATCATACATTCTATGAACATCCTTAATTTACCCTGATCATTTAATTCAAAACAACCTTTTTCTTAGAATTCCAGGAATTTTAATGCCATAAACATGGTATCATCACCTGCATTATATTTTTAAATCTTTTAAAAAACACTAAATAATAGTAAAAAAGATTGATAAAAATAAGGTACATGTACGATGTACCTGGCAGATGTACAATGTTTTAGACCAAAACCTTTATTATCTTCTTTTGTTTGGTACATTTTGCATTTGTTAGTAAGAAAAAATATTAAGCACCACCGTACTTGAGAAAAATTGGAAAATCAGTTGAATTGATAAAAACTTATTTATTAAATTGATTTAATAAATGAAAATCCTACTTGTTTCAAAAGTTTTTAGTGCATGAATGCTCCACTTCAACATTATATAGTGTTCCAAATTCCAGTTTCTGAATTAGTCATGTTAATGGGAAGTTTATTACTACACAGACATGACAGAAACTGAAACTAATACATGTACTTCCTAGAATAGTTTTAATAGTTATCAAAGGTACCAGGATTATAATTTAGTACGCCAGACGCGCGTTTCGTCTACATAAGACTCATCAGTGACGCTCATATCAAAATATTTATAAAGCCAAACAAGTACAAAGTTGAAGAGCATTGAGGATCCAAAATTCCAAAAAGTTGTGCCAAATACGGCTAAGGTAATCTATGCCTGGGATAAGAAAATCCTTAGTTTTTCGAAAAATTCAAACTTTTGTAAACAGGAAATTTATAAAAATGACCACATTATTGATATTCATGTCAACACCGAAGAATAGTTTTAAAACACTCCTTCCCTGTCATCAAGATTTTATCTACATGTTGTATTTATTGTTTATTTTACTCAGTTTGCTTGCTGTAATACCATCATAACCACTAAGTCTGCCATTATGACATATACATAGAAAACATACAATATAAAGACAACATATGGGGTGATCACTTGAAAATGAGGTAGTACTCATAGTATAGGGTCTCTGATCGGTGCTCTTATCTTATAAAGTGAAACTATAAACTCTTAACTGTTCAATATTATATGAAAATCATTGTTTGAATGCTCATTTATCACTAATAGTTATGATTATTTATCATCGCGAATTTAAAAACTTTGTAAAACTGCCTCCTAACAATCAATTTATTATTCTTCCGGACTTCTGAATAACAGTGAGCAATATTTTCTAAGTAGCAACCCACCCAATCGGTCTACCATGTTGACAGATGACAGCTCAACGATGTGCAACACATGAAAAATCTATCGAAACGTCTAAAATAAACTCAGTCGACGGGAGAGACAATGGGGAAAATTCGGAACGTTTCTCTGAAGTCGGGTTTTCAATAAACTGCTTAATATGAGTTATATGGGACCGTTCAATATTTACCAGATGGATGGGCCGGTGCATTCTTAATATTGTTTCATTAAAAAAGCTAACGCCCATCCCTTTAAATTCTGAAAAAAAGTCCTTGCCCATCTAAAAAAATCTATAAAAAAGTCCTTGCCCCTCTAAAACTATAAGACAATCAAAAATGATTTAGGTTCTTTTTCTATTTTAAAGTTTTTAAAATTTTATGTCTTGAAATCAAAGAATAAACTTTGGTGTTAATACAAAATTTAAAATGTGCTAGTTAATTCCATATATATGTATACATTTAGTTCAAATATGAATATTCCTTTATCTGTTCTACTTTTGGAAAAAGAAATTATGGTCCTTTTAAGCAAATATAGGCAGGAATGTTTTTGAATTTGATGCAGCCTTTTTCGCCTATTAATTAATTCCCTAAATTTGACAACTAAACACCAAACTATCAAAAAACCAAGCATTCTGTAAGATTGATATATAAATGAGAAAGCTGTACAGTTATATGAAAATCTAAGTTATTTGAAAAAGTTAAAAAAAAATTTAAAGGTGACCAGTCACCATCCAAATTTGGTCCAAACTTAAAATTGCAGCTTTTTTTTAAAGCTATTAACTAAATCCATAAAAATGACAGCAAAAAAACAAAGTACTAAACAGCCTGGCATTCAGTAAGATTAATATAAACATGATTTAGCAGTAGAGTTTTATGAAAATGCAAGTTGATTTGAAAAAGTTATGACCAAATTTAAAGATGACTATCTTGAAATAACCTAAGACAGAAAATTTAGCTTTTACTTATGAAAATCCAGGTTGATTTAAAAAAGTTATAAAAAACATTAAAGATGACTATCTAGATTCAGCCTAAACTTAAAATTCTAGATTTTTTTACCTTTTTATAAAATCCATAAAAATGACAGCAATACACCAAAGTACCAAACAACCTGGCTTTCTGTAAGATCAATATATAATTCAGATAGCTCTTGAGTTTTATGAAAATCCAAGTTGATTTGAAAAAGTTATAAAAAAAATTAAAGTTGACTATCTGAATTTAGCCTAAAATGAAAATTTGAGCTTTTTTTCTTACCTATTAATAAAATCCATAAATTTAACAGCAATACACCTAACTACCAAACAACCTGGTTTCCTATAAGATCAATATATTAATGAATAAGCTGTATAGGTTTTTAAAAATCCAAATTGATTTGAAAAATTTACAAAAAAATTAAAGTTGACTATCTGAATTTATCCCTAACTAAAAATTTGAGCTTTTTTTCTTACCTATTAATTAAATCCATAAATTTAACAGCAATACACCAAACTATTAAACAACTTGGTATTCCATAAGGTCAAAATAATTTATAAGATAGTCCGAACAGAAAATTTTAGCTTTTTTAATCCTTAATTAAATCCTTAAAGTTGACAGAAATGAACCAAGCTACCAGTGTTTGAGTGCCCGCAAAAGAAATTTCTTACACACCGATGAAATGGATAAAAAAATTTCCTATAAAATATGTTCTGGCCCATCCACTAAATATTTAAAAAAAAGTTCTCGCCCATCCAAATATTTCCACAAAAAAGTGCGGTCCCTAAATGTACTAATCGCCAGTACACCAGGTAATGTATTCACTGTTTCTAAATGTACTATTCACCAGTACATCAGGTAATGTATTTACTGTTTCTAAATGTACTAATTACCAGTACACCAGGTAATGTATCCACTGTTTCTAAATGTACTAATTACCAGTACACCAGGTAATGTATTCACTGTTTCTAAATGTACTAGTTACCAGTACACCAGGTAATGTATTTACTGTTTCTAAATGTACTAATCGCCAGTACACCAGGTAATGTATTCACTGTTTCTAAATGTACTAATCACCAGTACACCAGGTAATGTATTCACTGTTTCTAAATGTACTAATTACCAGTACACCAGGTAATGTATTTACTGTTTCTAAATGTACTAATCGCCAGTACACCAGGTAATTTTAACTAGAATATTGAGAAAACAACTTTTCATTAAAAAAAAAGGTAAAGACATAATCATGTTAGCAGAATAAAAACCACAAAAAACAACATAAAAAAAACAACAAAAAATAACAACAGACAAGTGGAAAACGTAAATAATCTAACCAAGATAAGAAGTAGAAGCAAATATTTTGCTGAGTAACATAAATCGTGTCACTTGATTGATTTTGATAAACATATGTTCTTGAAAAGAGGGCCGAAAGATACCAGAGGAACAGTCAAACTCTTAATTCGAAAAATAAACTGACAACGCCATGGCTAAAAATGAAAAAGAACAAACAGACAAATAATAGTTCACAAGAAACAACATAGAAAACTAAGAACTGAGCAACACGAACCCCACCAAAAACTAAAATGTATGCATTGCACAATCTGGTTGGTTAAATCGAAATACAATTATATGCAAACAGTATAGACAAACGAGTTAAGCGCTTTTCAATTGATTTGGAAAGTTTTCATATGTTGTGCTGTTACACTACTGTCTGAGGTTAGGAAAGGGTTTAATAGATGTCCACAAACACGTTTAACCCTCTACAGTCTTGATGTTCCTGTCTCATGTCAAAAGCCTGTAATTCTGTGATTTTATCGTTGGATGCTGTGTATCATATTTGTTTTTAATTCATTGTTTTGTATATAAATTAGGCTGTTAATAGTTTTTTCGTTTGAACTGTTTTATATTTATCATTTTCGGGACTTTCCTAGGCCATAGACAACGATTAAGGTCCATATTTGATCTTTAATGGGTCTTTCTCATTGTTGAAGAACGTAGGGTGGTCTATAGTTGATATAAACTTAATTCATAAGTAGTCATACCACATCTTATTTTCATAAAAGTACAATTTTTCGACTATTAGAGGCTATTAAAGATGTTTTATTCATTTAGAAACACATACTCAAGACAATCAATTTCTCGGAGGAAGTATGGTTGATATTAACGGAAATATAGTGGTAAGATGTATCATTTAAAACATTGTGAATCTACAGAAATGATATAATCGAGTTGCCTTATATTTAATAGTTAAAAAAACATATACACAACCTTAAAAATCAATATTATTTTAAACACCACAAATTAATCATTATAAATATTTAGTTATAATGAATATAAACACCAACAATTTAACAAACACAATAGAAATGAATTTTTTTTTCTGACGAACAACGGAATAGATTCGAAGATTCTGTTAAATCAAGATCGCCTGACAGAAAGGTAACCAATTACGATTTAACCAGACATAAAACGATGTTGTTTTTGAAAAGATACAGATTTACTCCATTTCAAAAAGAATCAGTTTTTGGATGACTTCAGATGCCACATACCATAATTCGCCCAATGTACATCAAAATCCGTCGCAAACACATTGGATGTACTCTGTGGCTGGCAACTTTGTGTTTATACTTTGCCAGGATGGCCCATATCATCATGCTGTGCATCAAGTACGATATGTATGCGCAGATGGTAATACCAGCTGTGATTTTCTACTATCGCCATTCATTATACCACTGTATTATATGTGTGAAAGCATCGGTCATATCTATTTTATTTAAGATTGAACCCTTGTTATGCGTAGCTAGGGGTATTTGAAATAGATAATGGATGCTGTATCTTTATCAATCATTTGAATAAGGTGACTATTGAACTTTATTTTTTTGTAATAGCTTGGATGTTGTTAACAACTAAACAAGTCATTTGTCATACCGATACAGTCTTTACTTAAATAAAACCGTATAATAATGTACAATTTTTATTTTTATTTCCAGTATAAACATGTGCATGACTTCTAGATATAAGAAGATGTGGTATGAGTGCCAATGAGACAACTCTCAATCAAATTCACAAATCTTAAATGAAACTATTAAAGGTCAAAGTACGGCCATCAACACGGAGCCCTGGCTCACACCGAACAGCAAGTAACACTCAAAAAGAGCTTGTTGGGAAGGACCTTTAATATGCAAAGAAGGTGGTACTCCCTGAACACGGGACATCGATTTTGACGTCCCGATCCGACATACATTGATATTTCTTTTGATATTAAACAATATTGCAGGTATGTGCTCATCTCTGGAAATTTCCCACTAACATCGATTATACTGTTGGTCGTTGTCACGTGATCACCAAAACCAACGTGGATATAAATCGGAGATTTTCATTCACTCTGGATGATTTGTATGACTCAAATGGCTTTATAACTGCATATGGTATGATAGGATTCAGTATTGCCAGATCCAAGGTTAGTACACGTTACTTTATATTATATACTGTGGATTCAGTATTATTCGTTGGATTCTAATTTTTATGGGTTTCGTTGATACGAATTCAAATGTTCAACGATTATCAAATTTTCTATATGCTTTGTATGAAGAGATTGACAAAACCACGAAATCAAATATCTTCAATATTTCAAGTTTTCTTCAATCAATATTTGCATGGTTATATTGATAGCAAAGAAAAAGGCGATTGTCTATAATATCGTACGAAGTCGATTTATAGACCTATTGACAAACATACTTATTAGCTAAAAGGACAGACATAGGAAAAATAACAACTACAGAGTCTATTACAGCATGTCGGAAGCAATGTTTCCCCATGTAAGCGGTTGTATGTGCAAGGTGTACTATGTTAAAAATATTGACCATTAAAAGTAATATAACAAAAATACCGAATTTCAATGAAAATTTTAAAACGGAAAGTCCTTTATTTAATGGAAAAAATAAAAAAACTCAAACACATCAAACGAATAAAAAACCAACTATCATGCTCCTTATAAGAATCATTAAAGTTAACATTATTGTCCATTGGATAATACAGAATTATGATAAGAAACAACATAGTGCATTGGGTAATACATAATTATAATAAGAAACAACATAGTTCATTGGGTAATACAGAATTATGATAAAAAAACAACATAGTTCATTGGGTAATACAGAATTATGATAAGAAACAACATAGTTCATTGGTTAATACAGAATTATGATAAGAAACAACATAGTTCATTGGGTAATACAGAACTTCATAATGATAAGAAACAACATAGTCCATTGGGTGATACATAATTATGATAAGAAACAACATAGTTCATTGGGTAATACAGAATTATGATAAAAACATTATAGTCCATTGGGTGATACAGAATTATGATAAGAAACATTATAATTCATTGGGTAATACAGAACTTCATAATGATAAGAAACAACATAGTTCATTGGGTAATACAGAATTATGATAAGAAACAATATAGTTCATTGGATATTTCAGACTAGTTCTGTGGCTATATTGGGTGCTCCAGGAATGAATGTAAAAGGTAAGAAAAGTAATAAAAACAATTGTATTTTATGCTTCATGACTGAATGAAAATGATAACTGGAGAGGTAATGATAATTTGATCACAAATACGCCGTGGCAATGGTCATCTTTATAGCGGAAAGTAAAGATTAAGGATATTGCTAACTTCTTATCTTTCTTCCTAAGAAGTTCCTGCAGGAAGTCAGCCTCATAATAATAAAGAAACAAGTCGGCAAGTAGAGGGGCACAGTTGGTTCCCATTGGAATGCCGACAGTCTGTTTAAAAACACGTCCTCCGAACTCAACAAATATGTTGTCAATCAAGAAATCAAGCATCTTGATAATATCAGTTTAGGATTTATCCCTCCCTAAGACAAGATACTTGTATCTACGTTGGCCATTCTTTTTTACGAAGCAAAGCAATACCAACTCTTTCAATTTGTCTTTTAGTTTGGAATGTGGAATACTAGTGTAAAGAGTTGAAAAGTCAAATGTTTTAATACTGTTACAAGATGAAAGAGAGTTAGATTGTTTGTACTCTAAAAGATCTTTGGAATTTTTAAGTATCCACATCTGATTCACGCCCCTCTAGAATAGACAGTTTCACAATAACTTTGAAGCCCGTCTTTGATTGCTGATAAAATAGATGTTATTAATTTAGAAAGAGGTTTCGTGGAGCATTTGGAAGTCCCAGCAATATATCGTTGTTTGTAAGGACACTCATGTAGTTTAAAGTTTTAAAGGTTTTTTTTCTTCCTCCAAGTAAATCTTTTCACATTGGGGTATAATTCTCTAAATGGATCAACTAGATTAAAGTCTTCCATTAGCTGTGATACTTTTTCTCTAGACTTTGGGTTGTTGGTATTTAAAACATAATTATGAGTGTCAAGATTAAAACTTTGAATGAGGTTAAAATCAACACAAAGAATACAAGATTGGTTATCAAATTCCTCACTCTGCCACATTTTGATAAAAGCAAGCAGTGTCTATGTTCCAGACCATATGAGTATTTGGACCGTACGCGTACGGTCCGGACCGTAGACGTATACTCGTACGGTCCGACCATACGCGTACGGTCGGACCGTATGAGTATACGCGTATGGTCCAGTACGAGGTAACCAGCTAACTATATATGTTATTAGATCATATGGGTTAAATTTAAACAAATTAACCTTAATCACAATCTTTATTTTTAGCTTTACTAATTAATATTATTACAATTACACGGATAAAATGAACAAATGAACAATTGAAATTAAATATTTGTTTAATTGTATATATCTTGATCCTTATTTTGGTACTCTCAACCAATGTTACACTTGCTACCACAAGTAACGTACTAATATTTTTTACATTTACATGTTTGCAGTTCGTGTATGTTTCTTAGCATTTGCATTTTTCGTAAAGTTGCTAAATATTCTAAAACATTTGTCCTCCCACATTATATTTACTTCCAATATTTTCAATTTTAGTGTTCATAATTCAATCATTTTACTGAGTGATCGACATGCTAAATACAAGAGATTAACAGATTCAATTAGCGTGAATTTTTTAAATCAATAAAATATAAAAGTGTTTTTTTTTCAATTACAGTTAAACTTTTTTATATCAATTTGAGAAGTAAGTTATATTGATCTGTTATATGCATCTATTTAACTTTGCCAACTTCTTAATATAAGTCAGACCGTACGCGTACGGTCCGACCGTATGAGTATTTTGAAAAAGTACGCATACGGTCCAGACCGTACGCGTACGGTCCAAATACTCATACGGTCTGGAACATCTACATTTGGCCCATAAATATTTACTAAGATAATTCTTTGTTCTTCAATTCTAATGTCCAATCCAAGGAGATTTCCACCCTCATCTTGTGAATTTGAAGATCAAAGTTTTCATTAAAAAGGATGACCACACCTCTCTGATTGGATGTAAATGAATTGATTTTTAATGTTTAATTCATCTTGTTCTGTAAAAAGTGTGTCCTGAAGATAGTATATATTAAAATTCTTTGACTTTAAATAGTTCAAAACATCTCTCTCTAGGTGTAATACCACCATTGATTTTCTCTTATTTGTCTTTGTTAAATTTGCACTTTTCAAAAAAATGTGCAGAATTTATCTCTGTTTCAATAAAGAAATACTTGGCATGAGTAAAGTTTAATCTTATCCAGTACTATAGAAAAAATTTCACATAACATTTCATTGCATATAAGAAAATAACCATCATTGGAAGTTAACCAATCAAATTTCTCCCCTTATTTTATCTGTGTACAAGGTTTAGTCACCATGTAACTTCAAGATTGCAAAATTTTCTATAGAAATCCCAAATAAAAAATAATGGTCTTTTGAAATACCCAAGACATATGTTTATGACACAGAAATGATTTTACTGCAATAAAATGTAGGATTAATTACCTACAACTGTCAAATTCAAGGGAATATTTTTTTTCGACCTACTTTCGAACTTTTAGAATTCTTTTCCTTTAAAACTGTATAGTTTTTCAAGATCTGTGAAACAAAGATCTTTTAGAGTACATACAATCTAACTCTCTTTCATCTTGTAACAGTATTAAAACTTTTGACTTTTCTACTCTTTACACTAGTATTCCACATTCCAAACTAAGAGACAAATTGAAAGAGTTGGTATTGCTTTGCTTTATAAAAAAGAATGGCCAACGTAGATACAAGTATCTTGTCTTAGGGCGGGACAAATCGTACTTTGTAAAGGACCACGCTGATTCAAAAAAAAAAAAAATTCTCTGAAACTGATATTGTCAAGATGCTTGATTTCTTGATCGACAACATATTTGTTACTTTCGGAGGACGTGTTTTTCAAAAGACTGTCGGCATTCCAATGGGAACCAACTGTGCCCCTCTACTTGCCGACTTGTTTCTTTATTATTATGAGGCTGACTTCATGCAGGAACTTCTTAGGAAGAAAGATAAGAAGTTAGCAATATCCTTAATCTTTACTTTCCGCTATAAAGATGATGTTCTTTCACTAAATAATTCAAAATTTGGTGACTATGTGACACGCATCTATCCCATCGAGCTAGAGATAAAGGATACTACAGATACAGTTAAGTCGGCCTCATATCTTGACTTACATCTAGAAATTGACAATGAGGGTCGGTTGAAAACAAAACTTTACGACAAAAGAGATGATTTCAGCTTTCCAATTGTGAACTTTCCATTTCTAAGTAGCAACATTCCAGGAGCACCTGCATACGGGGTATATATCTCCCAATTGATACGATATTCCCGTGCTTGCATTTCCTATCATGATTTTCTTGATAGAGGGTTGCTGCTCACAAGGAAGCTATTAAACCAAGAGTTTCAAATGGTGAAGTTGAAATCATCCCTTCGTAAATTTTACGGACGCCATCACGAGTTGGTTGACCGTTATGGAATAACCGTTTCACAAATGATATCGGATATGTTCCTTACGTCGTAATTACAATCCCCTTCCCTTTCATGAATGTGACCTACCGAATTAGACTATTTACTGGATTTGTTATCACACAAGCAGCACGACGGGTGCCACATGTGGAGCAGGATCTGCTTACCCTTCCGGAGCACCTGAGATCACCCGTAGTTTTTTGGGGGGTTCGTGTCATTTATTCTTTAGTTTTCTATGTTGTGTCATGTGTGCTGTTGTTTGTTTGTCTTTTTCATTTTTAGCCATGGCGTTGTCAGTTTGTTTTAGATTTATGAGTTTGACTGTCCCTTTGGTGTCTTTCGTCCCGTTTTTAAGACATATTTGTAATTTACAATAAATGCATATATATGAAAACATAAGATACAATAGCAAGACAGAGTTCAACATTAAAATCAAATATTTAGTCTGCACTCTGAGACATTCACTCAGGATATTCACTCTAAATGGTCTAAGGGAGATAACTCAGAAGAAATTTTGATAAATACATTGAATTCAGATGGAAATTTAGATTGAGCAAACCTAACAGTGAATATCTGTAAAGTTCATGTTATGTAGTTATTTTGAAAGATTATTTCATTCCTATAATTTCATATTACATTTTATTTCCTTACTGTCATTCTTTCCATCACACAAAACACTTTTCCATTATATATGGTTATGGCAAAAAAGAAAAGATCACACAAGAAGCACAAGTATACCAATATCCAATGTTTTGCCTTCAAATCTGATCCAGTCAGATTTGTCAATATATTTATCATAAGTTGTTGTCTGTCTAACGCGTTCATTCTTTTTGAAAAACAGTTTTAGTAAAATGAACTACATGTATATATAATCTAAATAAGTCTATTATGCACAATATTTCAAGACTGTCAGAGTTGTTCAATTGACTACATGTAGATATTGGAATTTCTATGTTTGTCCTTTGTATCTATGTATTAAAACTCCCATATCCAATATACAGATTTATAAGATCCTATGTCTATTTAAGAAGGCGGAAATGTTTTATACTAATTATATCTCTGATACATTTGTACAATGAAAGATCAATATTCTTTATGAGATGTAGCTGTAAATATATAAGATTTATCTAAATGTTAATATTTCTCGTTTAAAAGAACAGTGCGTACTTGAGAGATGATTTCAAAAAATTAAGAACTCTGACTTTTCTGTGCTTTTGAATTTGCCATTTGATTAGGGATATTCTGATTTGATTTTCCTCTGAGTTCAATATTTTTGTGATTATACTTCTTAGAAAGGACTTCTATTTATGGTGTATGTTTCTTGGCGTTATGCTGATATAATGACTCTTGATGTAAGAGAAGTGTGAGGGGATTGCTTATTTGAGTAGTAAAACATGGCTAGCTGTAAGCGGTTGAGCTAGGGAGGTACTTCAATTACTCAGTCGGTTAGAGCGAAGAAAACTGAGATCTAGACTTCATATTCCGAAGAAGACAATAGAATTTTCTACTTAATTCATCCTCTCCAGTTACATCCTTTAAAGAAAAAAAACTAAAACAATTATCATTAGGGCTAAAGAAATGAAGATAACAGAAGAAATTCCTTGAAACAAACAAATTATCCTGTGACTTTTTATTAATTTTATTTCGAGTTAGCATGTCATCTTGTTATTTCAATTAAAATATAACCTTGTCTTCTATTTGCATGTTTATAGCGGCAAACGGACAGTTTTTTTAACTAACTAATTTACATAGAATTGATTTGAATTCTGTTTAAAATTCATCATGTTAAATTTAATCCTATGAAAGCTTTGTATTATCAGTGTCTTTTTTTAAGGTGGATATGTGAGTTTTAATGTTAGCCAGTTTGGGTATCACATCTACAAAGCAGAGGATGGTGCAGACACAAAATTTTTCAAACCGCAGTCATATATGGGTATTTATATATAAACGAACTTATTCCAATAAATGTAAAAGAGGTACGAAAGATACAAGAGGGACAGTCAAACTCATAAATCGAAAATAAACTGACAACGCTATGGCTAAAAATGAAAAAGACAAACAGACAAACAAAAGGACACATGACACAACATAATTATGTAAACTGATTTACATAATTGACAATGATGGGCAAAGTTAGTTGTGTGTATTTTTGCATATAAAATTGCAAGACAAAGTACAGAACTAAATGTAAAAATCTTATTTTTAAAACGTAAGTTCCAAAATTTATTCTGTTATACATTATCATTTTTCATGGGTTAATAGTTTAATAAATATGATATTTACGAAAAATAAGTGTTTTTTTTTAAGGTGAATACCAATTGCTTTTTTGTCCAATTATAAATATAATAATTTCAGGGTATTCAATAACTGTAGGACATTTTTCTGGGTTATCCAGCTGTAATAATGATCACATATTGATGGGAATGCCGCGGTTTGCAAGTAGTACAGATGGTCATGTGGGCTCGGTAGGTAAAATCTGAGCATCTATAGATGAGCGTGACAGGTTTTGTCAGTGGTACATATAGTCATGTGAGTTCGGTAGATATAATCTAATCATGTTAAAGAGCAGGGTAAGTTGGTAATTGTTAGAAAGCTTTGTCCAGGAGAGGTAATGATTATGAATACAACTAGCTTCGGCACAAATCTTGTGTCTTTCATCCGATTTGAAAACTTTATGAACAGAATTGAAATATTGAATCGTTCTATCTACCATAACATGGAGTTCAGATGACATATATTCTAGGATTGACTTATTTAGATACTTAACCATTTCGTGTACAATTTTGTTTACATTGGTGATGTCCTGTCGGCCACTGTACTATCTTTTTGTAGACATATTTGACCTGTGTAGCTCCTAGAAAAATATAACTAAACACCTTTTGATCTGCAATCGAATATGTGTTTTCTGGTCACTCAGTACATGTATAATTCTATGTTGTGATCTGACGCTATTGTTTCTGGTAAAGTTGATGGTAGGCGCCTATTAAAACGTTTAAACCCGTTTGTTTGCACTTGTCCTAAGTCAGGAACTTGATGTTCAGTGGTTGTCGTTTGTTAATGTGGTTCATAAAATGTTTCTCGTTTCTCTTTTTATATATAGATTAGGCCGTTGGTTTCTGTATGAATGGTTCGATGTGTTTAAGGCTATACGTTTTTTTTTTACAAATTGTGAATTGGATGGATTATTGTCTCATTGGCACCCATACCATATCTTCTTATATTTATATAAGGCCACACAATCACTTACAGATATAGCTTGAATAGTTTCCAGGTGCAAAACCAAAATCAATGTAAAACTATCACATCACAATTGCTTATTTAAAAAATAGACATAATTAAACTCCCCCACTACAGTAACATTACGGTAAGTCCATCAGCAACAACAAACAATAAACATAAACAAATCCTACAACGCATTTAATAGACATTACACTAGACAGAGAAGTAGATAGTCTGTTATGAAACCATACCACCTACACTATAATATCGTCAACTGTCCGAGTAGATGCCATACCGAAAAAAGAAAATAATAACAGACTCACCATAAACAGAGCAGAAAACATGATGTTGTAAATCAGCGAATCGATGTCAACCCAAACATGTCGAATTGAAAAGACAACGACCTGAAAGAATTTGTTATATATTTTTTGCTTTATATGTGAACTTATCGTTTACGGCAAAAAAATCAGCATGTGAAAAAATACGTTTGCTCTGTTTGCGTCAAATGCAGAACTCGAAATGATTTACATATTTAACATTTATGTTTGTTATACAGTTCGGTATATCAAGGACATGTGGATTTTCTCATATATAAAAAATAAAATCACCTAATAACGAACTACGAGGAAAATAAAAACGGAAAATCCCTAATCAAATGACAATATTTTTGTAATCACATCAAACAAATCGATACCAACAGTCATATTCTAGACATGTTATAGGCGTTTTCTTACGTAGAAAATGGTGGATTAAACCTGGTTTTAAAGCTTGCCAAACCTCTCACTTGTATGACAATCGCATAAAAATACATCATATAATAGTAAAAATGTCAAAATAGGAGAACAAAAGTCAATATTGTGATAAAATCTTAATCACGAAAGAACTAGAAACAAATATGGAACAAATGAACAAAAAAATTCATAAAGTCAAAGACCACAAACCAAACAAAAATAGAATAATGAAGAGGGAAAATCGTAAGATTATTATAAATGTTAAGGTTTAATATTTCAGGTAGTGTTAGTTTGTGGATTTAACCAGAACATGGTCATTTCTAAGCAATTCTCTGGGAACCAGGTAAACTTTTACGTTAAAAATAGAGGGTAGATTGTATTAAATGCCATACAATATATATATGTCTTTGCAACGTACTAGTTGGACCTAAATAATTGCACACCAAAACTATTTTTGTGCATGCATGTTTTTGATACAATGTTATTGTCTGTGATTATAATTGACAGATCGGTTTGGATACAATGCTTTTGTCTGTGATTATAATACTAGTACACAGATTGGTTCAGGGTTTGGATACAATGTTATTGTATGTGATAATTATTGACAGATAGGTTTGGATACAATGTTATTGTCTGTGATTATAATACACAGATTGGTTCAGGGTTTGGATACAATGTTATCATATGTGATTATAATTGACAGATCGGTTCTGGGTTTGGATACAATGTTATTGTCTGTGATTATAATGGAGATGGAAAGGATGACATAATGGTGGCAGCACCATTCCAGTATTTAAAACGGAATCCTGTAGGTACTGCGGACACTGGAGCGGTGTATATCTTCCTTGGAACTGGAAATGTAAGTGGACATACTCATTATATAGACGGAATTGCTTTCATACATCTTCGATTATAACGAAGTAGAATAAATGCGAATTTAAACAATACTACAAGGATATAACATGAACATCCTAGATATGGACACATATTTAAACTTAACAGTAGGAACAAATGGATATTTCAGAGGGGTTTCTTTAGTCCCAAATTCTTAAATCTATCAAATATCTGATTTGATTAAATGTTGGTTTCTCTTTTATAAGACTATCAAAATGTAATAATTGTTTCTGAATTGAAGATGTTAGCTGTTTGCTGATACCGTAAATGTCAATACCTACATTAGCTAAATGCAACATGATTAAAAATTTGAATGAATTACTTTCAGATTGACATTTTGGATCCAATAAATGCCACACTGTCTGGTGACAATATCCCTGGTGGTAGATTTGGAACTTCCATGGTAAATCTTGGTGATATAAATGCAGATGGTGTGGATGGTAGGTTATGATTGAAAAACAACATTTAACTTGGTGACTGTTTTAAACATTACATTCAACAAAATTACTGTAATCAATTGATGATTATGACACTGATTTGAATAGAACAAATTTCCCCTGTCAATAATTCATTGGAAAACTACTATGCAGAAGCTAATAAAACTAACGAAATCCAGCAAATAAAACTTAAAATTGGGCATTTTGAAATTCATTAAAATTTAATTCAAAAACAGTGCTCTTCAAAGAAAAAAAAACATTATAAAAGGAAAGCAGTGCCTTTAAATTCAAACAAATATATTTGTCTGTATATTTGTGCTCTTATTTTGAACAGACATAGCAATATCAGCTCCAATTGAGGGTTCTGGTGTTGTCTACATTTACAGTGGGAAATCTGGTGAAGTCAAGATGAAATATTCACAGAAAATATACGGACAAAAAATTGATTCCGGATTAAAGAATTTTGGTTTGTTTATAAGCCAATCTCATGACATGGATTCAAATTTATATTCAGGTAAGTTGTGATATTTGATATAATGTCTTGAAACCTTATTACATTATATTTCCAAATAAATGAAACAACTGCAAAGTGGGAAGGGATTAGTAGATGTTGTAATAACTTGTTACCCAATCCACTATAATAAATAAATATGTTTAAACTAACTGTTTCAATAACTTAATTGCAAATTAAAACGTAAAACAGTTTCAGAAAGACAATCTAAAATTAATATCAAATTAAAATTAAAAAAGGCGGATTATAAAAGTTATTTTGACAGGTAAAAAAAAACGAAAGCCGACAAACAAGTTCACAAAACAATGAATAGAAAACAAACGTTAGACTAAGCAGCGCAGATACTTCCAAAAATACCCAAAACTGGGTGTGATCGTAGTAATGGTAAGCATTTCCCACTAAACTACTGGCATCTGTGGTGTTGCCTATGGTTAGTTACAATTTTGGTGATGTCACTATCGAATGTAACTATGTTTGTCATTTTATTAACAGATTTTACAATAGGTTCACCAATTGACAATAAAATGATGTTATTCCGATCTAGACCAGTTGTAGTGGTCACACCCCGTATGCAGATATTACCCTCTCCAATTCCTCTAAATTCTAGTGCACTCGATTGTTCTGATGGGAGTAGCGTGGAACCGTGTACAACTGTAACCATATGTTTTTCGTTCAATGGAAATAAATTGGATTCCGTTAACAGTATAGGTATGTATGTCTTAATGGAGTAAACAGGTCAGTTAATACATAGGGTCTAAATTGAGTAGTACACAGGTATATTGAATATGTGTAGTCTAAAACGAATAGTCTAAGCCTCAATTGTCGTATAATCTAAGTAATAAGAACAACTCTTTATTTGCTCTGAAACATCGGTCAACTTACTATTACTAATGATATCAGCGGAGACATATAGTCCAGTAGAAATAGTATTGACACAGTGCTAGAATATTCAATTCAAACATAAAAAATGACAGACATGTATTTATGTCAGACCGATCTTAACATTTTGTTCAAGTTTAAGCTAGTTGATATGAATTCACGAATAAGGTAAAATATTGCCTTTATAAGAAGAGATTTAAGGATTAAATGTAATCATGGTTATGGTTGCTTGGAGGAGATGAACGGCTAATACTTAATTTATTCGTTATTTATTAATATACAATTACAGAAGTAAACTACCATCTGTATGCTGATACAGAAAGAACAAAACAAAGGAAATCCAGCAGAGTTCATATTGTTTATAATTCAACGGCAGTAAGAGAATTATACAGACAAAAATTAATTATCACAAAAGGTCGCCAAGTTTGTGACATGGTTTATATTCGAATAACAGTACGTATTCACATCTATATTGAGCAGTTTATTTATGAGTCGTTTATCAAAATAATCGGACAAAAAGCAAAAAAAAAGAAAACGGACAAAAAGCACCATATCAGTTGTTTGTGTACAAAGTAAATTGTTTTCAGACGAAAACGCACAATTTGATCTAAGCTATCTAAAGAGTATTAGCAGACAGACGTCCGGTCTCCTACTTTCCTTTCAGTAACTTCAGCATGACAGACGTCCGGTCTCCTACTTTTCTTTAAGTAACTTCAGCATGACAGACGTTCGGTCTCCTACTTTTCTTTCAGTAACTTCAGCATGACAGACGTCCGGTCTCCTACTTTTCTTTCAGTAACTTCAGCATGACAGACGTCCGGTCTCCTACTTTTCTTTCAGTAACTTCCGGTCTCCTACTTTTCTTTCAGTAAGTTCAGCATGAGAATGATACTGAAATGAAGCAGTAATATTTAAAAAGTTTTTTCATCGTGAACAGCAGCTCAATTATAAATAAAACATAGCTATGATAATTTACGATCTGAAAAAGTATAACAAAATAACCCCAAAAAAGCAAATTACAAGGCAAATCCAAAAATAAGGGAAATCCATAAAAAACTGACAAAAATCCAAATTAATCACTCTACACAACAAGTGTACAGCAAGGGACATATTCATGACTTGATACATGCAACTTGTATATGTATTGCAAATATATAAAACAAAATGTAAGACCTTGCCAATTAAGGAATGCGTTAAAGAAAACACTATTTAACTAACTGAACATCAGGTTTTACTGTAAATGATTACGCTTATTAAAATTGATTAAAACTCGGTACGTTTCGAAGATATATGTTAATACCCCGCTATATTTGCAAGCCCTATTTATTTATCAGCTTAAAAGTAAATATTTTTATCGATAATAAAAATATATGTGCATAGAACTGGATTTTAACGTTAACCAATATGGTTTATATCAGAAAATACTCTCAGTCGATGACCAAAAATGAAATACGATAAAAAAAAAAATTCCACTGACTTTACCGAACAATTAAACAAATATGACCATTTTAGTCAATATTACATTGTTTATATGCGATTATACATAGAGTTTTGTTTTCCATCTGATTGATAGGCAGCTGACAGACAATTTTTTGCGTCTTTAGAGGATGACATGGTGGTCAAAATGAACTACAGTTTACAAGAAGACTCAATATCTGAACAAGTTTTACCAGTCCTTAATCCTATTTCAAAAATTAGTGTATCTGACAAGGTATTAAGCACGTATCTCACTGTAAAACACATTTATATCTATCGTTGATGCGATACTCTATGCGTTTTCGTTTTTGATGCGTTATTTCTTTCATTATCAATTAATGGCTGATTATGAGAAGGTAAAAAGTAAAATCACAATAACTCCGCGGAAAATTCAATCGGAAAGTCCCTAATCACATGGCAAAATCAAATGACAAAACACATCAAAAACGAATGGACAACAACTTTCATATTCCTGACTTGGTACAGGCATTTTCAAATGTAGAAAATGGTTGATTGAACCTGGTTTTATAGCGCTAAACCTCTCACTTGTACGACTGTCTCATCAAATTACGTTATATTTACAACGATGCGTGAACGAAACAGACATAATAAATAAAATAGTCAAAATATGGGTACAGCAGTCATCACTGTGTTCCAATTTAAAAAAAAAACAATTTTACTATTGGACCAATGATTCTGATCGACAAAATTTAAGTCATCTCTTCAAAAACAAACGTATGATTTGGTTGAACCTGACTTCTTTACTAAAAGATAGAGTCATATAGTGTAAAGATTGCATGTGTACAGTTTATACAAATTAGAATTATAAGATTACACGTTCTTTGTGTACAAATAAAAGGCAATTAAAAAACAAAATTTTCAGACCAATCTGTGGTGTTAAATCTCTAATGATTGTTTCAAATGACAATAATTTTGGATTTTTTGGGGAGGGGATACATAATTGTACAGTATATCTATCTTTTATTTGATATTTTAGATACTCAAAACAATTTGTCATTGAAGGTTTCTCTTATTATTTCGAAATAATAGGTTACGGGTTTTTCAATCCTTCGTTGTTCTGGTCGACTGATCTAATTCATAAAAGTACTCTTGAACATACTTTGAAATGTCAAATCATTCAAATGACCACATTTCATGCGCATCAAACAAACATACAAGCATGCATTTACTTCTCATGAATAATAATAAGAGTTTTAACGCAATGTATTTAAAATTTTCCATATGACACTATGCTGGAATCCTATTTGATTTAGGCAATCTTTCAAACTGGCTGCCAGGGCCAATGTAATCCTGATTTGGTCATTAACCTACAAACACAACAGCATAACATTGTTCATGGTCAAACAAGACAATTGCTAATAACAGTTGTACTAGAAAACAGAGATGAACCGGCTTTTGCTCCAAATGTAGTTGTCAAACATAGTAATAACACTAAATATGTTGCTCATCGAGCACTGCTTCAAAGGGGATCCGTGCCGATTGTTTGTGAACAGGGAATGGATAATACAACTATCCGATGTGACTGTGGAAACGTTTTGTATCAACAACAGAAAGCTATATTTCATCTCATATTTGATGTTTCGGTTGAGTCTTTGCACCAAGGAGATTTAAATGCTACAGACATTCTTCTTAATGTTGAACTTAATGCTATAGCTCGTGTTCCTGCAGGCGTGGACAATAATATTGGTAATAATGCAGCTCAGCTAATTGTACCCATTGAGTTTCATTCATTAGTACAAGTAACAGGGTAAGGATAATGTACTCTGTTAAATTAAGTTATCTATTACTTTGTCATTTGATATCCAGTTGTCTGATTGGCGATCTAATGTTTATATTAATGGTAGTAAATTTGACTATTTCGGGTTATCTAAACATTATCGTCTCCAGTAGAAAGTTGTCTCATTGGCGATCTAATCTTTATATTAATGGTAGTAAAAGAGGGACGAAAGATACCAAAGGGACAGTCAAACTCGTAACTCTAGAACAAACTGACAACGCCATGGCTAAAATGAAAAGACAAACAAATAACAGCACACATGACACATCATAGAAAACTAAAGAATAAACAACACGAACCCCACCAAAAAACTAGGGGTGATCTCAGGTGCTCCGGAAGGGTAATCAGATCCTGCTCCACATGTGGCACCCGTCGTGTTGCTTATGTGATAACAAATCTGGTAAATAGTCTAATTCGGTAGGTCACATTCATGAAAGGGAAGGGGATTGTAGTTACGACGTAAGGAACAAATCCGATATATTTTGTGAAACGGTTATTCCATAACAGTCAACCAACTCGTGATGGCGTCCGTAAAATTTACGAAGGGATGATTTCAACTTCACCATTTGGAACTCTTGGTTTAATAGCTTCCTTGTGAGCAGCAACCCTTTATCAAGAAAATCATGATAGGAAATGCAAGCACGGGAATATCGTATCAATTGGGAGATATATACCCCGTATAAATGAATATTTCGGGTTATCTAAACATTGTTGTCTCTTCAATTTAAAAACAAAATTATCGAACGCAAAGATAAATGAAAAATGACAACACCAAACGCTCGACTATATAAATTAGTTTGGGTATTTTTCTTTCTCGTGTAACGATAGTTTTATCCTCCGTTCTTTTACGTAAAAAAAATGTTTAAATTGTTTCTAAATATTCTTATTTTAACGTCACATATTGAATTGTATTATCTATTTATGTATTTCTATGTCCTGGGTGTTCTTGCGTTTATATGTACTGTATTCCTTTCACGAAATATTGCAGTTCTAGCGGTATTTTTTAACAAAGCCATATAAGCAGGAAGTTTGGCTAGCCATAAAGACCGGTTCAACTCACCATTTTGTTTTTAAAATGTTCAAGACAGGAATATATTTCATGTTATCAAATAGTCTGTTTCAATCTATACTGGTGTTTATTTTTGGTTGCAGTTTAGTGTTTTTTTGCTGTTCCGTTGTTTATCTATTACAGTTGATGTGTTTCTCTTGGTTTAAGCCTTGTTTCCTTTGATGACTATTTTATATAAAAAAGAAGACGTGGTATGATTGCCAATGAAACAACTCTCCACAAGAGGCCAAAAATGACACAAAAATTAACAACTATGGGTCATCTAACGGCTTTCAACAATGGCAAAGCCCATACCAGATAATCAGCTATAAAAGGCCCCGAAATGACAATGTAAAACACTTATTTATGTACAGAAAATGAACGAAAAACTTTAGTTTGTAACTCGGATTTGTTTTCGCGTAATCGATTCGTGACTATTGCTCAGCGGTATCCTACAGTTGACTTTGTGCATGTCATACAATTTAACGTCATATTGTTTGTAAATTTTCAGGAAAAGTCAACCAGAGCAAGGATTTGTTTCAACTAACAATCTCTCGTTCATTCATACTTATGATGTATATAATACAGGACCTAGTCCAATGATTACATCAGAAGTCTTTATAACACTGCCACAATACAAGAGCCAAGAGAGGGTTTTGCATGGATCCTCCATAAAAGTGAGAATTAGTTAGAAAATAGACATTACAATTATCGTCCATATCATATTTTACAACATATCTGTATTCTAGACATAACCTTTCTATATAAATTGTCAACATTATATATACTTATGAATATTGTAAAATCATGTAAACTTAAAGGTATTTGTTTTTAATTTGCTGTTGTAAATTCGTCTCTCTCGTGCATAGTTCTGATCGCTTTTATTTTATCAACGTTTTAATTAAGCATTGGATCTTCAAATATTTTACATATGGCGTGTATAGTACGATATTGCCTTTATGCATTTATTCTGCAAAGTTATGAATTAATTAAAAATCTGAATGAGATTGATGCCTTCATATATCACCTACGTACAATGCATACGTTAAAACAAATTGAGAATTCAGATAGATTTTGTTTCTTTACTGTTCGTTTTAAAAATATTTCTATCACCCGCAAATTTATCACATTTTGAGACGTAAAAGTTTGTTTTTTAAATATGTTGTTATCAAATGTGATGTTTTTTCTTAAGCTTTGTAGATATTTGTAAAATCTTTATATAATCTATATTGTCGTTTTATTTACTTTTAAACTTTTGTTATCCTGTAGGTTGGTACTAGCAGTAATAATACTGACTGTACACTTGTGTCGATAAACAACTCAACAGTAAACCCAAATATGAATGATGGAAATGTTATAACAACACCTAGTTCTACAGTTTCTACAGTAATACCAGTGAAGAATATAGTAAATTATTTTTTGTTTTCGTTCAATAAAAGTTGGTTTCAAACGCTTATAAACTTATTAAGTCATGAAACATGATTGTAAGGGTCGATAAGTCTCTGAAAAGTTGGCAGGTCAATGGAAAAAAGCAATTCAGTTTTTATTAGATAATTGTAATATTCCTAATTGTGATCATTTCCATTACACGTATTTCTCAAATTGAATCATTATAATTGCTTCATCTTTAAAAGTAACTGATAAAGTTAAGACTGGCTACGATTTGTAGAAAATAAGTCACAGGTTGTTTTTTTCTGCCGGAGAAATATTCTTTATTATATTTTAAAAAAAGAAAGAAAAAAAAGAAGAATACCCCATTGGAACAATCGAAGAAAACCCAACAATACATATCAGGAAAAGAAAAAACACAAATCCAAAAACATGACATATACAACTTAACTAAGCAAAAAGTAAAATCACAAAAATACTGAACTTAGAGGAAGATCAATTGGGAAAGTCCATAATCACATGGCAAAATCAAATAACAAAACGCATCAAAAACGAATGGACAAAAACTGTCATATTCCTGACTTGGTACAGGCATTTTCAAATGTAGAAAATGGTGGATTAAACCTGGTTCTATAGCGCTAACCCTCACAACACAGCACAAACCCTACAAAAACCGATGGTAATCTCAGAAGCTCAGGCACATCATGTGACAATCTATCACTTTCTGTGACAGGAAAACAAATATGTATGCCTATATGGAATGACTGTTAATAGATGTATAATGGACAAAATTGTCAAGAATTCGGCATCACCCATATGAATAGTTGCATACTTCTTTTCTGATGTGAGCTTGGTTATTTCCTATTTTATTTGTCCACTGCCAGTCCTTTTATCAATCATGCATTTCCAAAGAATCATTGCCAAAACAAAACCACCAAATTTACCCTCATCCTAAGTTAGAAATAGTAGTTCTTTCTTTTCTGTGTATTCAGTAATTCAAAAAATATCTAAATAACTTCAGGTTAGAAAGATAGTTCATAATGAGGTTATCTCCTGTTAATTCTAGAGCATTTCAACTATAAATCACTTCTTGAAATACCAGAGAAGGTTAAAGGCAATGTATATTATATTCTTGCACCATTATACACTCTGAACTTAAGTCAATATAAATTTGAGCATGTGTTTCTTTGTCATGTTTTCACCACTGATTCTTAAGCAAATTGGCCCTCAAACAGTGCTGGCTAAACACGCTTATTTTTTAAAACTATGATACTAATATGCTTTAAAAAATTTCAGACCATACTTTAATATGTATATCTATTGTCAGTAAAACTTTTATATTTGATGTGTTTCCCGCAGTTTTAATTTGTAGCCCGGATTTGTTTTTTTCTCAATCGATTTATGAATTTCGAACATCGGTATACTTCTGTTGCCTTTATTTTATGAGATCATTTCCAATACAGGTATGTGATGACATATACGATATGAGTTGTCTCCTAATCAGATGTTCTTTACAACGACTGGCTGTAGATAGATCTACCAGAATAACTGTATTGTTTGAATTAGATTCAACTAAGTTTAGTTTTATACAGGTAAATCTAATAGACTCCATTGGTTATTTGCGTTTTTTATGTAAATATATTCATCTTTACAGAGTATACTAATGAATAGAAAAACAAACTCTTTTATCGTTTAACCTATTGGAATTTTTTTGTTTTCAATGATGTTTAACATTGTATTTGATGTGACAACTGTTTTGATTCCAGTTCCAATAATGTGTCGTATAGACGGAACGCATTTCTACTGTGCAGAATAGTGTTGTAGCGTGTGTGTATCAAACGTCGTGTTTTATAATTCATTGCAATATGCAAAATGTTGCTTTAATATTCAGCTTTTAATAATACAACCTTCAGAAATAAAAAATAAAATATTTGGAAATGAAGATAGAACAAAAAATACAAAGAATTCAGTCTGTTGAATGTTGAAGTTTTTTTTTTTATTAATTTATTACTGTATCGTTTGTATTACAATTTTAAAGGAGCAATCGGTTTATTTCACAACAACAGCATATGTGTTCCCGGCTGAAACTGATTTTCCCTTTGAACTTCTCCGTAATGACACAACAAAGGTAAGTGATTCATTTTAATAGACAGAACGGTTTTGGTTAGAACGAGATAAAATGGATTCTATTTCGATTGTTTTATCTTTAGTTCTACGAAAAAAACTTTAAAAGGAACAAACAAGGCTGTGCAATATATGTTCATGCAAGTTCATTAAAATGAAACGTAAAATGATAACTTTGAAGCATATATTTTCAAGGAAACAGAAAATATATTTTTCAACTCTGTACTCCACCAGAGACCAAATGTTTTATTAGTTAGCAACAACAGGTCACCGTAAGCCCTTCCACTAATCCAATACTATATAGCTTGTTATCAAAGATCCTGATATAACAAATGTGAAACAATTCAAAGGGGAAAACTAACAATCAGATTTATGTACAAACAATAAGCGAAAACAAAGTAAATACGGTATACAGCAACAAACGACAACCACTAACTTACAGACTTCTAAATTAAGGATTCAAACACGTTTTCGGGCTAACAAAACTACCCTTACACGGGACAGTGGTTCTACAGGTTAAAATTAACTTCCAAACCAAATTCTGTATCTATGAAAGAATAAAAAAAAGTGGCACAGGACTAAAGTTTTTATTATGTTTTTGTGCTTTATAAAATAGTATAAAAATACATATAAACTCATAATGGATACCAGGATTAAAATTTTGTATCTGCGCCAAACGCGTGTTTCGTCTACAAAAGACTCATCAGTGACGCTCGAATCAGAATTAGTAAAAAGGGCCAAATAAAGTACGAAGTTGAAGAGCATAGGACTAAAAATACCTGAAAGTTTTGCCAAATACAGCTAAGGTAAAAAAAAAAAGAAAAAAAGGAGGGGCACAAAAATGTTGAAAGGGGCAAACAACAACTTGACTTACAAGAATAAACGAATGGACAGTTAAATAAACTTCACATTAAACTTAATAAACAACGCTTTAGTGAGGAAGGCTAACCTTTTTATGAATTTAAGTGTTATATATGATATAGTAAAATGCTGTACAACACTTTTTTTTATCCATTTCTAAGTTACTTAATAACGAACTTGTTTTACCAAGAAAATGATTAATATTCTATAAATAAATTTTCTATTATGTACTAGTATGTAAATGTTGGGTATACGTCAATGAGACAACAATCAAAATATATCTAATGTCATGAATCGTTAACACTTTGTTTTTGTTGAGTGTACTGCCTCATTTTTAAAAAGACCTGCATGGAACGCTTTTTAAAAGTGTGAAGAGCTTATCAGGAAAGGAATTAAAGCTTTGCATGAGGGAGATACATTCCTTAATTTGATATAAGTTTCAAAAGTTTGTAACGACATATATGCGACATTATTGTAAAAAAAAATAATGTAAGTTACGACTAAATAGTAAATTCTTAGTCAGAACAAAATAATCTATTTTATCTTATAGGTCAGTAGTATATTATATCCTGCCAAAACTGAGCGTGCAGTACAATCTATTAACTTGTGGATTATTGTTGGAGGTATTTTAGCTGGAATAATCTTACTTGTTGTTATTGGCTTAGTTATGTGGAAGGTTTGTATATCTTTATTCGTGTTGATACGACCACTTAAACTAGGTGATGATTATCAATCACTGTTTACGATGATACTCAAGAAACAAAGAAAAAATCTTTCAAAATTAAAATAAATAAATAATTCGTTTTTCCCCAAGTTTCATACTTTGTTTCTGAATCTGGTTATAGGCATACTCCTTTTTATTTACGCCTTTGTAAGGATTGATGTTGATACAAATTTAAAGTTTAATCCAATACTATGCTTCCTTTGTGTATGTGAATATGATAATGCAATTGCTTGTGTTGTATTTTCAACTTTAAATTTATTTGAAAATCTAAACTATGTTTATATATATATATATATATTATAATATTCTCACCAACAATATAAATCTTCTATAACTTTTGATTGAAAGTGATTTGTGCAGGTCATTGGGGTGCTATGTCATTGCCGTATCTTCTTTCTGTTGATATTTAGTTTTGTTTATATTTCTGATTATTTTTTTTGTCTTTTTCAAAGAATAATACAATACTTCTTAGTATGATTTTAATGATGGATATGTATACATGATTTAAACTGAAAATTTGACCGAAAGTATATTTACAAAATTGTTTTTTTTCTTTCCTAAAGGTTGGATTCTTCAAGCGGAAGAAGAGAGAACAAGTGAACGAATATAAGAGAAAGAGCCAATATTATGAGAAACGAAAAACGCAAAGGCTTGAAAATGCTAGATCAAAAGCTTTGTCCAAAGTAATGTCGCGATCAGATGAAGTAATTTTGCACGAAACGTAGAGGACATTTATTTCAGATAAATTACACACAGTTTGTTACAGATATTAAAAATACTATGAACATATTAACATTAACATTAATTCAACTGTCAAATCATTGGATTTGTTTAACAAATGAAATATTATCTGCAGTTGTTGAAACTTAATAAATCTGAATTTGTGCGTTTATTTATGTGACGTTTTGTCATTTATAATCTAATGAAAAGTTGCTTGGTATTGGTTTGTCGGATGGAAGCGGTAAACAGGCACCTAACGATGTTGTTTGTGAATATCTCCTTGACATTCTCCTTTTCGGTAAACAATCCAATGCAGGTGCATCACGAACGTCACGGATTTCTTGTAGCACTGGATTAACCGGTTGTGCTGATGTCATCGATGAAGTCACTGTGCGTCTGCCTATTACGGTATCGTTTCTATCCTTCCTTACAATTTTACACAGTTGGAACTGTTGTTCACTTACAGACTTCTGTTTTAGTCTCAAATTTTCCAACATTTTGTTTCTTTTTTCTCTTTCTTCGCTATCTTCTTTTTCTTCAATCTTTTTAGCTATTTTGTTATTTTTCTCTAGTGTCTTTAACAATTTGTGTGACCTTTCCCGTCGCTCATGAACTACGCGTATTTGATGATGGGTTAACTTCTTTCTCAAGTTTTCTTTGTTTGGACCAACAGATTCTTGTACAACTCGATACTTGAATTCATCCCAGCTGGCCATCTCTTTATAGGCTTCAAGAAGCTGTTCGTCAGTCACAAATCTATAAATTTAAATCAAGCTAGTTAAAATGGATGTAAGGCTAAATTTTCTAATATCGGTCATTTTCACGACGATTGAACATTATGAAAAGTGACACGGAACAAATGTATCAGGAAGGAAATCAAGTAATTCAAATAATGTTACACTTATGAATTGAAATATAGGGTCCCGTGTTAAGGACTTATCAATAGACCCGGGTACCTCTAAAATTCTAACACTCTTCTTATATTGATGATTATTGATTGCATGTACGTTCATTGTCTTTGGTGGATAGCATAACTCATCTTTTTTTTTTATCTTGATCCCAAGATCTTTTAAACTGAGCTAGATGATACAAATATCTTAATTTGCATTTTTTAAAAGATTAAATATTCTTTGACGATGTCCATGTAAAATACAGGAAATTTGCAAAAGAGGCAATATCCAGATATTATAACCAGCTAAAAAGTACCTGTACATTAGTTATTTAACCTTATCATTACTGAAAAGATATTATATTTGTAAAAACATCACAAAATACTGAACTCAGAGGAAAATTCAAAGAGGAAAGTCTCTAATCAAATGGCAAAATCAAAAGCTATACGCATCAAACGAATGGATAACAATTGACATATTCCTCACTTGGTATAGGCATTTTCTTATGAAGACATGTTTTAAATCTAAATCGAACGATGTAAGATTAGTCGTCTATGTGTAATTTTACCTATTCCCGATAGTGGCATTTTGACTAAGTGTAGATTCATGGCGGGTAATGCATTCCCAGCAGGATCCATTTACCTTGTAGACGTACCCAATCTTGCTCTTTTGTGAAATTCGTGTGATTCCCTCAAATTGTGTCTGGCGTACTAAATTATAATCCTGGTACCTTTGATAACTTTTTACCTTGATTTGTAATTTCTTTTAATCATTGTATGAATTTTCAAACTTCTTATAAACTAAATTCATATAATAACTAATAAAATACCTTTCAAGTTTTGCAACATTGTTGGCTAAAGCTTTAGCTTCTCTTGTAGCTATTTTAAAGAACACTTTTCTCCTAATCCGCATTAATGTTGAGCCGGTGCTGACTAAAATCACCGAGCTGTGAGGAGGAGCTCTCGATGGATATAAAATAGCGTAAAAATTCTGAAATATATAAAATATAAACCAAATATCCCACAAAGATGTCAAATGTCATCTTATTCGCATATCTGTGTTTTTGCAAAAACCCATAAAACAAATAGATACCAACTGCCATATTCCTGACTTGGTACGTGCATTTTTTTCTTGATGGTGCATAAAACGTTTTATAGCTTGCTTTACCTTTCACTTGTATGACAGTCGCATTAATACAACATTTGATAAACGTCATGCATCTGTCGCGTTTTTCTGGAATAGCATGAACGTTCAAAGCTCAATTTTGAAGGTAGTGATGTATATGAACCGACTCAGCAACTGATCTGTTATCTGAGCTACCTTCTAAACAAATTAATTCAGAGCTCTTCAAACTTGATGGAGAACATTTAAAAAATTAATAAAAAAAAGATTTGGAGCGATCGAGGAGGGAATCAATCATTTAGTTGATATATATATAACTGTATAATTAAAAATAAATATATATTCATAAAATTCGAACAATTAGATGATTTTTCTATTGGCGCAAATGATACCTTTCATTCTTAAATTGGAGTGGCGCAATAGCAGCATTGGTGCAAATAAGTTTTAGCGGAAATGAGTTCATTTTGGCGCAGAAAGATATCGCCCGAATTTTGTGTATTTAATGTAGACACAAAGTTGAATTTATGATAACAGTTGGAAATATTCTAAAACGAGGCAACAAGACCATTAAGAATGTCGTTCAAATCTTGACTTTTCCATTATTTGTATCAAGGTAATTTTTTTTATGTTTAATCAACAGTGTAAGACATATTTTCTTTCAATCTTGCATTGTTGAGAACCACACTGATTCCGACATTTAATACAAAGAAGATGATACCATAAAATTGCTAGATATTTTGATAAAATATTTTTCATTTGATATTTCAACATGTAGTTGGTATTTCAAGAGATTCTAATGGTGCATCAATACTGTCCGACTTTTATGAAGAAGAATGCATACAGAACCTCAACTAAAAAATAGCTTCTTTGATTTTATGATGAGAAATCGACATTTCAGGGAGCAGAATATATAACATACGATCTCACCTTTTGCATCAGTATCCTTGCCCTATCGCAAGGTGATATGATTAATACGTTTCGATCTTGTACGTACTATACGGACTTTATAACAGGGTTGTGTTACTGATACAAAACACTGTTTCGACAGGAGTAATTGAAAAAAAAACCGACTGAAACCGACATCACATATAATTTTCAGTCCATTTTACGAATTGCTTGTATAATCTGTAAATTAGCGATTATGTCATATTATCCATTGTGGCATTTTGACTGAGTGGATTAGCAAAGCATGTGATGCTTACATATCAATTTCCACCTTTGATGTTTTTTAATTTGATTTGTATCTTCTTAAATTAAATTATGAGATAAACGTCTGTTGTTTCTTAGTATAAAAGGGAGGCGAAAGATACAAGAGTGACATTCAAACTCATAAAAATGAAGAAAGAAAAAAACCAGACAAATAATTGAAAACAAAACACAACATAGAAAACTAAAGACACAATTTGTTGTTATCAGGACTGTATAATTTTCATAACGTCGTGTTCTAATAAAAAGAGCTTTATGAGATAACTTACAAATATTTCGTTTTTCTTTAGTTCACCTATATGAACATAAATATAATCCTTTCCATCTTTGCTTTTCTTATCTTGGGTCATTAACGATGTCAGAGTTGTAGGACCTGTCAAGGACATCAACTTCTTCTTTTCTACTTCTTTATTGTCGTCAGCTTTTTCTTCCATTTTTTTACGCTGCAAGAGAGAACAAGTGGCATTGTATTAGAGAAATATGAATATATTTACTTAATTTATTCATTGAAATTGAAACTTGATTATTATAAAAATCACTAAATATGCATAGAGTCCTTGTATGTCGTATGTTCTAAAAATTAAGGATGATATACAGAGACAGAACTATATATCATATCATCGCTTTTTCTTGAAATTGAACGTAAAGGTCTTGACCCATGCTAGATGGACTCAAGGGTGTGGCACCAGCTAACATATTAAAATCAACAACATTATGTAGTTGTTTGACCACAAGTTAGCTGCCTATCACATGGTCTCAGTTTATCGATATCCAAGATAAATATGTACAATACTGTTCATCTGAAATAATTCGCAGTGTCTCATATATTAGCATTTTCTACCATATATCTTTGGAATCATATAAAAAAAAAACTGAAGTCAACAATACTAAATAGAAAACTGAAGTCTGAGCATCATAAATCCCACTAAATAATGTTAGTGATCTCATGAGCACCAGAAGGATAATCAGATATTGTACCATCCCGTCATGTTGATCCTATCAAATACAATTTAGGTTATAAATCTCATTCGGTAAGGTCAAAACTGAGGGATTTACTCCTTAAAAATGGAACTTTAAATTAGATTATAAGAAATTCTTGTAATATTGTATCTATCTGTTCGAAATAACACAAAACTGTTGTGCATACTTTTAGATTAAAACGCTATGTGGGCTATTCAGTGTGTACCACATATTTGATGTTATTTCTACATGGACTGAAAAAAATATTAATTCATTCCGAAAGTAGTATAAAGGAACACTTTTAGATAGTAGATAATATCCCTAGCAAGATAGTTGACAAAAACATATAGAGAGAATTATTCACCTTTCCGTCACGTCTATAATCTAGTGCCATTGATTCTAACATTCTTTCTTTTGTTGCCTCTTCATCAGATGAGTCTTCTTCTTCCTCTTCCTCTTCTTATAAAACATGCAGAGTTATCATTCAGTATAAATTCAAATACTTCATAGAATCTTTTAGTAAAGGTATCATTGCAGATTTAAATATCTGACCTATCCCATTTAAAGTCATCTCTCCTTATATTCAATTGTAGCTGTTTTCATTGTTTCATTTGTATTTTAAATTCTTAGTATTACTAGACTTTTGCACAATGTTGACGATCGTTTGTTGACAGGTCTTATCTGAGTTATTTAGCATCTGTCTAGTATTTACATTTAAATTCTGATTGTTGTGCATTTGGTATTTTCCTCATATGGCAACTGTTTTGGGTCTCTATTGAACTAACAGTAAGGTGTTGGAGCTTCTCATCTTATATATTTTAAAAAGTTTGATCACAAATAAACTCATTATAGATACTAGGATTTAATATATGTATTTACGCCAGACGCGAGTTTCGTCTACAAAAGACTCATCAGTGACGCTCGAATAAAAAAAAGTTAAAAAGGCCAAATAAAGTACAAAGTTAAAGAGCATTGAGGACCAAATATTCCTAAAAGTCCTCGTAATTTTATAATTATTTTAAATACTAGTATTTATTTTGAAAAGGATAAAAGTTGTTTCCCTTAAACCTACTCCCCACGTTATTATCGTTTCAAATAAAAATATCATCACATAGTTATTCACATATACAAACCTTCATCTTCGTTGATTTTATTGATATTGGTTATAATATTTATGATTTCATCTGACAAAACTGGTGTTGAATGTCTTTCCTTCTTTCTGTGATGATGTGTCTTATCCAACTCCAATCGTCTAATTACTGAACATTTACCCTGTTGATGTAATGTTGATAACATATTCAAATAACTGAGAATCAATTGACGTTCCTGTCTTCTTTCAATTCTTTCTATTGTATAATATTATTTTGCATTTGTTATCATCGTTTGTAGTGAAAACAAGTTTGTATTACACAATCATCTTATGATGAAAATAGAGTGTGATGACAAAGATGATGCAGATTATTTCATGCATCTTGCATTTTGTTGGAAACATTCTCAATAGTAGACGTTAATAATTAAATATCTGTTTCAATGTCAATATGTGATTATTTTTTTTAAGAAGTCTAAATTTCTGTTTGTACATTAACCAAAATGATGTGTTTGAGATTTTCATTTTTTTCATTTAATGGATAAATAAAGGCAACAGTAGTATACCGCTGTTCAAAACTCGTAAATCTATGGAAGAAAAAAACAAAATTGGGGTAAAAAACTAAAACTGAGGGAAACGCATTAAATATAAGAGGAGAACAACGACACAACATTAAAATTTAACATACACAGAAACGGACTAAGCATAAAGGATTTTCTGTTTATAAATTTTCCTCGGAGTTGGTATTTTTGTTATTTACTATTTTTTCAAATATCCTACCTCCATACAGATGTAAATCCATTCCTCATCTTCACTGTCTATTGAAACCACTTTGTTGGTTTTGTACTGTCACAATGATAAATATAAACAATTAGTCATTTACACCTTCAATTACTATATTATAAAAAGTATTTTACTCAATTCCAACCATGGTACTAAAGTAAGGCAATATATTAATTAAACCACAATAAATACAACATAAAACTGTTTGAACTATCTGCACTTACTTGTTGGATTTGAGCATCAGCACAAAGTCCTTTTAACATTTCTTTATTCCAAATATCGTTTCTAAATACACGTAAACTCCTACAAGAATTGTAAGATAAAGATAAGATAAATTCATCCTGATACAATATACATAATATATATCATCACAATTACATTTCAATGGATCAGCAATAGTATACTATATCAGCCAGGCAATTGAAGCTTATGATAACACTAACAATATTTATACAAGCATATAAACATGAAAAATAAAATATAAACTACTTAGTATAAAAATAGGTGAAAGATATCAAAGGTATATTCAAACTCAAAAGTCTGAGTTCACTTGAAACTCTAGAGTTAACTTTACTAACTCGGGTTTCAACAATCCGAGATTACTCGAAACTCTCGAGATAATCCTTCTTACCCCGGTTCCAACCCTCACTGAGCCAGGGTTGAACTCGAGAAACCCTTGAATGACGTCAAACCAATCAGATTTTTTTTCTTTTTTATGCTTAGTCAGGGCCTTCCCCTTGAGTTACTAAGAGTTGTTCCGAATACTTAGTAGCAACTCGAGTGCGTTCACGTGATACTCTTGAAACTCCAAAGCAAATTCAAAAAGGGGAAGTCCTTAAAAAAACTGACACAAACCAAACGCTAGCGATCAACGGATTATGAGTGAAAAACAACTGTCATATTCCTGACTGGGTACAGGCTTTTTCTGACGAAAATCGTGTTTTAAATCTGGTTTAAGAGCTACCTATACCTCACACTTGTATGAAAACTGTTTATAGATCCGTTATATTGACAAAATCGAGAGAAGGAAACCCAAAGAGACATAATGCAAGCATTCAAATATCGTATCAACCGAATCCATATATACTCCTTATGCAGATACTGATGGAATGTTGCTACATAGAAATGGAAATGTCACAATAGGGGAAGCTAAGATGAATTTATATTATTCTTTTTATCTTTGTATGTCTATTTTTTGTGTTACTTTGGGATAAATCAACCATGTTCAAATCTTAGTTACTAAAGCAAATCAACTTTGAATTTCAATAGCTTACATCAAAAATTGTTCTTTTTCTTCCATTTCTTTTTCAAATATTTGCGGACAAACTTTGGCAAAAGTTTCCTTGTCAACATACAGTAATTCACAGTTTTCCCGACATGTTATTGATGCTGTTCTCCGTATATTCTGCAACAGGGCTAGTTCCTGTAATATAGATTAGAACAATAACTTTACAGTCTACGAAACAGACATGTGCCTGCAATACAGATCACAGTTTTCCCGGCATGTTATTGATTCTGTTCTCCTTATATTCTGCAACAGAGCCAGTTCCTGTTATATAGATTTCAACAGTTAACTCCTGATACCTTGTGTTGAAGAGTTGACTTCGTAACCTCGACACAGAATGGCCTCCTTTAAACAATGTGCTGCAGAGATGATTCATTGAAGTAACCTATCAACAATTTGACAAAGATAACTTTTACATGCAGAGTTAACTCATTGACTCATTGGAGTAATCTCGACACATTGTGATCTCAAGATACCGTGTGAGACAGAGTTTTAGAAAAAGAACGAGATGTTCTTTGGCATAACCATTGTTCATCAATATTCTGCTCAGACACTGGTGACGTTAAATAAAGTCTGGGTAGCAGCTGCATTCTCTTGAATACCGAATGAGTTGGAAAATGTATGTCGAATATGCAGGTGAAGTTGTTATATTGCTACTAAGGACGGGGACATTGATAATTTCAAAATTAAAATCGTCTCGCTTTTCAGAGATTCTGGTACTGAGATGACAGCACATGTCAAATTTGAGTTATAATTCTAAAATAAACGCAACAGTAGTATACCGCTGTTCGAAAGTCATAAATCGATTGAGAGAAAACAAATCCGGGTTACCAACTTAAACTGAGAGAAACACATCCACTATAAGAGGAAAACAACGAAACTTGAGTTATAATTCTAAAATAAACGCAACAGTAGTATACCGCTGTTCGAAAGTCATAAATCGATTGAGAGAAACACATACACTATAAGAGGAAAACAACGAAACAACAGAAACGCTGAATTGCAAAAAAAAAGACGACAATGCAATACACACAGAAAAAAACTATTAGATAAAAACGGCCATTTTCCTGGTACAGGACATTTTAAGAGAAACAAAGTGAATTGAACCTGGTTTTGTGGCTAGCCGAATCTCGTACTTTTATGGCAATATTAAATATAACACCTAAATGACAGGACTACAGTACAAATATATGAAAGAACATTCAGAACAGAGAAATACGCAAATAAAAAATAGAACATTTCGACATTTTTATAATTATCAAAGATACCAGGCTTATAAACAGTTGTTTCTAGTTCTGGGGGATATACCAATGGAACCCCAATCTTAATTTTTAAATAAAAAGAAGATCATCAATATTTCTGAATGTAAAATAAATTGATCTGGCTTCTTTGATTTCCTAGTTATGACACGTGTATGAAAAAAGAGGTCGACAATGAGAGGCGCAGTTCGTTTCCATAGGAATTCCGACAATTTGTTAAAAAGTATACTTCCAAATTCAACAAATTAACCCCACTTATCTTTATCCCAGTTGAATTTTTTTTTGACACAGATTTTATTCGTATATATTAATATATATTGAAAAGTTTTTAAATTTTGTCCACGCTGTGCACCGGCAAAATAGGGGGGGAAATATGACTGAAAATGCCATTTTCAGCCTTATTTTTATTTTCCTATTTATATATATTTATCCTGCAATGAACCAACTATTGTGCAAATTACAGGTATACAAAAAAAAATTTGATTTATTTGTACTTGTACAAATAAAGTCTCCTGTTACCGAACTTCCATGTTGAGCGAGTGGTAATATGAATATTTCTGTTTCCAAACCAGTTCATTTTGGGGTCCTCTTCGCCGTCAGCGTTTCTACTAAAGGTTTCTTTGAGAAATTAGAGACAATGATTTAGATTTTAATAACTAAATTTTCATGTGTTCGGAGTAATTTCAGGATAAACACAATATGTGTATATTTTGTCAGAAAATCTAAAATTTATTTGTACTCGCTACGAAACAGGAGAAAAGCTCGACAACATACATATATAGGCTATTGAATATTTTTGTTCTGTATATATTTGCTATTTCTGGAAATGTAACTGACATTAGAAATTAAACTCACACCAAAAGCATCTCCTCTGACAAGAACCGATACTGTCCTGTCAAACTTATTTCCATCTATGTTCACGTCTTCTATGTTGACAAACACAGATCCAGAATAGATAAAGTAATAATTAAACCCGACATGTCCTCGGCGAAGTATAACTCGACCGGATTTTACCCTGGAAATAAAGTGAAAAAAGTCAGATATTATTTGACAACTGAATTTATTTTCATTCATGAACAAAATGGTTTTGCAATATTAAATCTATTATTTTTTTATTTCACAACGCATGGATTATATGTAGTTGAAATGCTTATTATTTTTCCTTAGTCACTGGTGACATTTTTTTCTGAATTTTGATTGCACTTGATCACCTTACCTTTGGTAGCTGAAACTTTTGCGCGTAGACAGTTGAATTTGTTCCGTTTGACCACCTTACCTTTGGTAGCTGAAACTCTTGCGCATAGACAGTTGAATTTGTTCCGTTTGACCACCTTACCTTTGGTAGCTGAAACTCTTGCGCATAGACAGTTGAATTTGTTCCGTTTGACCACCTTACCTTTGGTAGCTGAAACTCTTGCGCATAGACAGTTGAATTTGTTCCGTTTGACCACCTTACCTTTGGTAGCTGAAGCTCTTGCACATCGACAGTTGGATTTGTTCTGTGAATTTGTCGAAGCTCTTTAGTCCACGAAGCAAAGCATGGATACGTCTACAATCACTCTCTGACCTCTCCTGTGGTTCTGTTCCAAGTATGTGTGATGCCCATTTTGGTACTCGCGCAAATGCCTTAAACATAGTTTAGTAAGATTAAGAATAAAATAAAAATGAAACGTAGTTGCATTCATGTAGCAAAAGTCAGTGGCGTAGCTAGGTTATTTTTACGTGTACGCCCGAACCTCGGTAAGGGGCCTGAATGCCCAAACGGTTCCAGGCCAAAAAAATAAATACTGGAAGTTGATAAGCAGGGACAAGCCTCCGGAAGTTTTAGAGTAATAGAGAATGTCATAAAATTCCTGTCATTGAAAACTCACCAATAACAACATTTTTTAGATTCAATATAATTTATTTTTTATGTTTAATCTATTTTTGTGTTTAAAATCTATTTAGAATGAATCTAATGAAGGTCATTGGTTTAATTTGGAATAAACCTCCAAACCAGTTACCTTAAACTATGATTAAAGGGAGCCGTGGATAACCTTCAATCATTACCGAAGCAGTATGCGTGGTCTTTCATTTAGAATTTTTTTACTTTATGAAAACAAGATGGATCAATCGCAGAAAAGTGTTCTCGACTTCTTTCGTAAAATGTTTTCATCTGAAATTGAACCTAGCAAAGCGATGGCTTCTGCATCTGTCGATCTGATGTAACAACGTAACTAGATCTTACAACTATTTGAAAGCTTGCAATATGTTACTAAACGGTGACCAAATCAAATCAAATCAAATATATTTTATTGTCAATTAAAGACGCCCATTACAGGCAGATTAATCACAAGTTAAATTTGGTACAATGATTACAAAATGATAACAATTATTTGAGTACATTTAAATCAATGATTACAACGAAGAGAAAAGAAAGACACACTTATGTATATTTATAAAATGTATCATGTTTCAACTTTGACAAATACAGTGATCCTATCGTCTGACTTAAATCGCGCTAAAACTAAAATAGAAACGGAAAAAAATGGCTTCTGAAATTAACCATGAAAAAAAAACTTCAAGGAAGTTTAAGTGAATTCGACGAAGGTTTAACAAAGTAATTGTTATGTTATATTTTAACGTCAGACTGTAAAGGAAAAAAAGATAAAAAAAAAAAAAATACGGGAAAACTCATCATATATATATAATTTCGTCATTATGCTCTGGATACTCGTTTGAGCATCAACAGTTTTTGTCCAGCTACCGTAAAATTGCACAAATGTTTGACAAAGTTATTTATATCTTAAAACTAAAACAACGTAATGAACCTGCATGTACATAGTTATAATATTGGCACTGCCGACGAAATTTACGATCAAAATAGCTCGCTTTCGCGACATAAATGTCAATGGCTCGACAAAAAATGAAAGTCACATATCCATAGGCGGATCCAGGGGGGCCTGGGGGAACCGGGCCCCCCTTTCGTGGGAAAAATTTGGTTGATTATATAGGGAATCATTGAAGTATGACTGGAGCGGCCCCCTACCCCTTAGGTCAGTCAGCGCCCCCCCCCCCCCTTTAGGGAAAGTTCTGGATCCGCCACTGAATCGAATTTTACCTCATAATGAATTGCTTAAAAAAATTAAGGAGAGAGAGTATAGAATTAACAGTATATTTAGAATTTGACAGAAATAATATGAAACTAATTTTCGTCACTTTTTTATTCGCAATTACAAGCCATTGAAGAAAGAATTAGAATGTTGATGTACCAATTCCTTTATTTTTATTTATATGAAAATATTTTTTTTTACCAAATTCAAGTGTACGCCCGGGCGTTTTGACGTAAACGTAGCTACGCGCATGAAAGTTAAAAAAAAACGATATATAAATGACAGCGGGAAAATAAATGGCTATGCCTGTCAAGTACTAGAAATGAAAATCTTATAGACGATAATAATGTTTACGGTAAGATTGCATCCAGAACGGACTATGTTAAAAAAGGGAATTAAAAAGTTTGACCTGGGAAACAGTTGATTTTTAGGCCTTCTTTTACTTTAGGGGTCCCAACCCATATAGAGCTATACTAAACTTTCCTAAACCCCAAACCTTACCCTAACCCATACGTAAACCTAACACTAGCTCTAACCCTAAAACCTAACCCTAAAACCTAACCCTAACCTAAAACATCTCCTAACCTAACCTAACCATAACCATGAATGAACTGTTACTCTAAAGTATAGGGACCCTTAAAGTAAAAGAAGGCCGATTTTTAATTGAAGACAATTGGCATGCCCCCATCCAATAACAGAAAACTGGATTCCAAATTGACTATATAGGACGGTGATGTTGTTTATTGGGTCCGTACGTTTAGATAAGATCCGGTTAACCTTGTCCCATTAATTAAACTTATTCTAAAAGGTAACCGATTTAAAAGGGAGAAAAAGATACCAAAAAAGGACATTCATACTCATAAGTCAAAAATTTAACTAACAACGCAATGGCAAAAGAGAAATACATCTGAACTAAAAAAGACAATCAACACTATACTCTCAGGTCTTGTGTGTTTTTGTTAAAGTGTTGTTTTCTGATGATAAAAGCCCTTTAAAAGTGATTTTTATAGAGTGTTCTTGTGCTGTAGTGTTATCCACTGTTCCAGGTAAGGAACAGGGTTGGAGATATATAGCTGAACTGTCTGTTTGATAATTTACGAGAAATTCTAATTCTAATGTAAGCAACTACTTACTTGTTCACGAACAAACAAGTTCTTGTTAAATGCTAGCTTTTGAGCCTCTAAACTTGTATATAAAGTGTAATATTGATGTTCTGCTGCCGTTCGTGGTGTCTTTGTATAGCTGTTTTCTGTGATCGCTTCAAACCATCTTATTACAAGTTTTACTACAATCACAGCCGTTCGGAAACGTTTTATAGCCTAAAATATAACTTTGTAAATTAAATTCACCTATCGTGAATGAACAGCGCTTTTACGTATGTGCTTCATCTCAAAGTCGCAGTGAGACGGAGCTAACTAGAACATTCACCTCGCTGTTATAAAATTGAAAATAAAAAAGGGGAATGTGTCAAAGAGACAACAACCCGACCAAAGAGCAAAAAACAGCCATGTGTGTATGTATTCTTTTATTATAACATTTCTTCAGACTCGGTGCGATTTACATCTTGTAACCTGTAAATCTTTGAAAGCTATATGTTGCTCATTAGATGTATTTTTTGTTACTTTCATCGTGGGGTTGCTGTCTCACTGATTGTATTAAACATCTTATTTCCTCTTCAATTTTTACTTCTATGTATATTGCTAGATAGTTTTATTACATATCAAGTATGGTGTGTATATAGATTGGAAATTCAAAAATTCAGGAATATATTTCATTTTTTTTTATATATATATTCACCTGACCCAGTACTCCTACCTGTTTAACGTTACGACATTTGTCGTTGGTTTGCTGTCTCAATGATTTATATCAAACGTCTTATAATCATCTATTATTGTGTATCTCTATTTAGTTTTATGCATATAAGTATGGTGTGTACATATAGGTTGAGGATTTCAGTTATATGTTCTAAAATTCGAATGTGTTTATATATACTAGCACATGTATTTACCTGCCCCGGTACTTCCACCTGTTTTGTCTCCTTCTCGTCATCCAGTAGGGTGAATACACCGCCTTTGGATCTCTGTCGTTCTGATCCTGGTTGATCTCTTTTCTTCAGTTTTCTGTGATGGTATTTCTCTCTCAGCTGTTCTGTGACTGTAGTACTTCCCCAATAACAACAATCTTTTGCATTCCATGTCAGTGATCTCGAAAGTCCACAATGATTGGGCACAGTTGTTAGTTTAGCCAATCCAGGTTTACTGATATACAGAGAAACGGAATCATTGTTTGACGACCAAACATCGGATGATGAAGTTTTTCCCGACATAACACTGTGGGGTCTGCTACGGGCGTTTTCTTTTCTGGTTTCTTTAGTATTCGGTGTTACAGTAGGGCTATATGATCTCTGGTCTCGATCAACTCTGGGCTCTCTGATGATGATGCTATTTGATCTAGTCTCGCGTTTTCTGTTTCCCTTATGGTTACAAGGCGCCGAATGTAAAAGTCTAACTTTTCTCTTTTGATTCAATGCATCCGACTGAATCTCACATTGTTGGATATGGTCTTCCATGCTGAGATTTTCTCCTCTTCCAAATATACCTTATCCAAACGTTCTGTTCATGTAGAAAAAGATAAATTAAACCTTAACATTGCATACTAGCATTTCTTTACCACTTAATATGTTTTTCCACCATTTAAATTTGAAAGTTAATTAAAATTCTAAACGTGTGTGTGTATGGAATAACTGATATCGAATCTAAATTTGTTAACTTCATTCGCTGTTTATTACGACAACAAATGTTTATAAATATAGATCCTTTATAAACCCTTTTCTTTTGAAGAAACCAGCTTGAATTAAATGAATTTTGTTGATTTCAGAGATTAGTTACGTTTGTGATGTACGCAGGTTAACTTTTATAATGTGTTATGCCTGATGAGTTTATTTTCAATTCCCCTTTATCTTGCAGTAGAGTCTTAAGCTTTATTTGGTATATATTGGTATATATTGGTAGATATATATATATATATATATATATATATATATATCTCATTCCTGGTGACCATTTAGGAATTCTAAATCTGTGTTACATTGTTTGCACTTTCAGTACAGTTTTTTCTTTAAATTTCCATTTCAAAATTAGAAATGTGTTCCTATGTCAAATTTTTTTTCGTTAAAGATCAGCTTTTGTAGATGATCTGAAGATGATCTGTCCTGTAAGTACCTAATATTCATGTCAATTTTGGAGAACAAAAGTTCATAACATTACTCAAAAAGCGTAGCCCTTCAACTGGTCTATTGAAAAGTCAAAATAGATGAAGCGTAGGAAATAAATCTCCGATATATGTCCTTTTGACAGCCATAATACATAAAATATTTGTATATTTCATTTATTTTCTATATACCATGAATATGTTGTAGATGTGATAAGTTTCATTTTCTTTCTTCTGTCAACTTGCATTGAATTCTTAATGCTGCTTTTTGTCCCGCATGATAATAGGATTTTGGGTTTTAATACGGTCTTAAAAGACAATTATTACACATGAACTGACATCAATATACGATTATGTAGTCATCCTATAAATCATGATTTCACTCTAACTTTTGATAAAGCTAGTCTCGTCGAACGTCAGTGTGCTATCAAAAGTTGATGCTTGGAGTGTTTAATTCGGTGCACTTTAAACATATTTTTTTTCTCTAGAATCTTATACTAGTAGTTTTTCTTTATTTCTTCACCATATATAAATATAAATTTTTGAGCAATGATACTAAATTTTATAAAAACTAATTCGTTTAAAATGCATATGATAAAACATGAAAGGTCACAATTAACGAGTGAATACAAACACTTTGATTGGTAAATATGTTTCATTTTGCATGACACGTACACCCCATTGCAAGTAACACAAGTCTATAAAGTCGGAAATCCACGTTTTAACAAAACACGAATACAGAGAGGCAAATAAGTTGAAAACAGTCATTAAAACAATTTTTATTAACCTGAAATTACAATGCTTTATAACATTCGTGTATCAAAGTTTGCCAAAGACACTTTAGTTCATCCCCTTACTAATAAAACAGATCTGAAACACGAAATGAGTTTTACATTCAACGTTTGATTGTTACATAGATTCAGATTGAAATAAAATATCACTTAGAAAATGACTGTGAAATGAAGTTTTTCAGTAAATTGCTTTTTGATCAAAGGTAGTAATTTAGGTACTAATAATTTTACAATTATTCTGTTCATAGAGGACGGACATTTCCATCGATGATTTCAGCGCAAGTTATGAATTCAATTCATGTACTAGACATGGTCGAAATATTGGAAATCATTCGATATTTTATCATATTCAAAATTTAAATACTCGTGTAAATGGGTGGCATTTCGAATTGTGATGAAGTGTTGTATACATTTAGAACTCGTTGTCCTGCATCTGAATATCGAAAAAAAGATGAAATCTGTAGCATTTGTATTTCCATAGTAACAGCCAATAAAAAAAGGTATAGCAATATTGTAGATCTCTAAATGCACAAAATGTACGTAAGTAGTGAAAGATGTGCATTTTGCGCCTTTTCTAAACGAATGAGAACCCCCACAATATTTACTTTTCATCACAACGGAAATGTTAATCGCAAGAACCTTTTCATCAAATCTTAAATACCACCCAGAAGCGTATAACTTGTGTTAATACAATGACCTCTTTTTAGACTGGTTTCTTAATACAATGACCATTTTTAAGCCTGGTTCCAACTACGTTTTAATATCAAGTCGATAATGTATGGCTAAAAACATGATGATTCAAAGTTGCATATCTTTTTTTGGTTTAGGATTAATTGAGAAGCTTTCAAATGTCAAAACCAAGTTCATTTGGGAGATTTGAAATGTCCTTCGATACAATTGTTGAGGAAATTAGGTGTCTTCTGTTTTACTCTTGTAATTGTATAAATACTGTACTACGATACAGTGGCAGATCCAGGGGGAGGTCCGGGGGTTTGAACCCCCCTTTTTTGGGACGATCAATGCATTTGAATGGGGACATGTAGTTGGAACCCCCCTCTTTTTCCTGGGTTAGGACCCCCTCCCCCTTTTTTTCAAATGGCTGGATCCGCCCCAGCGATGTGTCTGTATCATAAATCACTAGCGACATGTTTTCGCGGTTTTAAACCTTTAAATACATTCTAATAGTTGTCTGATTGGCAAATTAACCGATTGTGCCCGATTCAATAGCGATAGTTTGACTGAAAGTGGATTCGCATGACTGATGTTGTAAGCATACCAGAAGAAGCTTATAACGACCGGCGCCATCGGTTTTGCACCTTTTTGGAGATTATGCGATCCCCCAGTTTTGTTTGTTACTTTCAGTTGTTTCTGTTTAGTTGATTTATGAAATTTGAACATCGGTCAACTAATGTTGTCTACATTTAACATACAAAAACCATAATTACTGGTGAGCATTTATGGTAAAGTTCCTGTCTATCGCGAGGTTATACAGAGTCAATGTTTGTGAGATTGTTAAAACCCCAAAACTCTTTCTTTCCATTTTGAAAAATAGAGATCTATCTATATATATATAGATAGAGAGAGAGAGAGTTTGTACTAGATATATAAATGCGGGGGGAAAAGAAAGATTAGAGATGTCGGATCACTGTTTAAGTATGTGTTACCACTGCATAGGCATGTCAACGTTTATAGACATGCAAATAGCATCTTTTAGATACTTCGATATTATATAAAGAAAGAAACCAATTTAAATATCTAAAGTATCTTACAAAAATAATAACATGTGTTGTTACAATACTAACATATAAAAGTAACAGTTACTAACATTACCTTCCATCTCTAATGACAGGTAGTAAAAAATAGAATAAAAGTCACTTATCTCCAAATTCCTTAATAATCCACATTTGAAATTTAATAAAATATAGAAATGTTCTTTTTCTGTTCATTCAAATAAAAACGTATGATAAACGCAAAATTGTTCAAAACGGTTCGTCTACAGATTAAAAGTTATTACTAGTATTAGACATTCGTCTATTCTCTCGGATAATAAATGATGTTGGTTTTTTTCCACGTGGAAGCAAAACGGTGTGATTCGTTATAGAAAATGAAGTCTAATTTCCTTTGTACAATTCATTCGAAAATACAGTTTGGTCCATCCCCTTACCAATATTACAATTATAAAGTGAAAAAGGTTGTACTTTCCACAAAGGAATATTTTGTGAAATGCGATAAATTCGTTCACAATTACAACTGCTTAAATCAAAAATGAAGAGGAACTGAATAGAACCTTGTTGTATAGTAATAACTTTTGTGGAATGGTAATAACTTGTCACATGATTACTTTGTGGAATGGTAATAACTTGTAACATGATTACTTTGTGGAATGATAATTACTTGTAACATGATTACTTTGTAGAATGGTAATAACTTCTAACATGATTACTTTGTAGAATGGTAATAACTTTGATTACTTTATGGAATGGTAATAACTTGTATCATGATTACCTTGTGGAATGGTTATAACTTGTAACATGATTACTTTGTAGAATGGTAATAACTTGTAACATGATTACTTTGTAGAATGGTAATAAATTGTAACGTGGTTACTTTGTAGAATTGTAATAACTTGTAACATGATTTATCATTACTTTGTAGCATGGTAATCAATTGTAACGTGGTTACTTTGTAGAATTGTAATAACTTGTAACATGATTTATCATTACTTTGTAGCATGGTAATCAATTGTAACGTGGTTACTTTGTAAAATTGTAATAACTTGTAACATGATTACTTTGTAGAATGGCAATAACTTGTAACATGATTACTGTGTAGAGGCAATAACTTGTAACATGATTACTTTGTAGAATAGTAATAACATGTAACATGATTACTTTGTAGAATGGTAATAACTTGTAACATGATTACTTTGTAGAATGGTAATAACTTGTAACATGATTACTTTGTTTTATGGTAATAACTTGTGACATGAATACTTTGTAGAATGGTAATAACTTGTAACATGATTACTTTGTGGAAAGGTTATAACTTGTAACATGATTATTTTGTGGAATGGTAATAACTTGTAACATGATTACTTTGTAGAATAGTAATAACTTGTAACATGATTACTTTGTAGAATGATAATCAATTGTAACGTGGTTACTTTGTAGAATTGTAATAACTTGTAACATGATTACTTTGTAGAATGGCAATAACTTGTAACATGATGAGTTTGTGGAATGGCAATAACATGATAACTTTGTGGAATTGTAATTACTTGTAACATGATTACTTTGTAGAATTGTAATAACTTGTAACATGATTACTTTGTAGAATGGTAATAACTTGTAACATGATTACTTTGTGGAATGGTTATAACTTGTAACATGATTACTTTGTGGAATGGTAATAACTTGTAACATGATTACTTTGTAGAATGGTAATAATTTGTAACGTGGTTACTTTGTAGAATGGTAATAACTTGTAACATGATTACTTTGTAGAATGGCAATAACTTGTAACGTGATTGCTGTGTAGAGGCAATAACTTGTAATATGATTACTTTGTATTATTGTAATAACTTGTAACATGATTACTTTGTGGAATGGTAATAACTTGTAACGTGGTTTCTATGTAGAATTGTAATAACTTGTGACGTGGTCACTTTGTAGAATTGTAATAACTTGTAACATGATTACTTTGTAGAATGGCAATAACTTGTAACATGATTAGTTTGTGGAATGGCAATAACTTGTAACGTGATGACTTTGTAGAATTGTAATAACTTGTAACATGATAACTTTGTGGAATGATAATAACTTGTAACGTGGTGACTTTGTAGAATTGTAATAACTTGTAACATGATTACTTTGTAGAATGGTAATAACTTGTAACATGATTACGTTGTGGAATGGTTGTTACTTGTAACATGATTACTTTGTGGAATGGTAATAACTTGTAACATGATTACTTTGTAGAATGGTAATAAATTGTAACGTGGTTACTTTGTAGAATTGTAATAACTTGTAACATGATTACTTTGTAGACTGGCAATAGCTTGTAACGTGATTCCTGTGTAGAGGCAATAACTTGTAATATGATTACTTTGTAGAATTGTAATAACTTGTAACATGATTACTTTGTAGAATGGTAATAACTTGTAACATGATAACTCTGTGGAATGGTAATAACTTGTAACGTGGTTTCTTTGTAGAATTGTAATAACTTGTGACGTGGTTACTTTGTAGAATTGTAATAACTTGTAACATGATTACTTTGTAGAATTGTAATAACTTGTAACATGATTACTTTGTAGACTGGCAATAGCTTGTAACGTGATTCCTGTGTAGAGGCAATAACTTGTAATATGATTACTTTGTAGAATTGTAATAACTTGTAACATGATTACTTTGTAGAATGGTAATAACTTGTAACATGATAACTCTGTGGAATGGTAATAACTTGTAACGTGGTTTCTTTGTAGAATTGTAATAACTTGTGACGTGGTTACTTTGTAGAATTGTAATAACTTGTAACATGATTACTTTGTAGAATGGCAATAACTTGTAACATGATTATTTTTTGGAATTGTAATAACTTGTAACATGATTACTTTGTGGAATGGTAATAACTTGTAACGTGGTGACTTTGTAGAATTGTAATAACTTGTAACATGATTACTTTGTGGAATGGTAATAACCTGTAACATGATTACTTTGTAGAATGATAATAACTTGTAACATGATTACTTTGTAGAATGGTAATAAATTGTAACGTGGTTACTTTGTAGAATGGTAATATATTGTAACGTGGTTACTTTGTAAAATTGTAATAACTTGTAACATGATTACTTTGTAGAATGGCAATAACTTGTAACATGATTACTGTGTAGAGGCAATAACTTGTAACATGATTACTTTGTAGAATAGTAATAACATGTAACATGATTACTTTGTAGAATGGTAATAACTTGTAACATGATTACTTTGTAGAATAGTAATAACTTGTAACATGATAACTTTGTAGAATGATAATAAATTGTAACGTGGTTACTTTGTAGAATTGTAATAACTTGTAACATGATTACTTTGTAGAATGGCAATAACTTGTAACGTGATTACTGTGTTGAGGCAATAACTTGTAATATGATTACTTTGTAGAATTGTTATAACTTGTAACATGATTACTTTGTAGAATGGTAATAACTTCTAACATGATTACTTTGTGGAATGGTAATAACTTGTAACGTGGTTTCTTTGTATAATTGTAATAACTTGTAACGTGGTTACTTTGTAGAATTGTAATAACTTGTAATATGATTACTTTGTAGAATGGCAATAACTTGTAACATGATGAGTTTGTGGAATGGCAATAACTTGTAACGTGATGACTTTGTAGAATTGTAATAACTTGTAACATGATTACTTTGTGGAATTGTAATTACTTGTAACATGATTACTTTGTAGAATTGTAATAACTTGTAACATGATTACTTTGTAGAATGGTAATAACTTGTAACATGATTACTTTGTGGAATGGTTATAACTTGTAACATGATTACTTTGTGGAATGGTAATAACTTGTAACATGATTACTTTGTAGAATGGTAATAATTTGTAACGTGGTTACTTTGTAGAATTGTAATAACTTGTAACATGATTACTTTGTAGAATGGCAATAACTTGTAACGTGATTGCTGTGTAGAGGCAATAACTTGTAATATGATTACTTTGCCTAATTGTAATAACTTGTTACATGATTACTTTGTAGAATGGTAATAACTTGTAACATGATTACTTTGTGGAATGGTAATAACTTGTAACGTGGTTTCTATGTAGAATTGTAATAACTTGTGACGTGGTCACTTTGTAGAATTGTAATAACTTGTAACATGATTACTTTGTAGAATGGCAATAACTTGTAACATGATTAGTTTGTGGAATGGCAATAACTTGTAACGTGATGACTTTGTAGAATTGTAATAACTTGTAACATGATTACTTTGTGGAATGATAATAACTTGTAACGTGGTGACTTTGTAGAATTGTAATAACTTGTAACATGATTACTTTGTAGAATGGTAATAACTTGTAACATGTTTACGTTGTGGAATGGTTGTTACTTGTAACATGATTACTTTTTGGAATGGTAATAACTTGTAACATGATTACTTTGTAGAATGGTAATAAATTTAAACGTGGTTACTTTGTAGAATTGTAATAACTTGTAACATGATTACTTTGTAGAATGATGAACATGGCTAGGATGAAAAAAAATCCAGCCTTTTTTTGTTGTAATCTCTGTCCTTCCTTTTTCTTAGTTGTAATCTCTGTCCTGCCTTTTTTGTATAGTTTATCATGATTTATTTTTACAAAAATAGGCAATCTTTATTTGGAGTCGGGTTGCATATATACATAACAACAAGGAACATGACCTCTTTATCCGACTGATATTGATAAACAGTACATTCCACTTGAATTTTTATCCATCTGATGAGTTAAGCCTTTTTCAACTGATTTTTGGACCTGAGATTCTCTGGGTTTTTTACAATTCAAGATGGCTAAAGACACCCATATCACCTTAAGACTTTTTCAACTGATTCTTTTAGTTCGTTCTTATGTTGTAATGTTTAGGGGGTTGGGATCCCGCTAACATTTTTAGACTCGACACATTCTGTATGTATGTGGCTGTCCCAAGTCAGGAGCCTGAAAATCAGTGGATGTCGTTTGTTTGTGTGTTACATACTTAGTTTTCGTTCATTTTTTTGTATATATATAAGACCGTTAGTTTTCTCCTTTGAATTGTTTTACATTGTCATTTCGGGGCCTTTTATAGCTGACTATGCTGTATGAGTTTTGCTCATTGTTGAAGGCCGTACGATGACCTATAGTTGTTAATTTCTGTGTCATTTGGTCTCTTGTGGAGAGTTGTCTCATTGGCAATCATACCACATCTTCTTTTTTATAAAACATACATGTAATAACATCAGATATACAACACACACATACAGACAGACAGCACACACATGTATTAAGACATAGATAGCACATGCAAAATATATATTAAAACAAATGTCAAGAATCAGCATAGTAGCACACAGTATTTATATCCGAGTCGCACATGCAAAATTAAACACTATAATCACAAGCAAAAGACTGCAAGCAGCTACAGCACAGGTAATCCTTACGCAAACAAATAAATAATGAATATAAATGACTGCAAATAAATAAAATTTAAAACTAACAGGCTTCAAGATCAAGTCATGGGGCAGCAAGGAGTTACATTATTTACAAGAACTGCAGGTACAATTTTCTGGGGGAAAAAACACCTGGTGGCGATAAAAAAAATAAACTGACCAAAAGTTGACATTTGGCAAGGAGTTTTAGTCTTCCTGTCTAATGACTAAAGCCTTTCTTACGCATACCTTGTTCTTTTTGGCCATGGTATATTCGCTGTGCTTTTGTACCTGAAGTTTAATGTTTACTAAATTTTATAGGAATTCTGGACTTATAAGTCTCTAATGCCATGGTTCTCATTCTTCTGATTTTTAGTGCTAGTAGCTTAGACTGTTCAAGAAGTGTATTGTAAGAATTTGTGTAGTCGTCATAAATAAATCTGAGTGCTCTATCTTGTATTTTTTCTATTTTCTTTATGTTTTGTTCACTGCAGAAGTGCGGCATGTGAGAGGGCAATAGCTGAGGTTTGACAAGATAAATGAGTGTTGTATTGTAAGTTTGGAAAGTCTGGTGGGATGAGTGCCAATTCTTTTTAGTACGTTTAGTTGTTTTCATGGTTTTTTTAAAATCCAGTTTAAAGTCAATTGTTACACCAAGAAGTTTCACCTCGTCTTCACATTTTATGTATGTGTATTTGTATGAATACGTTGTCGATACCAATACTGGCTTTAATACAACGGTTGATTTGGGTTAAATATGTTGAATGATCAATTTAGCGGTTGAGTGTTTGTTTTTTACCTATGGTAATTCCCTGGCATTTTTCAGGGTTTGCCAGCCTTTTTTTTTTTTTTTTTTTAAAGAGAACCATCCATGATATTAAAAAGTAAAATCACAAAAATACTGAACTCCGAGGAAAATTCAATCGGGAAGTCCCTAATCACATGGCAAAATCAAATGGCAAAACACATGAAACGAATGGACAAAAACTGTCATATTCCTGACTTGGTACAGGCATTTTCAAATGTAGAAAATGGTGGATTGAACCTCTCACTTTTACGACAGTATCATCAAATTCCGTCATATTTACAACGATGCGTGAACAAAACAGACTTAATAAATAAAATAGTCAAAATATGGGTATAGCAGCAAGGGCACTTGTTTCTGTCAATATCGGGTTTAATATCCATACCCGTACGAAAAATCACTTTTCATACGGGTATGGATAGTAAACCCGATATTGACAGAAATAAGTGCCTGTGCTGTGTACAGCAGTCATCAATGTGTTACAATCTTAAAACAAACAATTTTACAAAAAAGCACAAAAGCATCTATCAAATTAAAAACACAGTCTTTGCTTAGCGTGTCTGACGTCAGAAAATTTATACGTCATATATATAGAAAGAAATTTTTTCGTTCAATGTTTACACAAAATAATTTTATAATTTTACATGGGGAATGTTAGCATACAGGGTTAAAAAATCAAAAGTATGTTAGAATTAATTTCAGAAATAGACCGAGATTTAAAATTCTCCAGAAGTTCTGTAGAATTTCTAAAGAATCCACAAATGGTTAATACCACTACTCGATTAAAATAATTTTGTCGTTTGTCGTTCAACGTTTTTTCTAATTTATAATTGAACTATAACATAATGACAAATAATAGAAGAATAACATAATGACGGGATCTTTTAAAGTACAGAGTCACGTTATAAGAACCAAAGAATCACAAAAAGTCGCATATATAAAACACACCTGCAAAAATGAAAGAATTAGATAATACAAAAATATTGACGGGGTATATAAGTACCGAGTCACGTCAAATGGATATCACAGAAAAAACAATCCAAACAGTAAACGTAATATTAATAATAAAACAAAGACAAATGAAAGAACAATATAACACGTTGTTAAGATAATAAACAATGTCAGTACGCATAATCTATACATCAAGACCACCATGTATTATTTGTGAAGTTGATACGGAATATTTATCAACAAGGTCTTGGTATCTTCCGATAAACTTTTTTTAGGAAAAGGACGAGTCGTTCTTTGACATACCCCTGGTTCATCAACTTTCTGCTCACTGACAGGCACTGGTGACGTTTTACAAAGTCTGGGAAGGAGCTGCAAGCTCTTAAATATCGAATAAGTTAGGAAATGTATATCCCATATGCAGGTGAAGTTGATATATTGCTACTAAGGTGGGGGAAATTTATAATTTCAAAATTAAAATCGTCTCGTTTGTCATAGATTCTGGTCCTGAGATGACTGTGTATGTCAAATTCGAGATATAAGTCTAAAAATGAGAGGGAGGAAGCCGTGTCTTTTGTTTCTTTAATTTCTATTTCTGGAGGGATATTAATGGAACCCAATCAGAAAAGTTCGGATTGCTTATGGAAAGAACATCATCAATATATCTGAAAGTGAAATTAAATAATCTGGCTTCTTTTATCTTCTTGTTTTGACAAGTGTCTGAAGGAACTCCAATTCATATGAAAAAAAGAAGAGGTCGGCAAGGAGAGGCGCACAGTTAGTTCACATAGGAATGCCGACAATTTGTTGAAAAAGTCTACCTCCAAATTCAACAAATATGTTGTCGATAAGAAACTCCAGCATACTGATCTCTTGTTCTTCTGTGTAGCATACTTTCCCTTTTTTCACTATTAACAAAATATGCCTTATGATATCCCAAAGTAATAAATTTATAGCGTATGCTACCATTTTTATGTTGAAAGGCATTGTGGATTATGCGATTTTTCAATTTCAAATGGGGAATGGTGGTATACAGGGTTGAAAAGTCAAAAGTTTTGATAGAACTGATTTCAGAAAAAGACCGAGATTTAAAATTATCTCGAAGTTCTTTAGAATGTTTAAGAATCCACATATGGTTAATACCACTACGCGAGTAAACAGTTTCACAGTTTTTCTTAAGACCCTCTTTCACTGCGGACTGAAAGTCAATCTAATGGACAATTCTTTAGTGGATCATGAAGATGAGCCGACAATGTACTGTTGTTTGTACGGAATTTTATGAAGCTTAGGTATCCAATACAAACAAGATAAGTCCTCCGATTTTGTGTTCAATGAAATGTTCATTGAATCCATGAAGGACTTATGATTTGCTAAAATTTCATCCTTGTCAAATGATATGTCTTTGTATGTGGGATTACCTGAGTGCTAATTTATTCCTAATTCCTTTACAAGACATTCGATTCGTAATTATACGATTTACATACAAAGACGATATTACTTGAAGCTTTGTCCGCAGGAACAACAACATACTTATCATGAAGAGATGATAGACATTTCACTGCCTCTTTGTCTCTGAAAACGGACTTTGGTCGATCATTCACACAGTTTTACAACTTATGAATGCGACGTTTTATCAGAGACCTGATAGTTTTGGCCCATTCTAACAAAGTGTCCAGTTCAAATTCTTCTCGTTTAGCCCATGCTCGCGTAGTCCTCGATGGAATCCATAATTATTCTGAAGTTATGGTTCCAATTGATGTGTTGGGGTTCTCTAAACTTAGGACCATGCATGAGAAATCACCTTTCGGAGATTTTCATGTTGAATTATGTTTAAATCCCAAGTTATGACATGGCCAGGAGGGCTGTAATTACAAGGCGAGTGGGAACAGTCAAATGTCGGAGGTTTTTTTTAAGGTATTGTTCTAAGTCAAGGTCCTGCAATGCTTGTTTATAAGTTAAATATACTTTAGGTGCAATGGTTTTGGTGTAACTGTAGGATACAATAGGAACAGACTGATTTTGAAATAGGATTTTAGATGTTACCTCCTTATGATGTAGAACGTTGCAGATGTTGATTGCATCAATTCCTCTATTGGTAAAGTGAACCGGAAGGAATTTCCTCTTCCTCAAGTAAAGGTCCCGATCTTACTGGTTTGAAAAGACGGAAAAGAGCTACATCACAAATAATACTGACTTGTCTGTATATTGAAGAAAATGTATTGATGCCGCTCCTTTGTCAAGTGCATAATCTCTCAAACATTTAAGAAAATTAACAGGCAATGAAAAAAGAATAGTTCTAATGTAATGTAACCCTGGTGGTTGATGAAGATGTGAAAGAAGGTCGTCAAAACTCCCAGAGGACGATCTAGATTTGGAAGACTTTTTTTTATATTAGGCCGATGGTAATGTTTTTGTCCATGACTGACGTTGTTGTCGTAAGGTAGTATTAAATAAACTCATTACATTAACATCACTGCAGGCAGGACTTGACAAATTTTCTTCTCATTTGACATTATCATTGCAATCATATGGCATTGCAGTCCCCAATTCCCTTATCCAGAAATATTCTCTATCTTTACGCAAGGATTTGTACAGTAAGATCTTACTATACAAATCCTTGCTTTACGGAAAGGAGTACTTAGTACATGGCTATTTGTGGTGATAAATTTTCTCGATGATGCGTACTTTCATAGATCTATAAAGAAGGATCATGCTATTCATGGTCTGGTTGATTCAAATGGTTATAATCAAAGAACCCTAAATAGGGAGTTAGTATAACCGCCGTTTCATCGGCTCTATGGGTTAATTACTGATTCCAAAGTAGTACCTGTCCTGCCTACTTTTTTCAAATTTCATCCTAGCACCCTATAAAAATCAAATAAGTGAGTATAATTCGAAATGAATAAGAAATATTATGTATGAATTAAATATAGTGAGAAAATGGGAGACACTGCTGTTTTATATTTGGAACTCCCGCCATAAAACTTTTTCTCCGACAGATGGCACCCCGAAATGTTTTCAATGTCAAAGGTCAGGAGAAAAAATGGCGTCGGATCTGATGTTTTGGTTTTTCTTTGCACATTTTTTAACAGATTTGGTAAGTTGTTGAACGAAAGTGTTAAACTGATTAGTGAAAACAAATAAAATAAAACTTCTTTTCAATATTTCTTTAGTTAAAAGCGAATAATTTGAATCTATGCTCTTGCAAATTTGAATTTTTTTATGGAATACGTGGAACAAAGAACAGCTGATCGATCGCCTGATTTTGCTATTTTATCGTGAAATAAGAGTTTATTACTCAGTCGTTCATAGGTTTGTATATAGTTGCATATTTAATGAAAGAAATGAAAGATATTAATACATTATAGCAAAATAATTTTTGAGATAAATTTATAAAAAAATCTTGGCAAACTATCAAAAAATGCAAAAATGACAAAATTTAAAAGTGATATTATTTTATGTATTAGCTGGGACTATTATACTAACAAGGCAGCTGTCACTGTCAAAACAATATGGTGTATTGATAAATAGCACAGGTGAAGTTCTAATGACTGTGATGTAGATATAATGTCTTTAGTCTTTAGATATTATTACACTGATTGGTGTAACGGTTTCCAGTCCTGTTGGTATAATATAGTTTGATACTGACCTCCAACGAATCCCAGGTGCTAATCTATGGATCTGTAGGGGGTCAGTAATTAACCTTATAACGAAGTTATTGTATGCAGGATTCTTCATTCTTAGTGTTGAGGGAAGGATGCCTTTTATCGTCAGGTGTCATACAGCGATTTTTGCCTACCATTAGCATCAAATTGGTTTGAATTTATCTGTGATTAGTCAAAATATGCTTGTCATGATTTGTCAGAGGTCCTATTTTTTTATCTTCATTATTGTAACCTTAATTTTTGGACAAATTATTTGTCAAAATTAGTCTATTATTTTAATCATCATTCCCATTGCCATTGAAGCCATAAACTGGCAACGTGCAGATTCGTGTAAAAGTGAAAAAACTCAAATATTAATGTTCACCCTACATGTAAGTTGGTTTGGCAGTTTATAATTAATAGTTTTGTTGTGTGTTCTCTTGGTACACAAGTTCTGATATCCATGATATCTGTTATACATGTACATGTTATTGTAATTTAAAATAAAACATTACAGGTAGAAGGCTATTACTGTGACAGTGAAAGATGTTTGGAGAATGAGTATTGTTGTGGAGACAATATATGCTGTGTGTCATATACAGTTTGGGAACTGTGGTATTTCTGGTAAGTCATTTTGTGCTGTGTGGCATATACAGTTTTGGAACTGTGGTATTTCTGGTAAGTCATGTTGTGCTGTGTTTCATATACAGTTTGGGAACTGTGGTATTTCTGGTAAGTCATGTTGTGCTGTGTGTCATAAACAATTTGGGAACTGTGATATTTCTGATAAGACAATATATTCTGTGTGTCATAAAAAGTTTGGGAACTGAGATGTTTCTGGTAAGACAATATATGCTGTGTGTCATATACAGTTTGGGAACTGTGGCACTTCTGGTAAGACAATAGATTCTGTGTGTCATATGAAGTTTGGGAACTGTGATATTTCTGGTAAGACATTATGTGCTGTGTCATTTACAGTTTGGGAACTAAGGTATTTCTGGTAAGACATTTTGTGCTGTGTGTCATATACAGTCAGTTTGGAAACTGTTGTATTTCTTGTAAGTCATTTTGTACTGCATGTCATATATATGTATATACAGCATGTACAGTTTGGTAATTATGGTTTTTCTGGTAAGACAGTGTGTGCTGTGTGTCATATACCATGTATACAGTTTGGGAACTGTGGCACTTCTGGTAAGACAATATATTCTGTGTGTCATATACAGTTTGTGAACTGTGGTATTTCTAGTAGTGAGGACAATATATACTGTGTGTCGTACATGTATACAGTTTGGGAACTGTGTGGTATTCTTGGTATGAAATTTTGTGCTTTGTGTCATATGAAGTTTGGGAACTGTGATATTTCTGATAAGACATTATGTGTTGTGTGTCATATACAGTGTGGGAACTGTGGTATTTCTGGTAAGACATTATATGATGTGTGTCTGTATATATATATTTATATAGCTTTAAAACATGCTATAGACATGATAAACTACTTTTCTCATGCCGGTTCTGTATCAATGTCTATATATTTATCATTGTAGGTGTGGTATAATTTTCTTCCTTGTACTGCTGTCCATGTGTTTATGTTTATGGAAGACAAGATACAGAGACAGTCGAATCTTTATTGGTACTTCTCAACCTATATACAGTCCATTATCAAGCAAACAGCCATCCCTGGCAAATGTAAGTCACACCCAACCTATATACAGTTAATTGTTGAACAAACAGAAATTTCTGACACATGTAAGTCAAACCCAACCTATATTCCACAATTCTCATTAAGAGGCATACATGTGTCCTGGACACATAAAAATTGAGCTGGACGCTAATAATACAGTACATAAGTACAAATAGCAATCTTGGGCACATATAAAATCATAATCAGTCTATAAAGATCTATAAACAGTTTGCTGTCAATCAAAAACAGCCACCTCTGGCACATGTATGATCTTAAGTCATACAACCTACCTATATAGTTTATTGTCAAAAAGTTATTCATTTTGCACATGTTAGTCATTGAGAATCTAAATAACATACATTTTTTTGTACAACCCTCAATTGAATATTAAATGATTCATAACACTATGTATGGTCCACTCCTGAGAAGCACATTTGAGACATTTTTAAAGCAATTGCTTTTATGCCGTCGCGTATGGCCATCTTTGTGACCCAGATCAGAGACTCCGCCCAGATCAAGCCATAGTATTTTGTTAAACAGGCTCCTGGTCAGTCATTCTTTAACACCTATGTATGTTTTCTAATGCAATACATAGCTTGAAACTTAAAAAAAACGTTAGTGGATTTAAGAAGTTTCAGAATATGTTCTTGTAGATGTATTTTTGTATTTAAAGGGTCAACCGTTTGACTATCAAATAACATAGAAGTCCGAGTGAAAAAAAGTACATTTTTATAAATGCGATTCCGTTTTCCGCCGTTCGTACAATGTTTCAACAAAATATGGATTCATTTCAGTTGTTGATTTAGTATTGAAAATTTAACTGAATTATCTCCTAATAAATACGGTTTTTTATGTTTAATTTGTGTTTCTTTAAGAGGTCAGGTGCTCTTGTTCATTCATAAAATTATCGTTCATTCATACATTTATCGTAAAATCAAAATCACTACACAGGTTAATGCGTAGTGTCAAATTATTACCTGTAATCTAAAAATAGACAAACTTTATTTGCGCAAATAATTTAGCGGAACGAAACCCTTGTTGAAAACACATAACAATAAGTTCGTTTTCCTTTTCTGTCAAAACTCCGTAATATTTATCGATTACCTTACTAATGAAATGGACCCGTCCAAACGTAGTAGATGCTAAGTCGGTCCAGATGAAGAGATATTTACAATTTGGAATTTTCTAGTTTATTAATACATAGATTGAAAAAAAGTACGTCTTTTTAAATATCATGATCAAAACTGGGTTTGCATAACAAATGTCAGATGAAACCATTATCCTCGTCTTTTCAGTGAACAAGTCTACTACGTTTGTTGACACTCGACGGTCCACCGTGTTAGCAATTTTATTTCACATGTTTTCGAAATATTGAAGATCATTTTTCGCAATGTTTCCTGAAAATTGATAAATATCAAAGCAACGTAGAGCTGTTTGTTCTTGTTCGTATAATAAAATTGAGAATGGAAATGGGGAATTTGTCAAAGAGACAACAACCCGACCATAGAAAAACATACAACAGCAGAATTAAGGTCACTTACAGGTCTTCAATGCAGCGAAAAATTCCCGCACCCGGAGGCGTCCTTCAGCTGGCCCCTATACAATATATATACTAGTTCAGTGATAACGATTTAATGTCATGTTTGTCTGTGATGACCCCCCTTTTCGGGATTGCATGAGAATTGTAGTTATCTCGTACCCACATGCACTTGTTTCTATTCATAGGAAGGTCGACTATCCATATAAAACTATTTACTATTTATATGGATAATCGACCTTCCTATGGATAGAAACAAGTGCCTGTGCTCGTACCGCATCAGAAGGACACATATCAACTGAGCAATAATGTTTGGAACTTAGTTTTAAAAATGATGACAAAGTAACATTATGAAAATATTTTTATTAAGCTGAAATATACATTTATTCTTTACATGTTTATGTCTTGTAAGATATTTTATTTCTTTCCTGTTTTTTAACATTTGCGTCTGGAAAGTTGAAATGTTTTAACTTAATCGATCTTAATCATTTGTGTTAATGGTTAAATATAAATTAATAATGAAAATTGTTAAAATTAAATCAATAAAGGAAATTATTGCCAAGGAAGTTACAAACACTACCAGGGGATAATCCATGATGATTTCTTTTTGAGTTATATGTTTCAGCACATGTATATTTGACCCCAACTTTAACCTGGTAAACGTGTTGTCTCCTTGTGAAATATAAAACATATTAAAAATGACTTTCTGCTAAAGTCTTTTATTTATATAAAGTTAAAACCTTCTTACTTTTAACTAGACAACACTCATGTCAGGTTTAATTCTTGTATATATGTGGATGAAAAATAAAAGTCCCCAAACATTAACATGGCAGCAATTGCTTTTACAGCCTTTAAGGCTTTGATTGATAAGGTTCACACTCTGACTCACATAAACAGCCTGTTTGGCACTTGCACAAATGTACGTCATTGCTTTATACACAGTATCAAACAGACATCATATTAAATTCTATTTGAAATAATTATACAGTTATCATGAGAAATCCTGTAATAGTCTAAGACATACATGTACCTCAACTGTGACTATTTACAACTTAAATAGAGTCCTGTTTCATAATTCCAGTTTGTAAAGTTGCTTCAAACATTTGTCAAACCACAATCATGGAGTTTCATTTATTAGAAACAAATTTTGAGAAAGGCATTCAGTACAATAGATTTACTTCTATCGACAGAACACTTAAGTAGGGGATATTTCATGGTGAATAAGTGATGCACTGAAAATATTTGCAAAGGTATTTCACCAAATTTTGGTATTTCCTCAAAGTCAAAGACTTTGGGCATCACTTGTGTCAACAGAATCATTACTACAAACTGACCATATTCATTCCATGCTCACTTGAATTAGCAATTGTATCCAATGTTAAAGATACTACAAAATAATATAAATAAAAATTGATGCTTTTCTTAATACTTATTATATTGTGTTATATAGGGTGAAAGATATAGAGATGATATTACAGAAGCAGAGTATTACAGAACCCCGCCCCCTACTGGTGTCTATGGATACAACACAACAGTCCCTCCCACTTATGATGATGTCGTCAACAATTACAAAGAAGATCACAAGAAATAGCCTACCGATGTTGAGAGAGGGCAAAAGTGCAATTGAAAACTTTGACGATATCTGATGCTAGGATATCTATCTGAATGACGAAATATATACCATATCTCAGGTCAAAGATCACAGACATGCAAATGTTTTATTTTTTTGTCTCAAATATCTGTATACAAAACTGGTACACATCCAAGTTAAATAATGTGCTATATGAACTTTGAGGTAATGAATATAATGTTTTTATTATTACATTTGTGTTTGTACAAATCCTGAGGAAGCATGTCTATGTGATAATGATGGACAATTAAAGTTAATGCTGGACAATTCAAGTTAATGCTGGACAATTGAAGTTTTCTTTCGTTTTCTGAATTCTTACAATCAGAAGAAGCAATGTACAACATGATTTAGTTGAGGGAGAAATTTCTGAGAATTTTGAATGACTGGTATTTCATTATGTTCTCAGAAGTATTAACATCATTCTTTATTCATATGATATTTTTTTATTAATTTATGAATATTTTACTTTGAAGAAATTTCTAGGAACTAAATTTGAACAGACATCCTAGTCTGTTATAGACAATGCCTAGCATGTAATACACAATCTGTCAATGTGATGTTGTTGGATTGCTGTCACATTCACACCATTTCTCTTTGAAGTCATATTTATTGATGTAAAATAATACTAAAAATAATATTATTTTGATGGAAGAAACAGTGATCATAAATATTAGTCGTTTTTATACACATTAGAAATATATTTGAGCAACTTCAATGTATTTTCTATGTAATCTGCCATTTTCAAAATGTGTTTTGCTCGTATGACAGCTGATGTTGTTTTCAGGACAAATTATAAATAATCTGATTTTTCTTTCCAAAAAAGTTGTTAGGAGAGCTACAATGTATGGCAATATATAGTTTTGGCAATAAACCTTTCTGGAAGTCAACTACAAATCTGCCTAGATTGTAACTCAGTTTAATGCTTATTCTCAAGTTTTCTCTTATCCAAATGAATTACACAGAAAAAAGGTTGAAATTCTGTTAGCAAAGTGATTGCTTGAAGGATAAATTATATCTTAATTCATTAAGATTTTCTTTATCCAATGTACAAAAACTTAAAAAGTATCGTCCATAATTTGTATGAAATGTTGTCACTGGACATTGAGCAAAAAACAATCATTTTATTTGTCAATATTTTGTCCATGGATAATTTATGGTTGTTTTCCCTATTCAAACCAGTGATATAGTTGTTAAAATATTTTTGTGTCACAAATGTTTTGTCATGCATCATTATTTCAACATTAATATAGATTTTTGTTAAAATTGTTTATCCATACCATCTTTATATGAATGTGTAAGCTTTATACTTTGAAAAATTTGAAAATTTAGGCTTTTGTAGATTTACATCAACAATTTTGGGCGTTTAAAAAGACATCAGAATGAATAAATGCCCTCTTAAAAAATAAAGCTAATGTTTACCATCATTTGTTTGAGAGAAAAACAGAAATGCCCTCGCAATTAAATAACATTATCAATTAAATGATTTGCTAGATCCACACTTCAAAACAGTTCATTTATTTTATATCTGTTATTGTTGGTAAAATTGCACGACATGTTTTTTGTCTATAGAATTATTTTCACTAAATATAAAATGGTCATTCAATTCAATTTACATTGAGAAAGTGTAAACTACTTGCTGTATATAACAATATTGTGTATGTTTCATTAATGCTTCAGTGAGGGATAATAGTATTCTAAAACTTGTATAAATTGGGAAATTGTTATGTTTGTTCATAAATGTTAGTTTCCCAAAAAATAAGAACAATTCAACCTTTATAAAAATATGCATAAACTGAATAAAAATGCATGTTTTAAATCATCATTATTATGGTTCAATTTTTATAGCATTGATAAATAAAATGAATTTATTTTTGAATTTACACATATTATTTTTTTGTGTGGGGGGATTTATTTTTTGTAATTAAGATAGAAAGGCTTAATGATAGTGCTCTATATGTAAGAATTTAAAGAATCTTTATACATAAAGTCCTGCTCATATAGGAATGTCCTATCAGAAGAGGAGTGTACTGTACTTATGGTTTACAATTTTGTAGTTAAAAAGGACCAAGATGAGATGATAGAAACCATGATATATAACGAAATCTCATATGAATTGATATGTTTATTGACTACTGTAATATTGTCCTCTTTTTATTGACTACTGTAATGTTGTCCTCTTTTATTGACTCCTGTAATGTTCTTTTATTGACCACTGAATGTCATGGTCCAAATCATATAGATCTGTCCTGTACATAATAAATTCTATACAATTTTACCGTTGGCAATGTTTTTACTTCTTTAATAATATTTCCAGGTATAGTGGATTAATCCAAGCTAAGCAACCGAAATAAATAAAAAGCTTGTACTGCAAAATAAAGCTACCCAAACTGAACACCAATGAAAACAAATAACTTAATTTCAAAAGTCAATATTCCTATGCTTGGAAGGACAAATAAATATGTTCTTGATTTGCCTGAATAAATACCTGTGTTTTTGTTTAACAATATATAGTGGGATACCAACAGGAAATTAAAACAAAAAATCTATTTAAGTAACAGTGATCTTGACCTGTAACCTCTTGATCAAAAGATCAATAGGCATCTTCCCATTCCCTAAATATTTCATCTATATTAATGTCATTCCAACAAGCATGGGAAACTTGTTACCATATTGAAACCATTTTTCATATGTTTATATACTTAGTAATAGTGACCTTGACTTGAACTTTTGACTTCAAAATCCATAGGCCTTTACCCTTTCTTTAATTAATATGCCAGCTGTATAAGTTTTATTTCAAACCAAGCAAAGGTAACTCAAATTACCTCTAGAAACCATTCCCCTCCCCAACCCTAAATAGAATTGTATTTTAGTAACTGAACTTTAGTTTTTACCTATTAAACCCAAGTCCAATGGGCTTCCCCCCTCATATCTTCCATCTTTATAAGTTTCATCCCAATTAAGAAATAGGTGTACTAGTTTCCATCTGGAAACTTTGTTTCGGACCCTTTATTTTAGATGCATGGAAGGAGGAACTATTGGACAAAGCAATTTACTATATGCTCCTGAAATTTTTATAGGGAGCATAATGAAAGTAAAACAAAAGTCTTATAGCATTACTGTCGTACAGATGAACTGTTCTTTGTTATCAATTCTAACCATTTGTTGTACCTTAGCTGTATTTGGCAAAACTTCTTTGAATTTTTAGTCCTCAATGCTCTTCAACTTTGTACTTTATTTGACCTATTTAATATTGTTTAAGTCGAGCGTCACTGATAAGTCTTTTGTAGACGAAAAGTGTGTCTGGTGTAAATATAAAATTTCAATCCTGGTATCTATGAAGAGTTTATTTACAGTTAAACTCTTTTTAAAAGTCTAAAATGGCAATTATAAATATTTTTTCAGTACTTTGCATCTATCTATCAATACGCCCATCATGTAATATTTAATACTATATAGTGTTTCTAATTTCAGCACATATTTAACAATGTTAAATATAATGAGGGGATATATTTTGTGGACTATTTTTGTTTATCATGAGGAAACTGTGATCATGTTATTATTTTTGTCATATCTATTTTATTACAGATTGTTATTTCTTATTCATGTGTATATTTTCATGCAGTAAAAATTAGATTCTCACTTGACTTTTGTTTATTTCATTCACTGGACGTTGCACCTGAAATGCATTTACAAGTAGGGCTGTATCACTTTTAAGAGCCACCATAACAGAATAATGCGAAAAAGGAAGCATTGTTTAGCAGTTTCTGTCCTATTTATAATAGTTCTAAGATAATTGGAAGAAACCCTACAAGATACAAATTGTCATTTATGGAAAGGACTCAACTCATGGATTCAGTAAAATTTGATGTTTTATGGGTCTTTTTTAAATTTGTATGGCTGACCTTTGTTAATGTTCTACTTTGTGTCTAAAATATTTTTCAAGATAAAAGGCTTAAATGACTAAAAATTTGTTTACCCAGTTATGTGTGGTCCCTTGCTTGTTATCTTTGGAAAATCAGTACAGAAAGCAAATACATGTAAGGATATTTAATTTATTTTTAGATTTTTATTTTTGTTAATCTATGGTTCTTTAATGTCCAGTGGATAACTTAAAGAACATGCTTAAGCAATATGAGTATGCTTCACAAACCCACTGAGCCATATTTCTGAAGTGCTAGTCCACAAGGTCTGGAGGAAACATTCTGATTCTGAACACTTTATGCCACAAACCAAGCAGAGAAGCAGCAAATATCAGTATTAAAGTCTTTAGTTTGTTGTTCATCTCTTAGACTAGTAGTGCGGTGACAGAAGTGTAAAAAGTTGTCTAGATCGCGAGTTTAATCTCCCCAACTAACACACGGCTAAATATGGTCTTAACTTAAAGACAAATATGTCTTCTTTAGTTTTTGCCCTGTCGTCAGAATTTCGTACGGTCACATTTTTCTAAAAAGTCTTTTTAATGACTAGTAGTATATTAGAGAGTTTCAACCCCCCTTTTTTCAAAATGAAAAATTGTGTATGATTCCTAACATTTAATTGAAATAGTTTTTCCTGAAGCTATTTTTATATGTCAAAATATTCTATTCAGTATTTTATTTTCTTCTAATCTATAAAATTTTCGAAGTTTGGACTGTTTAAAATTGAGATAATTTTAATTGCAAATTCAGACAAAAACTTTTGTTTCTTCTTCATAGTAGTAATAAAAATTGTCCCATAATATTTTAAGCATATATTTCATAAAACTAATAAGTGATAAAAATTTCGGAACCAAAATATGAAAAAAAACTTAAGAAATCAATGGAAAAAGAATGGAGTAAAAAACTTCAATTTCAACACGGAACTTAATCACTTGCCTTCCGTCACATTTTATGTATTAGTCAATAATTAGCTCTCAAATGATATATGGAATTACTACCTTTTTCGCTAATATATACACATATTTTCAATTAAAGTGAACTGTTATATGCCACATACTTTGTTTGTGTATGTTTATATTTTATGTTTTTTTGTTATAAAACATCAAAAGTACTTCGTCAGAAAAGTCTTATTGTAAAATCAAAATAATTGACGGATAGTTTCAGTAAATATTCCGTGATATAACAAGTCTGTTGGAACTTACCCGATTAAGTCCAAAGTAAAGACAAAAGTAGTTAAATAATATGCCAAAAAAAAACTTGACTGAAATTTTGAGTCAATTTACCAGTATAGGGAAGTCGGTTTATGTATCTTCATTGAATAAAAGATTCGATGAGGCGAACATCAAGATGTTTCATGCGATAGCTGTTAATTTGAAGAACTCTGTGCAAGCAGTTTATCATCGTTCATACTGCAAAAGTTACACAAGTAAACATATCTGTTCCCCCTTTTAGAGCGAGGACGCTTCTAATCTAATATTTAATGACGACATACAATTATCGGACTGTTGTCCCTCAGTTTCGGGTATTTGTACGCTTTCTAGAATGCATTCGTTCAACTGGAGCGCTTGTATATTTTGTTGCAACAAAACATTTTAGAAAGATAAAAATACTACTCAAGTTTAAATCAGATGAGCGTTTTAAGAATGTTTTATCCGTGTCAGATAAAGTGAAAGTTGAAATAGTTTCCCGTCCATCTTTTAAACATCAAACACTCTGTCATTTTGGTTGCATTACAAATTATTTGCCAAAAACAAAAACAAAAACTCAAAAAAATCCAAACCCGTGGAAGCAAATATCTCAGATCACGATACTGCTTTTGCTAATTTTATATTGACTATTGACAACGATTTAATGGCCATTCCTCATGACATCGTTACTTGATAAATATAGATCTTTTCTTCCGGCTGATTCTTATTTAAAATATTCAATGCAGTCTAAACTCATTGATTTCTATAGAAATTCAGTTGTCAAAGAACTTCAACAAGTTCAAGGCAAATATAACATAATATTTAGTAGCAAAATAACTACCATATTTGAGATGCCATATTAGCTGCTAGTCAATTGAAAACTGACCTCAAAATCTCAGTGTCAACTGTAATAGACACAAATAACGAACAGGTGTTTCATTCCGCTGCAAGTATACTTAGAAAAGACATCGAAGCTCTACAGAAGAATACCTAACTTTGAATGAATTGTCTCTTCCTTCTTCAATTCAGTCAATGCCTTCGTATTCATTGCAATTCATTTTATGGTTACTCGATGAAACTGCAAGGAAAAGGGGGGGGGGGGGGGTATAGGTACAAAACCTATTATGTAATAGATATTAACCAGAGTAAAATACACAGCAACATATAATACTATGGAAGCAGTAATAATTGTGAAAAAAATCCAAAAGCAACGAGTAGTTATAAAAATAACTGAAGTATCCGCAAATTCAATTTGAGGTCATATTTGACTGTTGTGTTCTGTTGCTTTGGTTTGATACCTCACCCATTATGATAGTTTAAAAAATAATTTTTAAGTATTGTCCTGCATGACACTCGATTTTTACCTGAAATCGAAATTTTTCATAAGGTTAAGGTGCTCTTAACATTTTATAGGTTGAAAACTTGATTTTGGAAGTTTTATTTATAAAACTTAGGAAAAAAAAATTCATAATAAAATCTCAATGATTAAGGTTTATGTATAATAACAAACATTACTAAAGCCAAAACAGTATCATTTGTATTTAGGTAGTGTAGAAATAGAAAAAAATGTCAAAATAGAAACCCTCCCAAATTTTCAGAGATTTTTACATATGACCTTTGACCTCAATTTAAAAAAAAACGTGACCATAACAAGTCCTGACGATAGGCATATTGTTATAGTACACGATTTCCTCTTTCCAATGATATATTATATAGGTGTGTGTTCGGTGGGGAGATTCAATTCAAAAAAATTTGCCTTCAGTCACCGCACTATAGCTGTATTTTGTTGGTTTGGGTTTCTTTGCATTGGCTTGCAATATCATTGTTTACACTTAGTATTCCCCTTTGTTTATATATTATCTTCCTAATCAATAACATAACAAATATTCAGCCTGATGTTTATTGTTTAAACAGACATCAAGAACAATGGCAATAACGAAAACAAAAGTTCTTGAAATTACAAAATATAGGCACAAGTGAACACAGTCATACATAAAATATTTATTTTCAATTTTACATTCGAACAGCTTTAATTATGTTAACTATAATGAGATTAAACAGTACAAATCAATGTGTGGTAATTATCTGTCTTTATCAAATCAAACAACTACATGTAGTTCAGTTGGTTAGCAATTAGTTAACCCTAAACTTAAATGTTTAAATATAAGCCCTCAAGCCTCATGTCCTCTTTGATAGTGGCTGATTTAATAAACTGTTTTTATTAATGTTTTATTGAAGATCATAGTGTATACAGTTTACAAACAAATCAGTATAGAAATTATAAGACTAGATAACAAAAATTATTGCTCAACTTTCTTCATTTGCTCACAAAATAACAAAATATAACTAACTAGGCAACAGTTGCACCAAAATATAAACAAACACACTGGGTAAGCAGATTTGTAAAGAACTTGGCGAATAAAAAAATCCCCAATCAAAACTAGGCAAAATGTATATTTATTTAATTATAACTAAATTTTTAATTCCTGGTGATTTCCTCTATAGGCTTTATATGATTTTTTTTAACTGCCCCAAAGAAATTTTGTATATACTGTATAAAAGTGTTTTCCAATTGATTTCTCAATACAGATTACAGAAAGTCCAGGATAGGTACACTACTTTAACACAAAAAAGTTTTGATGTACTTGCTGAAAATTCATGGTACATATTTAGCATGTTTAGTGAAGATAATTTGAGAACAAAAATGATAATGTAACAACTGTTTTCATCATCCTCAATGAAATTAATGCTTCATGGAATCAAAAATATCAATGTAAAAATCCGAAAAATATATCTTGAGTATGCACAACTTGTGAGATTCAATCAGAAATAAACGATAATATTAAGTACACTGGTTATGTGACCTTTCCACCCACACCTTAATGCTTTAATACTGGTCAAATGACCTACCAATTACATACCAACACCTTCAAGCTTCAATACTGCTTTCAAAAACAGAATTTGGCTCTATAATTCTGTACCAAATAACATATTATTACATAGCAATATAATATTTCCCACAGAAAGTTACCAAAAGTTAGCCTGCAATAAATTCCAATATTGCACTAGTGCATTAAATCTTCAAAATTCATGACGTCATCAACGACAAAATCTTAGTTTAATCCAATTTTTACTTTCAAATATTATATTGCTATACAATAAAAGGGTTATTGCATAAATATTGGGGAATATTGTCCCTCATAGAACATATATTGCACTCGCAAGCTTGTGCAATATAAAATTCTACAATTTCCCCCAATATTCATGCAATAACCCTATATTATGAACTATTAATATACCATTATTTTCATTATGGATTGAATTTCGTAATAAAATCTTAAGATTAATAAATTGCTCCTTATATTTTAAAAATAATAATGATTCTAATGAAAATACACAACCAATCTTCACAGCTGTTGCAGCTTATATTTGTCATAAGTCTGAATAATGAGGTGACTATGTTTAGATGAACAATATATAAACCTCAATGCAATGCAAATTATTTTTATTTAAAAGTATATCACAATGTAATCAAACTTAACAATGTAACCAAATTATTACAATGTAACCAAATCATTACAATGTAACCAAATTATTACAATGTAACCAAATCATTACAATGTAACCAAATTATCACAATGTAACCAAATTATCACAATGTAAACAGAATAGTAATCATTGATTATCATTCAAACAATTCTTTTATTAAATGCAACCAATTTTGTATTAAGTCTCTAAAGTTAAGCCACTATAAATTTTAATGGTATTCTGTTTCATACAAAAAAGTAATAAACCATAAGAATGCTTGTTCTGACATCTTACTTCACTTAGTATTAATTTTTAAACATAACAGATTGTGGATTATTTCCCTATTTGTAATGCCTATACAACTACAGCATTGGTTGATTATTCAATGATTGGAAGACATATCAGACAATCACAATATTTTGGCTTAGGTTTTTGAAAATATGACTTATACATCAAACTGTTAAGGATCTTTCATTATGAGGGGATGCTTATGAAAATCAAAATGTTTTATAAAAATAATATATGAAACAAAACCATATCAACAATTAACATTTTAATATCTTAAAAATTAAAAAAATCTTGATTTCTGAAAAATGGATCCTGACACAAACAAAAGTTAGCCCGAATAATTATTTGTCAAGCATAAGGATACTGCAAATACAGGGAAAAAATGAAAAAAAAAAAAAAAAAAAAATTCAATATCATGAATATTGAGATCGAACATAACACCTATACCTTTAATAACTAATATAATAACAAAACATGCAATAATATATACGTGTGTGTGTGATTAATTGCCCTATTTTCATAATTTTTATAATTGTCTCAAAAGTAAATAATAACCTGAATTTTTCTTTCATTTAGACTTGCATATATCTTAAGACCAATCCAATGGTTCTTACAAATAACTAAAATAAAACTACATATTATTCTCATAGAGTTACAAGGACTGCAGCATTTACAATTGTCTTCAAAACTTCCAGACATTTTTCTGTTGGAGGTGTGGCAAAAGTGGCCACACCCCATTTCTGTCCATCATTCTCAACGGAAACTGTCAAACTTGATACACACATTCCAGCATTAGCCAAAGCTCCTAAAAAGAAACATTTCATAAATGTCATTCAGGTTCCATATATATAATGTCAAATAAAGTGTCTTTTTTACATCCTATATTGAACATTGTCTATTTCAAGCTATATATAGCCTGTTAATTTAAAATATACACTGTTTTTATGCCCCACCTACAATAGTAGAGGGGCATTATGTTTTCTGGTCTGTGCCCCTGTCCGTCCGTGCGTCCTTTCACTTCAGGTTAAAATTTTTGGTCAAGGTAGTTTTTGATGAAGTTGGAGTCCAATCAACTTGAAGGTTAGTACATATGTTCCCCATGATATGATCTTTCTAATTTTAATGCCAAATTATAGTTTTGACCCCAATTTCATGGTCCACTGAACATAGAAAATAATAGTGCGAAGTTCAGGTTAAAGTTTTTGGTCAAGGTAGTTTTAAATGAAGTTTAAGTTACATCCACTTGAAACTTAGTACACATGTTCCCTATGATATGATCTTTCTAATTTTAATTCCAAATTAAAGTTTTGACCCCAATTTCACAGTCCACTGAACATAGAAAATGATAGTGCGAGTGGGGCATCCGTGTACTATGGATACATTCTTGTTTATAGATTATGATTGGTCATCTCAACATAATTGATTTTTCCGCTTGAGGCGGTACAGTGAAAGTGCGAAAATCAGTGGCTTTGAGATGACCAATGATAATCTGTTTATTGTATGACAATGTTGTTAATTTCATTGACAATTGCATGTGCACTCTAAAGTTTATAGCATTAACTACTGACTGAGAAAAATATTTGTCAATCAGTAAAATCAAGGGAAAATTTGGTAAAATAGCAATAAGGAACTGTATAATCCTCCTTATGTTGACCTCATCTATCTTTTTCACATAATTACATTGAGAACTTCACAAGAGGTATTTTTCATGTCTGCTATTGATTATTACTGTATGATATCTATTATGAAATACAACAGGTAATTTTACCAAGATTGTTACATCACCAGAGTAGGTACAGTGAGCTTGATTTAATTAGAACCAGTAGCTAAGACGTATTCTAAAATTCTTTGTCTACTTGTACAAATTGAACTCTTCTTTCTGTTGTTAATTGAGAGTTTTGAGTAATACTAACCTGCTACAGTTGGTAGTAACTGAGGGTTACCAGTTCCTTTGAAGAGTAAAGCTACATCAACTAGTGAGGCAGGTACAGAGAACTGTTGACCTTGGACTTCAATGAGAAGGGCATTACCACCAGAAGTTGTTCCTGACAGACGGAATCCATTGTTGAATATCACTGACACTACATTAGTATATGGAGCTGGAGCTGCTTCTTCATGGGTGTTCTTTACCTGAATAATTAATTACAACTTTAAACAGTGATAGAAGCTAAAATCTAAAAAAATAAACTCGACCTTCATTTTGTTTCAAGAAACAACATGTCTTGATTTGAAAAGACTTCTTCAAAGAGTTTTCAAATGATTGCCTGGACAATGCTTAAATATCACTCTTGGCTACTCAACAATGATAACAGCAACAGTGTTCTCCCCAGAAATTTTGGATAGCATCACATTTTGCGTAAAAAAAAGTAACTGTATTTTTTTTAATGTCGTTTGTCGCGTCGCGTTGATGCTCTATTTCCTTTATATGTTTTAGTTTATATTGGTCAATTCATAACTGAGAATACAATTAAACTATAACCTATAACCACAAAAACAGTTGTTTCTGTTTATGTCTTCTTTATTCATTTATAGTTACAGAATTATTTTTTTCCTCTTGTGCCAAATAAAAATAAATATGTGGTTTCAGTTACCCAACAATAAGTCAAATGAATGAATGAGTGCAACCTGTATATATACAAAACTAAATTATCTAGTATACAGAATTAACTACTTTTTATATTATATCAAGTAAAGATAAAGTAGCAAAAGAAGCAAAAAAAAATCAATTTAAAAACTTTTTTTATCATGTTTATGAAATTCATTGTTTCATGCCACTCAATGAATTAGTCCCAGTTGTTTCTTATCTTTACATCAAAGTCATATGTATTTTTAACAAAGTTATCTAACAAATAGTTTGTTAATGCGTAGTTTTCTCTCTTGGTTTAATTTTTCTGTCTACTGTCCATCTGTTGTCATTATCGTGAAAATGCGGATTTTTGTCATATCTGGTCCGGTTCCGATCCGTAGTTTACACAAAAATGTGCAATGGCGGCCGTAGTAACATTTACGAAAATGAGTCCGAGAATAAACATTGTTTGACAAGAGATTGTGAATGAATAAGACGCTTGTAATGCATTAAATGGATTAAACATAAACTTAAGCCAATTATGATAACTTTTTAAAGAAGTATTAGACTTATTTTAGCTCTAAACCAAAATTCTCGCTCTCGTATTACCAGAAGAGAAAGAGAGAGTTGCACAAATAAACGACCTTTTTTTAAAAAAAAAAAAAAAAGAAATCGTTTCAATCTTTGAAATTTCGTAATACAAAACGTAGATTTCGAATTGTTTTGTGATTGCATTTCTCCATGTCGATATTGGTGATTGCAGACACGTGGTATTAGTCATGTCACAAGTGTCAGCTTGGGATATTCGCATCCAAACAGTTATCACCCTGAGGGCAATTAACACCTAGCTATTTAATCTCTTAATTGCCTTTAGTGTCCGACTTAAAGGGATTACAATTAAAGGTGATATGATTTTTATGATCATAATCGATAATAGATGAAAGTTCAAAATTGAGGATAAGTAAAATAGCATCTTCAAAATAATTATAGCGTCGCGGGAATTATTATAGCATCACGGTGAAAAAATATAGCGTCGCGGTACCGCGACGCTAAAACGGCCTGGGGAGAACACTAAGCAAAATTCATGAAAATTAATCTGGACTTTCATTAAGTCACAGAAAAAAAACCATTTCTAAATTTAAAAAAAAAATGTCAAAGCATTCAAGTTATTGCCCAGCCACACCTGTACATCACTAAATTAATAACCATTATCTTCCTTCAGAAATCTGTTTAAAAAATACAGAGCACATGCTATCACATTTATGGAATTAATTAATATCAAATCCTACAAATTTCATACAGCATTGCTAGGGTTTAATAAAATAGGTGCAGACAACAAAAAATGACAAACTTGAAGGTAAATGCTGTTTGCAAATAGATTTCACTAATTACCAAACTTAAAGGGAAAACAAATATTGGTATAATAAAAATGCACTCACATTTAATCCAATTTGTTTTGCCAAAGCTGGAGAATTAACTAAATTAAGAGTTGCACTATCCCCTCCTCCTATTGCAGGAGAGTTCTGTAGTAATCCTGAGAGTATAGCTGCACTCAAGTAGGATCCAGCTTGTTTCAATGATGGTCCTAGAAAAAAAATCAACTTGTCAAAAATGTCACCTGTTCTAGATAATTACCAGTAATGTTTTAATATGTTTCTAGCAAAAAAAAAATCATCATTAATACATATTAAAATATGCTAATAAAATAGAAAATGATTTAATATTGAATTTGAAAAAAGTTATAAGCTGATATAAAGCCTCTTTTTTAAACCACTAAACATTTATTAACAGTATACCATTATACGTCCTGTTAAGTCGTATAAAATCAAAAGTTGCTAAAAGCAAGCTATGGTTGATCACTAACAAACATGTTTTACCCTGTCACATTCTTATTGTGTCTGCCCCTAGTCAGGAGCATGTATTTCAGTGGTTGTCATTGATTCATGTCTGTCATATGATATTAATTTTTCATATTAAAATGTTTTGTTATAAATAAGACCTTTGGTTTCCTCGTTTGAAATGTTTCACATTTTTCATGTAGAGGCCTTTTTATAGATGACTATAATTGCTTGCATACACTTTATTTAAACTCTGTTGGATAGTTGTGTTATTGGCAATTATACCACATCTCCTTACCTTCATATAGATATTTTATGATTTATCAATCTCTTGTGACAGGTTATTTTAAATATAAGCCTAGCAAAGTACTGATTACATACTTTGAGAGAAAAAGCATGACTAGTTTATGTTCTGTAATGTTATATTTATGTAAAAGTCATAACTTGTTCTGAATACCGTTATAAAATCTGTTGTAAAGGGAGATAATTACATGAATTAACTGTTGTAAAGGGAGATAATTACATGAATTAACTGTTGTAAAAAGTAAAATCACAAAAATACTGAACTTAGAGGAAGATCAATTGGAAAAGTCCATAATCATATGGGGAGATAATTACATGAATTAACTGTTGTAAAGGGAGATAATTACATGAGTTTACTGTTGTAAAGGGAGATAATTACATGAATTTACTGTCGTAAAGGGAGATAATTACATGAATTAACTGTCGTAAAGGGAGATAATTACATGAATTAAACTGTTGTAAAGGGAGATAATTACATGAATTAGGCCCAAGACCACAATTAATGACCCCGCTTTTCGTTGTTCACGAATATAGTTCCCTTTAATTATAGTGTATTTCTTCTTAAATTTTTTTCTTTCCTTTTCTCAAACATTTCTTAGCTTTTATAAGGTGGAAATGAAAGAAGAGAGGTGAAATAAATTTTTAGATGTTTAATTTTAACTGATTTTGATATGGAAAGAGTGATTAGGTCAGGTGCAAAAAGGTGATATTTACAGTTTTCGGAACATCTCTTGACTTGTCCATAGGGGTATGGATGTGTATTGGCTAAATTTGTAAGTTTTATACGTGCAATTTTTCTGAAACTTGGACATATTTTTGGACTTGTACTGTACATTACACACACAAAAAATTAGACAAAAAGAATAGGCAAATTTTTTTTAATGCGACAAAACATTATAAAGAAATGATAGAGGAATTAATTGTGGTCTCGGGCCTAAGAGGTGCATTTCAGCAAATTTTTAATTTATACTTTGACAACTTCTCTGAATGATCTATTGGTATTGATTTGTCAAACTATATGAGAAGAAATGATTTCCACTTTTATTTCATAGAAATTTGTAAAAAAAGTCAATCAGCTGATATGCCCAAAAAGTAGCTTTTTCACTTTTTTCAATATTTTTGCAAAAGCAGCATCCTTAATTTTTCTCTGACATTTTTTTTTTATATCTATTTGTGTTTGTGGTATTTATTTCATGTGTTTTACTCATTTGTGAACTCTGAACACAAAGAAAAGTGGATAAAAGCATTAAAAGAGTGCAAAATGTGCTGTTTTAATAGTCTAGGTCTAACGGTCCGTATGAAGCAAGTGAAATATGAAGTTCTATGCACTTAAAAATTGTATTTCTTTAAACAGATTGCACTGAATCTATATCAAAAGCATTTATTACTGGTTGTTTAAACTTGTCTGTTTCACAGAATACCTTTATTTTCTTCTGTTGGATGGCTGGTGGTTAAAATATTGGCATTTTAAGATTGAAATTTCATGCAGGTTTTAAACAGTAAATTGAAAAAAACTTTGCATCAGACCATACTGTCTACATACATAGTTAAAAGCAACAGTCTTGTAACATCCAGGCTTCATATTTGATCATATCTCAGCAAGGATTTGAGCAAAAAGAAGCATATTTCCATCTCCAATATCATTTATATGCAATTTAATATGGAAATATAGGGAACGGCCCAAATTGACAACTTGTTATTTTAAGCTTGACATTGCTTAAGACCATGTAAAACTCATGTGTTATGCTATTTGAAACTTATATTTACATCAAAAGAACATTTATGATATGTAAAATGTTTTGTTTTAATTTAACAACTTCAGAAAATTGTTGTAAGTGGAAAATATTACATTTCATATAAGGCCTCACTTCATTTGAAAACCTCTATTTTTAGGCATAGGCACATATAAAATTAACTTTTGTCAAATTTTTATAAGTCTCATACATTAAGTATGCTATCATGTACTTTGAATAGATAATATCTTATCCATTGAGACATTAAAAAGTGCAATTTGGTGTTTTTTTGGGATTTTTGAAGCCAAAATTTGAAAGTTGAAATTGTTCTATTTCAACGTCACAATTCAGCAACCAAAGTTGAGATATAAAAAATGCCACATTTTCTATAATATATATCATATGGCTTTGAAACTTTGTAAACTGACTCATAATACACTAAGCTTAAATCATGCCAAGTTTTATTGGAATTGGTCAAGTTTTTGGCCCCTAATAGGCCCAAGACCACAATTAATGACCCCGCTTTTCGTTGTTCACGAATATAGTTCCCTTTAATTATAGTGTATTTCTTCTTAAATTTTTTTCTTTCCTTTTCTCAAACATTTCTTAGCTTTTATAAGGTGGAAATGAAAGAAGAGAGGTGAAATAAATTTTTAGATGTTTAATTTTAACTGATTTTGATATGGAAAGAGTGATTAGGTCAGGTGCAAAAAGGTGATATTTACAGTTTTCGGAACATCTCTTGACTTGTCCATAGGGGTATGGATGTGTATTGGCTAAATTTGTAAGTTTTATACGTGCAATTTTTCTGAAACTTGGACATATTTTTGGACTTGTACTGTACATTACACACACAAAAAATTAGACAAAAAGAATAGGCAAATTTTTTTTAATGCGACAAAACGTTATAAAGAAATGATAGAGGAATTAATTGTGGTCTTGGGCCATTAACTGTTGTAAAGGGAGATAATTACATGAATTTACTGTTGTAAAGGGAGATAATTACATGAATTTACTGATGTAAAGGGAGATAATTAAGAAGTTATAAAAGATTCTCTTTATACCGTAAGTTGTGACTTGCATATTTTCTACATTTCCTGGATTTAAACCTGCTGCCACTTGTCCTAACTTCCTACCAAGTACTACCCATGGTCGAGATTCTGGACTCAAAGCATTTGTCATGGCATGAGCATTTATCTGCAACATAAAACAACAAAAGTGTGAACTGAAACATCATGACAAAAATTTCAAAACACTTTCCATGTTTACATCCGTTCATGAAGACTGTTCTCAAACCTGTTTTCTAAACAGCTAGAAAGATAAATACTACAGTTTGTATGGCAATTATACTTGTACAAATACATTTGTTAGTGGTTGTGTGATACATACCTACATATGTCTAAAACTATCTATTTAGGATAATGCATAGGATAGATGTCCCATTGTGTAATTTTATTAAAAGTAGATATTCAACAGAACAAGAGATCTGTTAATTCAGAAAATTCAAAGGTAAATGTTTGGATGACCTAAAGAGTATGAGCAGACCAAATAAAACCCTTTTTATTTTAATTTGACAAACCAAAAGTAATTTTGAAAAAACTTATTTTTAACCATCTACTTACAGCACCAAATAAACTTTTTCCTCGCACCACATCAACAAATTGTTCTGCAATCTCAACAGCCACTCGTTTCTGTGCTTCAGTGGTACTTGCTCCTAAATGTGGAGTTGCTAATACTTGGGGCATCTTTGCTAAGGTGAAATCTTTAGGTGGTTCACTTTCAAAGACATCTAGACCTGCTCCTCCACATTGACCAGATTCTATAGCTCTCTTGATGGCAGCCTCTTCTATGATTCCACCTCTTGCTACATTTACTACTTTAACACCTTTCTTACACACTGAGAATACTTGGTCATTAATTAAATCTGTAAAGACAAATAAACCTTTACCTTACAGAATGAGTTACTGCTTTAGCATTCATTTACTACAAATGTAGCATACTTGGTCATTTATCAATTCTATACAACAAAGACACAACAGATTTTATCTTAACTAATAAGTACTTGGTTATTGATGAATACTGTATAATAATTTCCAAATCCTGTAGTCTTTTTGTTGGATATGTTTCTCAATACTGGACTAATTTTGATGAATATTGTCTTGTCAACTCTGTTGAATTATTAAAATATCAGGATTATCTGTACCCTTTTATCTTATATGCTTAGATTTCTAATATCTCTATTAGATTATCATTTCAAATAGTCACTTTGCTGAAAAATTGTGAATAATATCAAAATGATACAATCTAAGTGAGATCCTTACATTTCTCAAATATTCTTCAACAGGTATATTTAAAAAAAAAATCTAAACAGGCTTTATCTGAGGAAAAGCACTAATTTGTTTCCAACCAAAGATGCTGTTGACTTCTAATAAAAGAAAATAGACCTAAACATGACCTGGACCACACCGACTTACTTCTGGTCTGTGGAATGAGTGGTGTGTGGACTGTAATATAATCAGCTAGTGGCCAGATCTTCTCAAGTGGCATCCATTCTGTGTTAAACTCTGCACTAACTTCAGCAGGAATGATAGGATCATAACCAATGGTCTGAAAATACAGATGGAAATCAAGTTTGTGATCAAAAACATTATGACTATAAGTTGTTCATTATGTCCATTGGTGTTTAATTTTCTAAAGACTTCAAATAGTCTTTGAACAGATATGTCCTGATGTTCCAGACCACAAAATGACTGTATAGACTGATCTTAATCTTTTTTTAATGAACGATGGTCGCATTGTTTATTTACTCAACATTTCCCCAAGAAATATCACATAAATTCTGTCATAAATGAAAATTTCAAATAGTATTTTGCTGTTGTATATAATTGTGTCAAATGAAAAACAAATTTAAAGCAACTTTATGAAATAATTTTGTGTGAATTCTTATGCTTAAAAAAATCTTGGGAAAACACTATTATAACAAATGCCATCACTCTTACAGCCACAATTTACTTGAAATTTTGTTAATTCTTGGTAATCCTACAATGGCCAGCATTGAGATGTGTAGCCTGTATATATCTTGTAGGGATCAGAATTCTTGGTAATCCTTCAATGGCCAGCATTTAGATGTGTAGCCTGTATATATCTTGTAGGGATCACATGTTCTTATCATAAATCATACTAAATTTACCACTTATTGTTTATCTTTCCTTCAGTATTTTTACTTACTGTCATTCCAAATGACTGCATCCTTAGAGCCACTTCTTTACCAATTCTTCCTAAACCTATAATTGCCAGGGTTTTTCCATAAAGCTCATTACCCATCAGAACTTTTCTTTCACTCCATTTTTCCTCCTTCATAGCTCTATCACCTCGATGTATATGTCTGAAAAATTTACATTTAAATTTTAAGATTTATTTATAACATTTTGTTATGGAGCTACGACAATTAATAAACACAATGGAATTTAACATTATCTAACTACAAAAATATACTATCCAGAGTTCTTGAAATTTTTTTCCTCTGGTGGTCGTTGAGGGAAATATTTTCTGTTGCAAAATACTGAAACTGTGCGAGTCCTTTGCAAATTTTGGTGGACTTATCATAGGATCACCACTTTTCAATAACTCTGACTATCTGTTATGGTCTTATGTTTCTCAAGACAATTTTTTAGGACAATTGGATATTGAACCTCTGCATGTTCTTATATGTATATACTAAGAGGAAAAGACATCTTATTCTGCACATTTTCAGTAAAGATATTTAACTTTTTTAGTCATTGCACATTCTTTCAATACTCTTTAAAAATTGCTTTATAAACTAATATGTGTTCCAAGACAAAACAAGTGAAAATGTAAGCCACTGCTCACTGATGATACCCCGCCAAAAGTGGATAATCTTAATAGTGTAAAATTATGCAAGTGTTCAGTAAACAGGAAGTTGTTGAGTGATGAATCAGCAGTATTTACCTTAATTAATCACAAATCAATGTGCAAGTATGTTCACCAATATTTACCTTGATAAAGCACAAATCAATGTGCAAGTATGTTCACCAGTATTTACTTTGATAATGCACAAATCAATGTACAAGTATGTTCACCAGTATTTACCTTGATAATGCACAAATCAATGTACAAGTATGTTCACCAGTATTTACCTTGATAAAGCACAAATCAATGTACAAGTAAGTTCACTAGTATTTACCTTGATAAAACACAAATCAATGTACAAGTATGTTCACCAGTATTTACCTTGATAAAGCACAAATCAATGTACAAGTATGTTCACCAGTATTTATCTTGATAAAGCACAAATCAATTTACAAGTATGTTCAGCAGTATTTACCTTGATAAAGCACAAATCAATGTGCAAGTATGTTCACCAGTATTTACCTTGATAAAGCACAAATCAATGTAGAGGTATGTTCAGCAGTATTTACCTTGATAAATTAAATTAATGTACAAGTATGTTCAGCAGTATTTACCTTGATAAAGCACAAATCAATGTAAAGGTATGTTCAGCAGTATTTACTTTGATAAAGCACACATCAATGTACAAGTAAGTTCAGCTGTATTTACCTTGATAAAGCACAAATCAATGTGCAAGTATGTTCAGCAGTATTTACCTTGATAATGCACAAATCAATGTACAAGTATGTTCAGCTGTATTTACCTTGATAATTCACAAATCAATGTACAAGTATGTTCCGCAGTATTTACTTTGATAATTCACAAATCAATGTACAAATATGTTTAGCAGTATTTACCTTGATAATGCACAATTCAATGTACAAGTATGTTCGGTTGGTATTACTTTGATAAAGCACAAATCAATGTATAAGTATGTTCACCAATATTTACCTTGATAAAGCACAAATCAATGTACAAATATGTTTAGCAGTATTTACTTTGATAATTCACAAATCAATGTACAAGTATGTTCCGCAGTATTTACTTTGATAATTCACAAATCAATGTACAAATATGTTTAGCAGTATTTACCTTGATAAAGCACAAATCAATGTACAAGTATGTTTAGCAGTATTTACTTTGATAATTCACAAATCAATGTACAAGTATGTTCAGCAGTATTTACCTTGATAAAGCACAAATGAATGTACAAGTATGTTTAGCAGTATTTACCTTGATAAAGCACAAATCAATGTGCAAGTATGTTCAGCAGCGCTAAGAGTGTTTCCACCTGGTGTGCTGAAATTAATAAAGATGAAAATTTGTTAACATACATAAATAAGAAGCTATGTTTCTCTTTTTTTACTTGTGTGTTAGTATGCAACAAACAGCTATGGCTTCCTTTAGTGGCTTCTTAAATCAGTAAATATATTTTGCATGTAAAACCAGATTTGGATAGGTTAAAGTGTTTGTAACAACATGAACAAGATGTATGAATTTTTGTTGAAACTAATAAAAATTTAGAACTATTAAAATATATGCATTTAATCTATAATGGTTTACTTTTACAAACTATGACTTGGATGGAGGAGAGTTGTTGGCACTCATATCCCTTCTTCTTATATCTATTATATAGATTATGGTATTCTCTTTGATTTCATTGGTGTTTCAAAGGACCTCAATCAACAATAAAGAAGCTATATGGAGTATGGTAAACCAGTGTAATGTGGATCTAGAATTGCTTTTAACACAGAAATATGTAATATTTTTGGTTGTGAATATGCTGAAATTTAATAGAAAAGTTTAACTGTATGACAAAACAGGGCTGTACATGGATTCTTACTTCATCACAATAATTCCTCGTTTTGTAGCAACATCACAGTCGATGTTATCGACTCCTGTACCAGCACGACCAATTATCTTCAGGTTGGTTCCAGCATTGATGACATCAGCTGTTACCTTAGTAGCAGATCTAACTACCAGTCCATCATATTTCTATAGATAATAAAAAACATATTCAGCTAAACTCAATAAGAAAGGAATTTTCATAGTATTTTACCAAAATGTTTAAATAAAATCTATGTTATTAAAAAAAAAAAATAAGAAGTGATAATGAGATAGATCTCTAAAGCTTACAACACTAAATACCAAAGACATGTCCTCAACATAGAGCCTGGGCTCATACAGTACAGCAAGCTATAAAGGGCCCCAAATATGTCCATCCTAAAGCATAAATAATTAATGGGTTTTAGAAGAGAAAAAATTCAGAAGTGATAAAAAGGAGAGGTTACTCGATGAAGAATGCTGAACATCACTGATGACAACAGAAAACAGATACATTGTACATGCAATATTCTGTAATTATTAATTACATCATCATACTCCATCTTTAACATGTTTAATTATTCAAAGTAAGCGCTTTAAATCCTCCTCTAAATTCAAAGTAAAAGAGCAGATTTTCTTGTCATAAGATGTAAACAGTTTATGGGATTAGTGAACAGGAAAGAGACATATAACTTTTAATCTTGAATAAATAATTTGTACATTCTAACAAATATACTACCACTAGACAGGATGCAGACTATTGGTAACCAGATTAAAAAGAGTTTAACAGGATCTGCTTTGGATACAATGTAGTGAGGTTTTTTTCATATATAAACCAGGGTATAACACTTATGATATAATATCATATTCATCTTTGAGACCAGTGACTAAGAAAGAAATTTTTAAAATAATATTTTGTGTTTTAAAAAGATCATCCAATAAACAATGAGAGTAACACATTGGAATTCTTCTTTACTTTTATTTTGCAATTACACATTTAATTCATGAAGATTAATGACTTAAACTTTATTACTTGGTACAACTGACCATGGGTACTATCACTATAGTATTTAAAAAAATGGCAGGCAAAGACATGCCATGAAAACTGGTTACATCAGATGATCTGGACACAAATGGTAAACACGAAGTAGTAGCCTAAATGCATGTATATAGACAAAGTGCCATGAAAACTGGTTATAACAGGTTACAATTAAGTTTATTCATACTTCAGACAAAAGTTTTCATTATATGTTTATTTTGTAGATGTATCATTATTCATTATATGATTTCACCAATTTAATTTTGAATCCATATGGAATCATAGAAAAATTGGACTAAACTGACCTCCAAACCATCAATGATTCTGAAATGAGGAGTACCCAAATTGCATCCATGCTTAAATTTGGCATTGTCAAAAGTATAATAACAGAGCTTTTGTTTAATTTTTTCAAATATTTTGAAGAATTGGATATTTTTCCATGCTTACTCTTCGTTTTTTAAGAAAAGGATACTTGTAACATATTGTATTTGCTCATTTTAAAAAGATGATGTTTTGATGACGTCGCATGGTGACGTTTCAGTAGATTTTGCTTTTTCAGTAAACACTTCATCTGTTGATAAATACTATGAACAATTTGTGCATATCTTAATATTTTTACCTATGTTGAAAGATGTGCATAGTATCAAATTATAAAAATACAAAGTGTTTAGTCTCTAGGAAATCTTTTAAGATTTCCGCTGCTACTTTCACTAAAAAGGTGCAATTTGGGTACTCGTTGCAATTTTGGTACTGTTACGTTGGAACCCAGAGATATAGCGTCAAGATTTCTACTCTTGACACATACAATGTAGGTGACCGTGATGCATGCATTAAGGGCATACGATACAGTTACAGGGAAGGTAATGACGTTGCTAACGTAAAATGTTATTTTCGCGACGTCAAACTATGACATATCGGGAAAAGATGCATTTTTCGACTGATTTTTATCATTCAAACTGTTTTAATTTGAAAACGAGTGCATGTACCCCTATTTTTTAAAACAGCAATTTGTTTCATTTTGCAAGGAGATTATGTGACCAAAATTTTATAAAACTGTAAATAGAGCATTTTTTTTAATTTTGATAAACATGCAGCAAAAAATGACGTTTTTTCCCTATTCATGAACATTTGATAAATATAGAGTTATTTCGGAATAAAAGTTGCATAATTTTTAATGATACTTATAAAATACAGAAATTACCGATTATTTAACAAAAAACAATTTGTGTTTATCTTTTAAAACAAAAAAGTTATGTCTTTCTTTCGAAAAAGAAAATACGGACACAAATCTGAATTTTGAGCAAATATACAAAATTTCGACCTCATTTTACTCAAAAAGAAGCACATGAAGGTATATTTTTATTACATATTTGATTTAATCAGATAAAAAATAGCCTATATGCAAATTTTCATCAACTTGTAAATACAAAACTGTATCGTATGCCCTTAAATCATATGAGACACCTGAACTTGATGATACTTACAGGAATTTCCGTCAAAAGTTGTTCTTTCGTTAGCTTAGTATTTTTCACCACTTGAATTCCATTCTTCTGTAAAATTTCGACACACTGAGTGTCAATTTCATCTGTGATTAAAACTGATTGCAACTGAAAGGACATTGTTCTAGTCTTGCAAACACGTTACAGTAATCGATGTTTTCTGTAGCAGTCGGCAATGCAAAACGGTGTATAGTCAAATTCGAGCAAGCACCTGTTGGTGTAAAAGTTCCGACTTTTAAAAATAATCAAATTGTTTATGCAAGTATGATGTACTACGACTTGAAAAAAAGGAAGAACATAAAACATGAACCACTTGGTTCAGTCATAATAGTTATAACAACAACAAATCAGTTGAATGGATAAGTGTAAGCGGACATAAACACTTATATAACACTATTTAGATGTACACCGTTGCGAATGTCATCGGAACTTTTTGATGTCATCCGGAATATTTTGGGAGTTTTCCTTGAAAGTAGGTCAACACTAGTGCATGATGGAAAATTTCACAAAACGTCCAAATGCAATTTTTTCTCAACTGAATATTCAAATTAAATCAAGGACAACCCAATTCCAAGATTAAATAAACTGTTATAAGTGATTAAACCATGGTCCGTCCAAACAACATAATAATATTCATGTTGATGAAGGTGACATGATGTTTTAAAAGTTGACAAAATTTGTGAATCAAATGTGTGACAATAATAAACATTGTACTTCATGAACTTATCTGGAAATATATTTGCTACTGCAATATAAATCATAAGTTGTGAACTGTAAGGTAATATGCTCAACTTTCAGTCATAATTCATTGATATGGCCATTAAAAAAAATGTTACTCTGGCACTGCGGAGAGAACATATAGCTTCGAGATCTAAAAAAATATTATTTTAGTTAATTCAGTAATGAAAGTGAAATAGTGAAATAGTGAAATGATAATTCGCTTTTAGCTCCAATTTGGTTCAATTTTGTCAAAATAAGCAAACTCGGAAACATCGCTGATGAATTATTCACTTGCAAGTGACTGAATAATTCGACCTCATTGAATCTGTTTTCATGCCGTAACTTTCAATTTTACCCTTAGCTAGAGTTTGTTTACGCCTAAATCATACGTGTGCAGTTATCAAACAGAAAAGAATGTAAACATTGAAAATGAAACACGGGTTAATGCTGTAGGCTTTAATAGGTCATGTTTAAGAAGTAAAATCACAAAAATACTGAACTCCGAGGAAAATTCAATCGGAAAGTCCGTAATCACATGGCAAAATCAAATGACAAAACACATCAAAAACGAATGGACAACAACTGTCATATTTTCAAAGAATTTGAGTCTGTTTGGACTTTTTGTTTTTTCCCTACGATACAGGGTAACATAGTTTGCCCCATAACACCGATTGTTCTTTTCATTTAACACTTTAATAGCGCTTAAAGGTTACTACCAGAAAAATTCTGAGCAGATTCTAGATTTCTTTTTTTTTTCTTTTTGAGACTCAAATAATACCATTTCAAATAGAATCAAATCTAAGTAAAGAGTCAGTAAAGTACGAGTCGACCTTTTGCCGCCTTAAAAAAAAATCTCGAAAAGGAGCTCAATAGCATACAGAGGTGGATTTCGAGCCCATTTTTTTCTAGGAAACATTTGGTTGGTTATATCGGCAATCACTGAAGCCTAATCGGAGCGGACATCCTCTTAGACAGTCAGAGTCAGTGGCCCCCCACTTATGAAAATTTCTGGACCCACCACTGACCTATCAAAAATTTTAGCTTATTTTGTTTCTTGGATAATGCCATTGCGACTTATAGTATCAATTTTAAATTCTACATTATTTTCATTTCACCTTCGATCCACAAAAAACATTCGTGTACAGGTGTAACAACGATTAACATTCATGTTGTATATTATTAACGTACTACGGACCCCTTTGATGGTGTCATCAGAGACTCATATACAAATCTATTGGTCCCAGGTGTCATAGAATGCAATTTATAACGAACGATTAGGCAAATTTTACCAAAGATATTCATGATCATTCATGCTTTAGACTAGTCCCAGATTCCAGAATAAAGATAATGGTTTACTTTTATAAATAGTGACTTGGATTGAGAGTTGTCTCATTGGCAATGACATTATATTTTAATTTTGGCATTAAATTTCATTCCCTAGTTTTTGACCCATTTTTCAAGGTTTTCAATTTCTTGTTGGAGGCTGATATGATTTCTTTTCTGTTGATTTCCTTTTCTCTGTATAAGTAACAGTGGCGGATCCAGAACATTTCTTAGAAAGGGGCTGACTGACCTAAATGGGGACCCGCTCTAGTCATGCTTCAGTGATTCCCAATATAATCAACCGCTTTTTCCCAATAAAAGGGGGGGGGGGGGTCAAGATGCGTTCAACATAGTCACCATTTGAATTATTTAGTGAAAGAACATCATCTATATAGCGGAAAGTAGAGTTAAAGGATATTGCTAACTTCTTATCTTTCTTCCTAAGAAGTTCCTGTATGAAGTCAGCCTCATAATAATTAAGAAACAAGTCGACAAGAAGAGGGGCACAATTCGTTCCCATAGGAATGCCGATAGTCTGTTGAAAAACACGTCCTCCGAACGTAACAACATAGGCGGATTTAGGGGGGGGCCAAGGGGGCCCGGGCCCCCCCCCTTTTTGGGAAAAAAATTGGTTGTTTATATAGGAAATCACTGTAGCGTGACTCAAGCGGGCCCCCTCTTAGGTCAGTCAGTGGGCCCCCACTTATGAAAATTTCTGGATCCGCCACTGCACAAATATGTTGTCAATCAAGAAATCAAGAAATTTGATAATGTCAGTTTCAGAGAATTTTTTGTTTGAATCAGAGTGATCTTTACAAAGTAGGATTTATCCCTTCCTCAGACAATATACTTGTATCTTCGTTGGCCATTCTGTTTTATGAAACAAAGAATACCAACTCTTTCAATTTGTCTTTTAGTTCGGAATGTGGAATACTTGTATAAAGTGTAGAAAAGTTATATAGAGATTTCTATAAATACCAGACACGTAAAAACAAAATACCTACCATTTCTTACTCAGGATGAAGGTTATTTCAAAATAGGATGGCAAGGGCGGCTGTTTTTTTCAAGCATTTTTTTAAATTCTTCTAAATTCCTTGATCCTTTCAAAGACTGGCATTTTAATGACAATTTCATTCATGTTGACATATTTTAAGATGGTATCCTGCTTAGCATTTTTCTTTTTTAATTCCTTTTTTATATTTTAGTTTTTAAGATACATGTAATAGCAAAAATGCCCCCCCCCCCTCCCTAAAAAAAAAAGGTATTTAAAATGCTTCGCTGAGCGCAGCCTGTTATGACTGCAGATGTCAAACCCTGAACAGTTGGGGCAAATTTGAACACAATATTCAAGCTTGATACTATCTGAATTTGGATTGTGATCTAATTTTTGACATAATATAGGTTTCTGACACAAAATAAATGCGGTCAAGGATCTTACAAATCTATTGCGCAACACTGCGCAATTGGAGATTTTTTCTTGAAACTTTCAAAAATTTGAAATTTGAAATTTTTGAACTCTTAAAAAAATGAAAAAAAAAATCCCCACCCTCTTCCAACTTTTTAACCCCCCCCTTGGTGCAATTACCCCAAACTCAATCCCAACCTTTCCTTTGTAGTATGGAACCTTGTAGTACAATTTTAAAGAGATCAACATACTTGATTTGATAATTGTCAATGATCTTATTACTTAGTAAGATAGCAAATTTTGAACACTTGGACCCTTTAGGAGCTAGTGACCATTGCTGTTTAAGATATGATTATATGTGTTACTTTAAATACACAGAATGTGGTATAGAGAGATTAAATTACTATAAAGCAGACTATGTTGCTTTGCGAGAAGAGCTTAACATAGATTGGGAAAAGAACTAGATCATAAAAATACAAATGATATGCTAAAAGCTTTTATGGACAAGTTTAACCAGGCTGTGAGAAAGCATGTATCAAAGAGCCGACCAAAAAATTCAACAGATAATACAACACTGACTTAGTAAAGAGACTCTTAGTAGTGTTAGACGTAAGCATATACTTTGGGAAAGATACATGGGAAAAAAGAATGAAGATAGCTCTAGGGAATTTTGCAAGGCAAGAAATAAGGTTGAAAAATTAACAAGAAAAGAGAGAAAAGACCAGGAAAGAGAATTTGCAGAAACAGCGATCACAAATAGTAAAAACTTTTGAAAATAAGGTAATGCTAAAAGAAATCCAAATCTGATTTGTCAGAACTACATAAAACAGAAAACAACACATTAAAAGTTGCAAGTAGTGACTCAGACAAAGCAGACGTTCTTGCTGATTTTTTTAGTAGTGTGTTCACTAATGAAAATGATAAAAATATGCCAATAACGGAAAAGGTAGATTATAGCCAACAGTCAAGTGATGATTTATTAACTAAAAAAGACATAAATTGTTGTTTAATTTGAACATATCCAAATCACCACACCAAAAACTACTATTTGAATTAGCCTCTTTTGTAGCCAAACCTTTATGTATGACTTTCAAAAGTTCATTTGTAAATGGGGAGACACCGAGGATTGGAAGATTGTTATAATAACTGCTTTATCTAAGAAGGGAGATAAGAAATCAGCTTCAAACTACCGTCCAGTTAGTCTCACAAGCATGCAAAATTATGGAGAAATGTATCCTAGCAATCAACAGTTTGGCTTCATGGGTGGTAGATCAACTTGATTTCAGTTGCTGAAAGTCCTAGATAAGTGGACAAAGGTACTTGACAAATGAGGTATATTACACTCGATTTATGTTGACTTCATGAAAACGTTTAACAAGGTTCTACATATGAGACTACTACACAAGATTTAACACTATGGTATCAGTGAGCAAACTACAAACTGGATAAGAAGCTTCCTTAGCAATAGACAACAGTGCGTACAGATCAATGGGTCAAGATCAAGTTGGTGGAATGAAACCACTGGAATTCCCCAAGGCTCTGTATTTGGACACATTTTATTCGTTTTTCTATTCATTAGCGACTTGCCAAACAATGTTATATCATATGTATCCATGTTCGCATACGATACCAAATTATTTAGAGAAATAGTCGACCAGAGAGACCAGAACCTTATTCAGAAAGACCTCGACATCCTATTTGATTGGAGCAAAACTTGGCTATTGAAATCCCACCAGACAAGTGTAAAGTTTTACCGATTAGTGGAAGGAATACTACACACGAATCTCCAAACTACACAATGAAAAAGTATGAAGGCGGTCGCAATGACCTTGAAAATGTTTAATCAGAAAAAGATATTGGTGTAACTATTGACATGAATCTGACATTTGCAAATCAAATTCTAAACCAAGTTTATAAAGCTAAATAGATCCTAGGTCTCACTTGTCGTTCATTTATCCACCTAGACAATCGCACATTTATATAATTATTCAAGGCACTTGTAAGACTGGAGTATGCAAACAGTATATGATCACCCTATAGGAAGGCTGACATTACAAGTATTGAGAATGTGCAAAAGAGAGCGACCAAAATGTTGCCTACAATGAGAGACTTGCCATACGAAGACCGATTACGAAAACTCAAGCTTTGAACCCTCCGTTTCTGCCGTTTACGAGTTGACATGATAGAAGTGTACAAGTTATTGAAAGGGTAATGCGACACTAGAGTAACAAATGCTTTATTGAGGGGGGGCAAGGGGTTTAACTGTTATGCTGTTATGGGGCATTTTAATTCTTTGTTATCTGTTATTCTGAAAATATATTTACTGTTAGCTGTTATTGTCTTATTCTTTGTTATCTGTTATAGGACTATTATCTATTTTGTTATCTGTTATTGTGAGAATCTATTTGCTGTTAACTGTTATTGAAAATTGGAATGTTAGCATTTTGACAGCCAATCTTCCGTCGAAATTGAAGATAATTGAAAATTGTGATTTGAATGGATAATAGTCTCATTGGCACGCTTACCGCATCTTTTAACAATGTATATCTATTGGGGTCTTTCTACTGGTAATATCGGGTGGACCTGTATTTGCAGAAGAATTTCAGTAACATACATCACATAAACATATAAAATCAATTGGACCAAGGACCATTCCAGTATATATTATTATTATCCTTTGTAATAAATTCCATTGTCTGTGAACATGTAGCAGTTTGTACAAATTATAATTCACTTATTACTTGTACAATAACTTATAGTATGGATTTTGTTATATAAAAGGCATTGGTACTCCCTATAGATTTTTTTATTCAATGACCACATAATAATCTTTATGTTGTACTATTGTCCCTGATTTGGGGAGGATTGGACACCAACTAGCATGCTAAAGTTGACGCAGTCACATTCTGTATGTGCCTATTTCCAAGTCAGGAGCCTGGATTCAGTGGTTGTAGTTTGTTACTGTGTTACTAAGTTTCTCGTTCACTATTTTGTGGATAAATTAGGCAGTTAGTTTTCTCCTTTGAATTGTTTTACATTACTAAGTGGTGTGGGTTTGAATTATGGCTTTGGGAATTATACAACATCTTTTTCTTTTAGCATTTATATTATAAGTGCTACTCCCTCTCTTTTCATTTACATGAAAGAGAATCCTGATCACCATATTTTTAAAAGCTTTTTAGCTGCTTCACATGGCGAAAATTGAAGCTCAGAAACCATTGATGCAAATACAGATGTGTCTTCAGTTTAATTTTTCGACAAATACCCTTTTTAAAATCCTTCAGCTTCTCCATTGCTGTACCCAAATTTTCCATATATTATAATTTCACATAAGATACATGATTGGTTTTTCACTTGGTGTCATCCAAATTTTCACTAGGTCCAATTTCTATTATACTATCAGAATTGTCACTTGAGTCAATTTCTATTATCAGAATAACCACAACTGGCATGCGTGTTTCAGTTACATGTCCTGTCTCCACTGATCTGGGTATTTTTGTATTTTATAAGTAAGTTTTATCATGAGGTCATTAAATAAAAAAAATATATTGTGCATCAATGTTTTTTTTATTACTTGTAAAGTATATATATTGCTTTTCAGAAAAAAAATAATCTAAAAATCAAATTGATAATAAAGTTTCACTGGCTGCACTATTTTCAAAAATTAAATAAAAAAATCTAAATCATTAAAAATTGATCCCTCAAATGCCCTAGATTAAAAATATCCCTATATCAAAAACAGAAACTAGTAATTTCGTTCAGAAAAATTCAACATCCAAGTTACGGAAAAAAAATCAACCAAGGCAGAACTGCCTCAACGGCCGAAACGTCTTGTTTGCACAAATTTTCTAGGTCCATACCACAAGTTATATACTAAGATCTACGAGTCATCTACTGGATTGGTCTTTGACAGATTTATTTTCATATTTCATTACTGTTATCTGTTATTATCCCTTTTCAATTCCTTGTTATCTGTTTTTCACCAAATCAATTCACTGTTTTGCTGTTATGGGGACCCCCCTTGCCCCCCCCCTTTATTAGAGACGCACAACAAAACTAAAACGACTCAATGAAACTTATGAAACAACGACGTCGTCTGGATCTGAGGAAGTATTTTTTCACAAACAGAGTAGTGGACATATTGAAGAAGTTATATCAGCAAAAACTTTAAACTTTCAAAAATAAATTAGATAAATGTTGGGCCAACCAACTATTATTGTATAATTTTGAAGCAGAATATGAAATCTTATCCAGTGGCGGATCCAGAAATTTTCATAAAGTGGGGGCCCACTGTTTGCCTAAGAGGGGGCCCGCTCCAGTCACGCTTTAGTGATTCCCTATATAAGCAACCAATGTTTTTCCCAAAAAAGGGGGGGGGGGGCTAAATCCGTCTGCTTTCCGGAAGTGAGAAACGTACAATTAAATACAACAATGATGAAGAAGAGCAGACTGTAATGGTACAACAGTGCCATCGTTCTGAAGATGCATAGGAATCCATAGGTAAACACAAGTTATGGTCTGGAAACTAGAAAAAATGTTTGTTTTTGGCCCTTTTTGTGCCCCTAACTCCTGAACGACTAACGATTACAGTCATGTTGAATAAGTTGTAGATCCTATCTTGCTGGTCATAATTTTTTTGCCATTTACAGTTTCTATCTATATATTTCAAATTTCAAGATAATAGGCCAAAAAGGGAAATACAATGTCCATAAAGCGCAATAACTACAATAATGAGGTGACTTATGATTTCAACAATGTTGTTTTTCGAGCTTGTCTTGCTTCACATTTTAAACCGGAAAATTCTATTAAAAGATTTGGGGATGTACGGCGGGCGGTTGGACAGGTTCCAAGCAGTGTGTGTTCATAAACATGAAAACGCTTTGACGATTTATTTTCAAAATTTAGATATGTTGTTTCCTGAGATTTAATGGAGGTCACCCTGAACGGACGAATAAACAGATGCACAGACAGAAATAAATTGCTTCGCCAAGCGCAGCTGGATACGACTGCAGAGGTCCAAACCATTGGGGTAAAAATGGACACAATATTCACGCTTGATACGTCTGAATTTGGATAGTAATTAAATATTTGCCACTTAATAGGTTTCTGACACAGAATAACTGTAGTCAAAGAACTTAGAATTGGTTAGATGATTTTGACTTTTTATTCTTTTTTTTTTTTTGCTTTTATGCAATACACTATGCTGTTGCATATTGACCCCAACCCGATAATAACAAAAATTGTATCACCCCCCTTTGTTTTGCAAAAATATATAATATATAAAAAAATCTTTTTAATTTCTAAAATCTGAAAAATTTATCCCCCCTTTTTTTCAAAAAATTCTTTTGCACAAGATATGGTCATAATTTCTATTCAAATTTCCATTGGAGATGCAACCATAATAACATACTTAAATACACCATAAAAGTCTTAAAAGAGAAAATTAATATTCCTTAATCAGCATAAATTTAATCAGTGGCGGATCCAGAACTTTTCCTAGGGGGGCCCGCTCCAGTCATGCTTCAATGATTCCATATATGTTCAACCAATTTTTTTCCACAAGGGGGGGGGGGGGGCCGAAGGCCCCCAGGCCCCCTGGATCTGCCTATGTTAATAGTAACTTCTTTAAAAGTAAATTGACAGCTAATCACCCCAAGACAATACAAAAGTTCTATTATATGATTTTAAAGCAGTGTAAGGGAGGTAATATGTTTGGATTATCTCAATATATTTGGATTACCTCCCTTACACTGCTTTAAAATTGTCTTAATTGTCTATTAGCCAAGAAACCCTTGTTTCCCTCGCCCTCTTTTGCCCCTAATTCCTCAACAGCTAGACCCATAACCCCTAAAGCCAATCCTAACCATCCCTTTGTGGTATAAAAAATTGTGGTATGATTTCAGAGTGATCCATACACTTTTAAACCCAAGTTATTGTCTGGAAACTAGAAAAATGCTTTTGTGGGCCTCTTTTTGGGCCTTAATTACAAAACTGATTGGACCATAACCCCAAAAATTACTCCCAACCTTCCTTCTGTGGTTATTAACATTGTGTTTAAATTTCATAGATTTCTATTTATTTATACTAAAGTTATTGTCAGGAAACCAACTGTCTTCGCTGACAACGACAACGTGCTACCAATTTAAAACCACAAACTCTTTTTTGCGGTCGTATCAAAACATTATGCACTGAAGTGTGGCATAAAAACACAGGCACTTGTTGGATAGTCAATCTTCCTGTGAATAAAAAGAAGATAAGTATGATGTAATTATGAAACTGTATCAGTGTTTATGGACCAAATAACTATAAAAAAGAACTGGTGAAAAGTATGATGAATTTTTGTAACTGTATCAGTTTTTTTATCGACCAAATAACTATAAAAAAGACTGAATATAAAATATGATGAATTTATGTAACTGTATCAGTGTTTTTATCGACCAAGTAACTATAAAAAAGACTGAATATAAAATATGATGAATTTATGCAACTGTATCAGTGTTTATGGACCAAATAACTATAAAAAGACTGAATATAAATATAATTAATTTATGTACCTGTATCAGTTAACTAGGTTTACCATTTAATAGGTTTACCATTTAGTTAAATAGGTTTACCATTTAGTTAAATAGGTTTACCATTAAGTTAAATAGGTTTACCATTAAGTTAACTAGGTTTACCATTTAGTTAAATAGGTTTACCATTTAGTTAACTAGGTTTCCCATTTAGTTAACTAGGTTTACCATTTAGTTAAATAGGTTTACCATTTAGTTAACTAGGTTTACCACCATTTAGTTAAATAGGTTTACCATTTAGTTAACTAGGTTTACCATTTAGTTAACTAGGTTTACCATTTAGTTAAATAGGTTTACCATTTAGTTAAATATTATTTTGTCTCATTATCAATCATACCATATTTTTGTTTCATATTGATCTAAAATATATAGTCTATTCCCTCCATTATATATTTAAAGATACTGAATAATAGGATGTTTAATTTTTTATTAAATAACTGGCTATGGAAATGCAACATGTCACAGAACTGAATTACTCCAGTTGTTTAATTTGTTCAAGTATGTCTAATCCACTACTCCAGTTCAGTATTTGAGCTTTCAGTTGAGGTAATTCTTCCTTTGAAGATTCTGAGGATTCTGGATTTTTCAATTTCTGAATTTTCTTCCATAATCTGAAATTAATTCTTGGACACACATAATCTGTTTCCTTTAATGTTAAAGCTGGACAGAAATCATTAGTTCCATCTCCTATGTAGAAGATATAATCAAAGTTAATTCCTTCTTCTCCTCGCTTTTCTAAATAACTTTGTAAAATATTCCCTTTACATAGATTTATGGTACTCAAGTCACACCAGTCTTGATGGTGATAATATTCTATTTTTAGACATCCAGTATCATCAAAGAAAGCAGGATTTGTGAATACTTTAGTCACCATTTTTTGTAATTGTGTATGCTCTAGAATCATATCTATGAAAACTGAGTTAGAATCAGATATTATTATTATTTCATAACTTTTGTCGTTACAGTATTTTAATAAGTCTGCCATGCCTTCTGTTAACAGAATTTCTTCCATACACTTTCTTATGTCATCTTCTTTTATTCCTGAAAAAAAAAATAGATCAAAAGACTTACCAATAAAATTTATGTAAGGTGACTTGAAGGTACTAAGCTTAAGGAACTATTATAAATAAAATGCCGAAGTATACATAGTACCAAATAGTAAAATACTTAGTTATGTATATATATATAGTTATGGAAACAATTCTGATTATAGATAATTAAATAAATACTAAAAGGAACATTATTAGCATTGGTGAGTCTAGATTACCACAATGCCATCTTTGGGCCTAATGAAGAGAACCTAGATCTATTATAGCTACAGAGCTTTCAAAAGATTTCCTCTTAAGATTTTCTATAAGACTTTTTTGTGGACATAACATTTAATATCTGTACTTTGTTTCTCTTATAAGATCATTGTTTACCATCATATTATAATACAGAGAGTATGTCTGCTAACCCGTACATATTTAAATTTAAAGAATGTCATGCTCCACCGTATATGTAAAGAGGAACTTTTGTAGATTTAAAAAAAATGCTACAGAATGTTAACTTTTCACCAATCTCCCATTTGCTGTTGTTATTTAATTTTAAAGCCCCACCCCAAATCAACTTAAAAACATGGAAAACTGCTTCTCACATACAAATAGTATTCTACATCGACATATAAAAAACATTGAAAAAAGTTTGTATAGACCATAGCACTTCAGCGTGACCATCATCACACATCGACGTTACTATCAACAAGATAGCGTCACAATGCCACCATCGCACTTGAGCGTGATAAAAAACACACTTCAGCATGACCACCATCGCACCTCAGTGTTACTATCAACAAGATAGCGTCACAATGCATCCATTGCACTTCAGCGTGATAAATCAAAGTGCTGGATAGCACATGTGGAAAGATTGGAAGATGAGTTTGAATAATTACATATAAAGGTATGGTGCGGACAAAAGAACATCAATAAAACAGTATTGCTGAAAATTGCATAAACAGCAGGTCTCTAGCAGGAATAAAAGTGCTTTTCCAGTATCAAGATAAAATGAGCTCAAATTAAATAATATGAGTCTCTTTATTTGCACAATTTTATTCAAACTGCAATATAATTTAATCCAAATATAAATGTGGCCTGTTTTGAACATGTTTAAAAAAAAAAAATTGCAAATCAAAAATTCTTCTAGTAAATGTTACCAAATCCTTGTAAGACATATATAAGTTCTAGACCAACAGCTAAGAACTTTAAAGTGTCAACAAAAATAATCATGAAATGTTGTTTTGGGGCATTTTGTTAGTTGAAACATTAAGTTATATGACATTGAAGATTAAGAGTTGTAGAGTGCTTTTTGATCAATTTATAAAGTATTAATTCAGCACAGGGCATTGAAAACAAATTAAAAAAAAACTTATTTTATTGAAATGCTGATTTTTCTTGATAGCAAAAATATATCTTCACTTCTTATAAAAATTCAAATGACTAAAATAGACATAATGATTGATGGGGAATAAATTAATAAAAAATGGTTTGTTATAATTAAAAGTTTTAAAATTTTAAAACTGTTTCCAGCCAATTTCTGATAAAAAAAAAGTGAACTGACCTAAATTGTTGATTTATTACAGATGATTATTGGTTTATCGAGTAAATTATAGGCCTAACTTGAATACCTTTTATATATTCATATTTATATTTCATTTTTTTTTTAAAGATCGTGTTAATCCTTAATTAATCCTTTATCTTTCAGACATAATTTACAGAATAACTTTATGTAATGTAGATCAAAAGTAATAGGCAATAAATAAATCTATTATCCTTATATATCAAGCATCTAATATGCATGATATATACATTTGTGTATTCAATTATGAGGTCAAATATTTGTGTATTGAAATGTATATTGGGTCTGTATAATTATGTAACACTGATGTTGATAAGTAATGTGGTCAATTTGATTGACAGTTTAGGAGGTAGGCCATTGTAATTTAAGGTCCACCTTGTCCCTGATTGTTTGGTGATAATGACAGTTGTCAATCATACTAGTATTATATCAATACTCAATTACCTAATCAAAATGCTTTAAAAAAGCCTGCACATCAACACACCTTAATTACATACATTCTTGAATGTACTGCTCCATAAATATACCCATTTTTTACAGTTTATATGTGTATTATGTGCACATACATGAGAACTAAGGGAACTATATTTCAGTGTGAATACATGCAGAAATAGTAGCTAACCTGTTGTGTTGTTAGGGAGGCCAGTACCTAAGGAAAGATTTAGAACAAGTTCCAATCTTTCCAAAAACGCACTTCAGCATCAAACCATCACACCTCAGCGTGACCATCGTGATTCGGAGTACCATCGCAGTTCAGAGTCCTTCATATATAACTGGCATTAATTGTGATAAGTATAATTATGTTCATGATATAAATCAAATAAGAACATACCAATATCATATAAATATTGAAAAATAGATCCCATGTACTCTGTCCATCCTGTTGAACTATACAGAGCCTCAATGTGATCAGGGAGTTTCCCATCTGGTGCTAATCTCTTCACCCATAAATCACTGTTTTCATCTATAAGGGTATGATCAAAGTCAATTGCAAGCAACATTTTTCTTGAATTTTCCATCTAAAAATAAATTAAATTAATAATTTTAAACATGTTAAATATGTGCAGTGAATGAGTATTTTAACCTTAAGTATACGGATTTGTAAGGCCACAATTAAAAATATTTTGGTTTGCCCAAACCCTACCTAAAGTTGAGACAGTGGGTGGGTAGGTAGGTAGGCATTTTCATTCTTTTTTTCTTTTTTTTTAAGAAATTGAAGTATCAGATGTTTATTAGTCATCATGCTTATCTGATTAAAAAAAAACTTCAAATCAGGACAATAAAAGAATTTGAGTAGGCAGCTTTTTTCTGGGTAGGTAGGGTTTGGGAAAACAAACCTATTCTTTTTTATGGCCTAATGTTTATTGTATAGATTTGATATGGGGAAGTGTTATAGGAGCAGTGTTTAGGACATTCTTGTTTGATGAAAAAACATTTATAGAGGTTTACATTAATTGTTAATTATGATGAATAAATTGAAATGGTCACTGTTAGTATCAGAAATAGTGTTGTCATATAACAATATGAGTAAGTTTAGAACAGAAATGAGGGGTAGAGTTGTACAAGAAGGTTACAGCAAGCTAAATTTAAGCACATAAATATGTTATGTTCCTTTGAACATTGTAAACTAAGAACATATATACAAATGTATTATACTGTATACAATTTTACAAGAAGTATTTTACAAATTAAAATGTTAACTTTAATTGTTAAAATGTATGTCTGGATCTCTTAACTTAAAGTTCATGATGTGGTTAACGAAAAATTTAAATGTCAATCCAACAACTCCAAGAGAACTTTTAAGAATGCAAATGTATTAATATCTGTTTGATAAGTCTAATTTCGGTGTCTGCATATATTATACTTGGTATATATAGTTGTCATGGAAACTTCTATAGCTAGAACATTGTAAAAAGGAAACTCTTAGAAAACTGAAGAAGGGAAACTTCTAGAATACTACATGTACATAAGTTTAAATTATACATTGTAGATCATTCCAGAATTTATATCGTGTTTGTTCCTGAAACAGTTATATTAAAACTGATTTTAAACATTAATAACATTATTTTGTAAACAACTACAAATGTAGTGGTTACAGAGAAGTGCGATGGTTTATACAAACTTTTTTCAATATTTTTTTTATGTACATGTATATAATTCTATATAAATCTTTTCTTAAATTCTTATTCTCTTATAATTGTTACGAATTTACTGTTTAAGAATATAATAATAGTTCTACAGTTATATATTTTCCGATATCTCTATTAGTTTCCCATATCATCTTTTTATCGTTGAAAACTGTATCTAAAATCACCCCTTTATCCTTGGTTGCTATCAGACGCTTTACCTGTACAGTTGTTGCTAGGGTGCTCTCTTCGAGGTCCGCGTTAGAAGTATAAATAGTAGGTAGCTATTCAGTGTAAATTGTCATTCTTATCGGAGACGTTGATAGAAGAAGACTAGAAAGGTAGGACCGTTAATGTTTGAAGACGAGAAGCAGGATTTGTCAAACAAAGTGGAGTGTTTGAAACCTGTTGAGAAAATATAAATAGTTTCGGTTCCGTAGAAGTTGTATAAACAGGGTTAGTGCTAAGGTTTTGCGTTCCACATCTCTCACTATTGCAGTGAGTGTTTGCTGTTAAACCATACCTTAGTGCTACCCTGTCCAACAGTTATATAAATATATTTTAATAAAGTTCATACGTCGAAAGTTTACAACAGTTTGAATAGTTTCCATACATTCGTTTTATTCAGGTTTCAGCCCGTTGATACATTTCGGTTTCAGACCAGTTCCAAACATTTAGGTCTCAGACTAGTTCCAAACATTTAGGTTTCAGACCAGTTCCAAACATTTAGGTTTCAGACCAGTTCCAAACCGTCAGACCAGTTTCATACATTTAGGTTTCAGACCCGTTCCATACATTTATGTTTCAGACCAGTTTCATACATTTATGTTTCAAACCAGTTCGATACATTTAGGTTTCAGACTATAGTTTCAAACTGTTGGTTTTAAACAGTATTAGACTGAAAGTGTTTTTAAACAGTTTTCAATTCAACAAGTTCGGGTTAGGTTGATAGGTGTTGAAATTCGTTTTATGTAGTATAGTATTTGTTTCATATTTGATAGTGATAGTGTAAACTTTTTATTGACTTTAGAACTTTTGAATTGCTTTTCAAATCCCAGGAAACTGGTACGAACCCGAGGATAAAAATATCTAAACGTCCCCGCCCGGTTACACGTTACAAATGGTGGCTTAGCGGTGGGATTTGTCTAGCATTTCTCAAGCGTATTTTGTATATATATATATAAATTGTATGTTATCATGAATTCAAATAGGAAAGATAGTGTTTTATATGATCCTGACATAAGTTTAACTGAGGAACAGTTAAGTCAGGAAATAGATATTTTAACTGCCGAATTAGAAAAATATCGGCATGTTAAAGACAGATCAATTTCCCATGTTGATACACCCCGAACAGTGTTTAGACATAGTGATTCGGGGATAGGTTCAGTCAGGCGTTCCGAACAATTGTCAAAACAAACAAACTCTCCGATTTATGAAAAAAATGTAAGTAGTAGTGTAAATGGAGGCGGTTTAGGAGCCCGACCTAGATCTTCAGTCAGGTTTGAAACATCAACACCTGCTACAGAAAAACATTTTATTGAACAATTACAATTCCCAATTAATGACAAATTTGTCACAAAAAGAGCAAGTAAAACTGGTTTAACTCGTGATACCGAGTTTTGTGAAGATAAACAATCCTATGCTTCGGATGGATACAAAAATAAAAACATAGTTAAAACTGCTACCTATGATGGGAAAGGTCCTTGGCTTGACTTTAGGTCACATTTTGATGCCTGTTCCCAAATTAATAACTGGACAGACAAAGAGAAAGGTCTGTATTTGGCCGTTTCTCTCAGGGGTCAGGCTCAAGGTGTTTTGGGAAACTTAACCCAGGAGTCTAGACAAGATTTCAAAGAATTGGTTAAGGCATTAGAAGAGCGTTTTTCTCCGTCTAACCAAACGGAGCTGTACAGAACTCAGCTCAGAGAGAGACACCAGAGAGCTGTAGAGACGTTGCCTGAGTTGGGCCAAGACATAAGAAGGTTAACTAACCTTGCATATGCAACTGCACCAAACGAAGTGCGGGAGACATTGGCAAAAGAACAGTTCATAGACTCGTTAATAGATTCGGATATGAGGCTTCGAATAAAGCAGGCAAGACCTACTGATTTAAATGACGCTATCAGACATGCAGTTGAGCTTGAGGCTTTTAACAAAGCTGAAAGCAAAAGGATTGAAGGTCAGGGATATTTAAGAACTGCGTCTGAAAATAGACACAGTGCTGACAACATGACAAGTCAGCTTTTGAAAACAATGTCAGAGACATTAATAGAGTTGCAAAAAGAAATGAGAGACTTGAAACAAAACAATAAAGGTAGGAAGCAGGGTGGTGCCCCGCAGCCCTTTCCATTTAGGTGCTATGCTTGTGATGAGGTAGGCCACAGAGCTTTTGACTGTCCTACTTATCCAAACTTTCAATATAATTATCAGCAACCTAGGTATCAGACCAAACCTAAAACAAGGTATACTAACCAAAACTATGAAAATTTAGATTTGACACCGGGAAAAGTGGGGGTCCATAAACTATCTCCTGATGCAGGTATGTTCTTGAAAGCAAAAGTAAACGGAATTGTCACAGACTTGTTAATAGATACCGGGGCCACAGTTACAGTTATCTCCACTAAAATGTTTCAGAAAATGTCAAATATGCCACGTATAATTCCAACTGAAAGGGATATAATTACAGCTAATGGAGATTCCTTGCATGTGTCAGGCAAAACTGAACTTGAAATTGAAACTGACAAGTTCAAATGTACAAACACGGCCATAGTTGCTGACATTAATGTAGACTGTATACTAGGGTTAGACTTCTTGAGGACACAAGAAGCTAACATAAATATATCTAAGGGGACTCTAACTATCAAGGGACACGAAGTTAGATTTTATGTCCAAGGTCACATAGGCTGTTATAGAGTTGCAGTATCAGAAACTGTTAATATTCCCCCTAGAAGTGAGATTGTTGTGAATGGAGCTATAACTGATGACGTTCCTGACTCATTTGAAGTAGGGATTGTTGAACCTGCCGATGACTATAAAAGAACTGATAAAGCAATAGTAGGTAGGGCTCTTGTTGCAAAAAGTAAAAACATTCCGCTTCGACTTATGAATTTGTCTTCACAGATTCAAACTTTGTACGGCGGAACGATCATTGCTAAAGTAAGTCCGGTTGACAAAATTTCAGAACCTAATTTTGATTTAAATCAAACATCAGAAACCCCTGTCCCTTCACATTTAACAGATTTATACAATGAAACGGCACAGGATTTAACTAAGGTCGAGGCTGCAAAAGTTAGAAAACTTTTACAAAAGTTTTCACACATATTTGCCAAACATGACGCAGACTTCGGAAGGACAAATATTGTGAAACATAGTATTGAGGTTCAAAATGCTAAGCCCACAAGAGAACCTCCCAGAAGAGTTCCATATCATCTTCAGGGGGAGTATGATCAGGCTATAAATGATATGCTAGATAAAAATGTGATAGAACCGTCAACAAGTCCTTGGGCATCAGGGGTGGTACTTGTTCAGAAAAAGGATGGATCGACACGCTTCTGTGTTGACTATCGTAGATTAAATAAAGTTTCCACCAAAGATGCATATCCTCTTCCCAGGATTGATGATTCATTGAATCAGTTGTCCGGAGCAAAGTGGTTCAGTACTATTGATATGTGTTCTGGATACTGGCAAGTAGAAGTCGAGGGTAATGACCGTCCTAAAACCGCTTTTGCGACACGGAAAGGACTATTTCAGTTCCAAGTGATGCCGTTTGGACTTTGCAACGCCCCAGCCACTTTTGAACGATTGATGGAAACCGTACTAGCAGGTTTGCAATGGGAGGTTTGTTTAATATATTTAGACGATGTAATTATTTTCGGAAAAACCTTTGATGAAATGTTAACAAACCTTAGTTCAGTTTTTGAAAGACTCTCAACTGCAAATCTAATACTCAAACCAAGAAAATGTAAACTGTTTGCAAAACAGGTAAAATACTTAGGTCACATTGTTGCAGAAAACGGTATCTCAACTGACCCAAAGAAAATTGAGGTTGTCAAAAACTGGCCAGAACCAACAACTGTTACAGAGTTGAGATCATTCATAGGTTTTTGCAGCTACTACCGCCGGTTTATAGAAAACTTTGGTAGCATAGCAAAACCTTTACACAGCCTTACACAAAAGGGTAAGACATTTGCTTGGACAGATGAATGTCAATGTTCGTTTGACAAATTGAAACGGTTCTTGACTAGTGCACCAGTGTTGGCACATCCAGATTTCAAGCAACCTTTCATTCTAGATACTGATGCAAGCGCATACAGTATTGGAGCAGTTCTTTCGCAAATACAACATGGACACGAAAGAGTTATTGCTTTTGCAAGCAGAAGTCTCACAAAAAGTGAGAGGAGATACTGCGTTACAAGAAAAGAACTGTTGGCAGCTGTTTGCTTTACACAGTACTTCAAACATTATCTGCTTGGCAGGAAATTCACAATACGAACGGACCATAGCTCTTTGAAATGGCTCATTAACTTTAAGAATCCTGAAGGGCAGATGGCAAGATGGCTTGAGGTGTTATTTTCCTTTGATATGGAGATACAACACAGAGCTGGTCGTAAACATAACAATGCAGACCCTTTGAGTCGTTTGCCATGCAAACAATGTACACATTGTGAAAATCAAGACGACGATGCTAATGTCATATGCCTTATATCAGGAAATCAAATATCACACGGTGATGTTGAAGACAATTTAAGCATGAAAGATGCACAACGTGCTGATTCTGATATACAAGAAATTAAGACTTGGCTTGAAACTGACAGAAAACCAAGTTTTGAAGAAGTATCAGGCAAGAGCTACGCTGTTCAGTATCTGTACAGTCAACTGAGTAAATTAACACTCAATGATGGTTTACTATGTAGGAAATGGACAATGTATGAATGTTACATTTCCTATTTACAAGCTATTGTACCCCTAAAACAAAGACGGAAGGTGTTACATTTTTGTCATGACACTAAAACATCTGGTCACTTAGGAGTTAGAAAGACTCTTAGTAAAATTAGACAACATTTTTATTGGCCAGACATGCAAAATGACGTAAGACGATACATTGCTGGATGTGAAATATGTTGGAAGCGAAAACATCCAATTAAAAAGAAGCAGGCTCCAATGCAGTTAGTCAAAACGGGTGTTCCAATGCAAAGAATTGCAACAGACATTTTGGGCGAGCTTCCCGAAACAGAAAATGGCAATAAGTATATACTAGTTGTCTCAGACTATTTTACAAAATGGACGGAAGCTTTTCCAATGCCCAACATGGAAGCACAAACTGTTGCAAAAATCATTGTTGAAGAGGTTGTTACTAGATTTGGAGTTCCCCATTACATACACTCTGATCAAGGGAGGCAGTATGAAAGTAAATTGTTTCAAGAAATGTGCAGACATTTAGGAATTACAAAGACTCGAACCACTCCATATCATCCCCAGTCGGATGGTATGGTAGAACGGTTCAACCAAACATTAGAAAACATGCTCAGCGCTTATGTATCAGACAATCATAGGGACTGGGACAAACAGCTCCCGTACGTAATGATGGCCTACCGATCAACAGAGCATGAGACAACTGGGATGAGCCCAAACATGCTCATGTTAGGTAGGGAAAGTGTAACTCCATTAGACTTGATATATTGCATGCCACCAGCTATAAAACCAACCCCTTCAAACATATGGGTATGGGAACTTCGCGAAAGACTAGAGGACGCACATGCCTTAGTGCGCAAACACTCCGACGGTGCGGCAGTCAGACAAAAGACCTATCACGACCGCCGGACGTCATGGGAACGGTTTGAAAAAGATGATAAGATATATGTCTACTTTCCACAAAAGAAGAAAGGTTGTACACCTAAATTTACTTCTTTCTGGAGAGGGCCCTTTCAGATCTTAGGAAAAGTGTCTGAAGTTTTATACCAAGTGGACTGTGGTAGGAATAATCAATCACAAATAGTTCATTGTGATAGACTTAGGAAAAAGGTTGCACAATCAATGAGAGGAGAGGATTCATGCGATGCAAGTGAGGCACATGAACCAGACATAATTGAAGTTGAAAATGTTGAGGAGGTTGAGGAGTTGGTACAGGAGTCGTGTCGACCAAAACGAAATATAAGACCTCCAGCTAGATTTAATGATTTTGTTGTACAAAGTGTTATATAAAAGTCTTTATTCATATGTTTATATGTAAAAACAAAAACAAACAAAAAACAAAAAAAACAAAAAAAACAAAAAAAAAAAACAAAAAAATAAATAGTAACCATATGCAACTAAATATGTTTATGTATTGTTAGATTAACAATTAAGTTTCATTCTTGTTTCAGTACAAAATGCCTCTTACTAAAGTTACAGCAAGGAAGACAAAAGAAGTTAGTTTGGTGTCGCCTTGTATCCTCTGTCAAAAGGAGTTTGGCAGCGAGGAGGATTTGAAGACCCATTTACTTCTCTGTGTTAAAGAAAAATCGGAAATAAGATGTGAAGATTGTGGAACCATCTTTAAAAAGCATGAATATATGAAAAGGCACATGAAAAACATTCACGGTGTAGAGACTGGGAAAAGGAGTTACAAAGTTATTGAAAAGAAAGCTGATGTTTCACAAGATGATCTGGATCAGTATGATCCAGGGAACCTGATAGATGATATTTCAGATAACAGTAGCAGTGCAGTATTAGATACTTCAGATGATTCAGATAGCGATGAGCAGGATTCTGAACGAAAAGCAGGCTATATTGGTGAAGTTACAGACAGACCAGTTAAAAATATTTATGAAGAAGACACATCACAAAAGAAAGAAGAAAAGAAGGTTCATACACCAGAGGATCAACAGAGTGACCCTACAGTAAGGAAAAGGTGTGCCCCATTACCAGTCTCGGCACCAGCAAAACGAAAGTCTCAGTTCTGCATACGTGTAGACAATGTTGATAAAGAAGCGAGTGGAGAAATGACACATCAGAAAACACAAAAGTGTGTTACAAAAGAACAGGCCACACAAACAAATGTAGCCAAAGAAAGGAAAATGGTGAAGATTGTAACAAAATATGTTGAGAACGGTCACCAGATAGAAAAGGTTGAGGAGCATGAGACAGTTTGGATGGTTTGAGAAATTGATATCTGTTTATTGATGCAGGAAGCATCATATATATTAAAACTGTATCATAAAACATGTTTTTTTATTGCTGTTGTTTATAAATGTATATGTCCGTCCGTCGGATGGGGACGTTAAATCCGAGGTCCCGTGTTCAGGAAGTACCACGTCCTGTGCACGTTAAAGAACCCTTTACAACAACTCTTTGAGGGGTCCGTAAGTGGCCTGTTGTGAGGCAAAATTGTTTAAGCCGGTTTTTTTTGACAACACGTCTTTTCAAGTGGTATTCCAAATATAATTTTTGAAACGGTTATATCTGGTCAAAATTTAATTTAAGTTCAGTATTCAGTTACTTGTACAAATGTGAATTAAAGTAGGATATTTTGAAAATAGAACCTTAACAAACAAAACAGAAAGAACATGCTAGTTGAAAGAGGCTGACAGGAACCCCGGAACTGTGAGTAGGCTAAGGTACCCCTAGGTCTGACGCTTGTCGACAGATTGTTGTAGGAAAGCCATTAGTTGGTTATCATGGTATAACTCTCGGTGTACAAACAGTTGCTGGGAGAGATATTCTGCGGAATGAGTGGATACATTGAGGTTTAAAGTAGGACCTTGTTATGGTGTCAGCTAGTGTTAACGAGAACGGTTTTGATGTGTTTTGATTTACTCAGTACAAAATTGTAAACTCATGCGAGGACGCATGAAATCGGAGGCGTGGGTAGTGTTACGAATTTACTGTTTAAGAATATAATAATAGTTCTACAGTTATATATTTTCCGATATCTCTATTAGTTTCCCATATCATCTTTTTATCGTTGAAAACTGTATCTAAAATCACCCCTTTATCCTTGGTTGCTATCAGACGCTTTACCTGTACAGTTGTTGCTAGGGTGCTCTCTTCGAGGTCCGCGTTAGAAGTATAAATAGTAGGTAGCTATTCAGTGTAAATTGTCATTCTTATCGGAGACGTTGATAGAAGAAGACTAGAAAGGTAGGACCGTTAATGTTTGAAGACGAGAAGCAGGATTTGTCAAACAAAGTGGAGTGTTTGAAACCTGTTGAGAAAATATAAATAGTTTCGGTTCCGTAGAAGTTGTATAAACAGGGTTAGTGCTAAGGTTTTGCGTTCCACATCTCTCACTATTGCAGTGAGTGTTTGCTGTTAAACCATACCTTAGTGCTACCCTGTCCAACAGTTATATAAATATATTTTAATAAAGTTCATACGTCGAAAGTTTACAACAGTTTGAATAGTTTCCATACATTCGTTTTATTCAGGTTTCAGCCCGTTGATACATTTCGGTTTCAGACCAGTTCCAAACATTTAGGTCTCAGACTAGTTCCAAACATTTAGGTTTCAGACCAGTTCCAAACATTTAGGTTTCAGACCAGTTCCAAACCGTCAGACCAGTTTCATACATTTAGGTTTCAGACCCGTTCCATACATTTATGTTTCAGACCAGTTTCATACATTTATGTTTCAAACCAGTTCGATACATTTAGGTTTCAGACTATAGTTTCAAACTGTTGGTTTTAAACAGTATTAGACTGAAAGTGTTTTTAAACAGTTTTCAATTCAACAAGTTCGGGTTAGGTTGATAGGTGTTGAAATTCGTTTTATGTAGTATAGTATTTGTTTCATATTTGATAGTGATAGTGTAAACTTTTTATTGACTTTAGAACTTTTGAATTGCTTTTCAAATCCCAGGAAACTGGTACGAACCCGAGGATAAAAATATCTAAACGTCCCCGCCCGGTTACACGTTACATAATGCTGTTTAAACTTTCCTGAAATTCCAACTTAACTGCTGATTATTTTGTGAAGAAACAACATAAATAACTACCTGTGTAGAGTTAAAACAACACACTTGTTAAGTACGGTGCAGACCGGTGAAACCGTGAACCTAAGATTTTTGACTTCAATTCATTCAACTGATAAAACCAATTATTGGATAATATTGTGTGAATACATTCGTAACAAACTTTTATTTCATAAAATTAAAAGTTTGTAGGGTTTCACCCTCAAGATTTTGTGTAATCTTTGTCCAAAATTGGGGAAACCCCTGTTCTGAGAATTCCTCCAATGTCCGGTGATTTTGTGCATGCCTACCAAAAAGAATTTATTTTGAATAGAGGAAAGATTAGCTGCTACAAAAGGTAGCTAAATTCAAATTAAGCACACTGCCAAGGATGCAGAGCAAAAATTATTTCAATCTGATAAAAATTTGACTTAAGTAAAACAAATTTTATCTGATTTTGTATTTTTTTTAATGGACATTGGCCAAATATTGTAAATCACGGGATTGCAGTTATTATTTCGATCTGGAACTTATCAATTTTACTCTTTTTTATCCCTTCAGAATGTTAAAACAATAACAAGAACAATTTTATTTGCGTTACCTTGTTGATATAATGAAATCAGCTTCTGCACGTATCACTGGCCGCGGGGACTCCACTGTGTGTAAATTGATATGAGGACCAAGTCCCCAATAACAGTAGAAAATTTAAAAAAAAAAAAAAAAAATCAGGAAAATTTTCCCGATATTTTCATTGTACTAATGAACTCAAAATCGTTCAATTTTTGTCAAGCCTGCAACTTTTGTTGCAGAAAGCTCGACATAGGGATAGTGATCCGGCGGCGGCGTTAGCTCACTTCTTAAAAGCTTTATATTTTAGAAGGTGGAAGACTTGGATGCTTCATACTTTGTATATAGATGCTTCATGTTACGAAGTTTCCATCAGTCACATGTTCAATGTCCTTGACTTCATTTTCATGGTTCAGTGACCACTTGAAAAAAAAGTTCAAATTTTTTGTAATGTTGAATTCTCTCTTATTATAGGTAATAGGATAACTATATTTGATATGTGCGTACCTTGCAAGGTCCTCATGTCTGTCAGACAGTTTTCACTTGACCTCGACCTCACTTCATGGATCAGTGAACAAGGTTAAGTTTTGGTGGTCAAGTCCATATCTCAGATACTATAAGCAATATGGCTAGTATATTCGGTGTATGGAAGGACTGTAAGGTGTACATGTCCAACTGGCAGGTGTCATCTGACCTTGACCTCATTTTCATGGTTCAGTGGTTATAGTTAAATTTTTGTGTTTTGGTCTGTTTTTCTCATACTATATGCAATAGGTCTACTATATTTGTTGTATGGAATGATTGTAATGTGTACATGTCTAGCGGGCAGATGTCATGTGACCTTGACCTCATTTTCATGGTTCAGTGGTCAAAGTTAAGTTTTTGAGTTTTGGTCTTTTTATCTAATACTGGGTGTATGGAAATATTTTATGATCTTAATGTCAGTCGCACAGGTTTTATTTGACCGTGACCTCATTTTCACGGTTCATTGCACAGTGTTAAGTTTTTGTGTTTTGGTCTATTTTTCTTAAACTATAAGTAATGGGTCAACTATATATGTTGTATAGAAGCATTGTTAGCTGTACATGTCTGCCTGGCATGGTTCATCTGACATTGACCTTATTTTCAAGGTTCATTGGTCTTTGTTTAGTTATCTTAGTTAATGTTAAGTTTATGTGACAGTTGTAATAAAGCTTAGCTTTTTACTATCAACATAATATCAATGATTAGTATAGAAGGCGAGACATTTCAGCGTGTCCACTCTTGTTTTTTTTGTTGCGTTTTTGAATTTCCGGATCTGCGCAGAAATCTACTTCCGTTTTCGTTCTTGTATGCATGAGACTTTGAATAAAATGTATATTTATCAGTTTAAGATAGGAACTCAATACTAGTCTAATTCATTTTTAAAAATTGTTTGTAATAAAAAAAAACATTACCTGATGACAGCATTTCTTTGTTTACATTGAATATGACGTCATAACTTAAATAACGTCACAACTAAAATCCCTAACAACAGAACCAAAATCGGAAACGCTACGTTCTTTGTTTACATTGAAGATGACGTCATAACATCACAACTAAATCCCTAACAACAGAACCAAAATCGGAAACGTTACGGTATTTCTGTTTCTCTTTTTAACATGTTTGATTTATAAAAAAAAATCAGACTTCGTCCCCATTCACAGGTTATGTCTGCCTCATATTAAAAGTAAACATGTCATAGAAAGTTGAGAAAACTTCAAACAATTAGCTCATGTATTTTAACTGCTTGATGATTTTTAACTATGTAATGAATAGACCCCAATTTTGTTTTTAGAAAGACGGTATACATATTTAGAATTATTTATAAAAAAATATATATCAAATGTTATTATAGATGCCGAATTGACTTTTGATAGGTGCCGATTTGACCAGTGACCAGCTGCAGATTTTACTAAGTGCCGATTTGACTTTTTCTGTGGGTGTCGATTTTACTTGTTACCCCTAACATTATATAAATTGCCTAGTATGTAGGTCGTTTGTTTATACCTCAGTTACAAATCTTTCTAGATACTCCGAAATCTTCAATCCGGAAGTTTAAATGTTTTTGTTTGAGGTCAAGGCCTTTTCCTACAGGAAGTGGATGTGACGTCTATCTATTTAGTTACATGGCTGTTTTCCCTGACAACGTCATTCTGGAGCGGTGATCTATAATTATTTTTTTACAATGGCAGCCAGTGTTATGCACGGTCGCAGAAAAGGCCAAAATAGAGGTGAGGGTTTATGAAAATTGACTCATAACTTTACGGAAAGAAAAATATCAATATAAATAATTTGTCCATTTGGGGAATGTAATTCTTTATAATAATAATAAATTCTTTATTTAATGAGTTACCCTCTTTAAATAAAGAATTTATTATTATTATTATTATTATTATTATTATTATTATCATCCAAGGTTCCATGCATCATGACATAAACTTTTCGTAAATATGGCCATATTTACACCACAAATTTCATCCTGACAAATCTGTTTGCCTTGAAAAGTTTTAAAGCATGGCTAGACCTGGATAAATATAGAATAATATATGGCTGGTGCTTATTCAATATCCCATTGGTATCTATTAGAAGTCTCATACACCTTATCGCTATTTGTCCACCATTACTGGATATCACACAGGTTCCTGTAAAATTTTGACGTCATAAAACAAAATATCTGACGCCACAATGGAAAAGTGATTGTTGTATGCGTCAAAAGTTCAATCAGCTGGGTCAGCCGGCCGACAAGGTGTATTGGAGGTTCTGATTGGATCCCGCTTATTTTTTTGTCAGATTTCCGTATCCCACTTACACAATGTATGTAAGCAATTCTCTTTTTTTGTAATTTCCCATGTCCCGCTAGACTTCATTCCATGTTTTCATGGCTCAATAATTTGACTTTCACATGTCACACTTACAAAAAATGGCAATCCCGCATCATTTTTAGACCCCAATACACACACTCTATCAGTATCAACCTGAGACATCAATATTATTGTTGAGAATAGTTCGAAGTTATAACGTTACGTTTCCCGTATTTACGTTCTAATGTTTGTGACGTTTCTTACACCTTGTATGGGCTTCGCCATTGTAAATATTATACGCAAAGTAAACACAACGCAAAGTACATATACGACTTATTTAGTTTATTCCACACATTTATGGTGCCGTGACCATTGGATAAGATGGACAGCAAGCTAAAAGCAGTCAGAGCTGGTCACAAAAGTGCAGTAAAGAGACTTTTACGGAAAACGGAAGATGATTCAAACTTGGACAATGAAGAAAGTGCTGAACTTTTAGAAACATTAATTCAAAAACAGAAAATTATTAGTGCATTGGACGAAGATATTATGAATTCTTTAAAGGAGGAGGACATCGAGGAAGAAATTCTAAATGCAGATGAGTACAAATTCTTTTTGAACACCAAAATACGACATTTACGGAAAACATTCGCAAACAAATTATGTACTGATAATGATATCCCACCGCATGATCACGGATTACCTTCTCACACTTTTGAAAACATTAATCAACACAGTTCTGTTCCGTACACAACACAAATGTATCCCGTTCAGCAACCTAGCAACCAAAATCACCATTTGCCGAAACTTACACTACCCATGTTTAACGGAGAAATTCTGACTTGGCAAACATTTTGGGACTCTTTTGAATCTTCCGTCCATTACAATGTAACACTCACAGACGTACAGAAATTTAGTTATTTAAAATCCCAGCTTGTTAATGATGCTGCAAGAACTATTGACGGGTTACCACTCACAAACTCAAATTACATGGAAGCTATTAAACTTTTAAAGGAGCGTTTCGGACAATCGCATAAGATTACAAATGCTTATATGCAAGCTATGCTAGAACTTAGAGCACCACAAAACAACCTACTCAGTCTAAGGGGTTATTACGACAAGTTAGAGGCATACATAAGAGGTCTTGAATCGTTAGGCCGCTCCGGAGAATCGTATGGTGCATTACTTATTCCGATAATACTGAACAAGCTTCCGTCAGAAATACGACAACACTTAGCTCGTGAAAACGGTTCCGATAATTGGGAATTGATTGATTTGAGACGTGGAATTTTGAAAGAAATCACTATAATTGAAGCTGGACAACGCTCGTCGTCGTTTATGGATTCAATGCAGCCTACCGCAATGACCGCATCGTTTTTGACATGCGTTAATAGAAAATGTGAACCGAGTAAAGTAGTTACATTCGATAATCGCGAGAGACAAACACAAAATATTCGACAAAAACCTTGTATATTCTGCCAGAATTTACATGACCCTGCAAAATGCCCAAATGTTACAGATCACGATACACGCCTATCAATCGTCAAAGAAAAGAAGTTATGTTTTAACTGTTTAGGATCACACCGTTCCGTAGATTGTAAATCGAAATTTCGCTGCCGCCAGTGCCATCAAAAGCACCACACAAGTCTTTGTCATGGAAATACCTGTACTAATGATCAGCAAATGTCAGTTAATGCCGTAGTTGATGATAGCGAAAATACATTGATCGCCGCAAGTTTTCATTCGTCTGAAGAAAAATCACGTTCGAACGTGCTTCTAAAAACAGCCGTTGCACCAGTTGGGGGAAATCGATATGTTGATACGCACATTTTGTTTGATGAAGGAGCACAGCGCTCTTTTGTTACCGAGGAGTTAGCGTCGAAAATAGATTTAGAAATACTAGGAACTGAAACCATACATTTATCGGCATTTGAAAGTACCGACAGCAAAGTCCGTCATTTGTCTAGAGCACGCGTATACGTAGAGTCGATAAATAGAACGAAAATTCCAGTTGAGGTTCTAGTAGTACCGAACATCGCCAGCCCGTTAAGCAATTACATCGGTAATGGTATACGAGAATTCAAGTACCTGAAAGGATTACGTTTAGCTCATCCGTTTACAGAAGACAACTCTTCTTTTGAAATATCCTTGCTCATCGGAGCTGATTTCTATTGGGATTTCGTAGAGGATACAATATTAAGAGGAAATGGTCCAACCGCCGTAAAATCCAAACTTGGTTATTTGTTGTCTGGTCCAATTCCGACGTCTTATCGTCAACTGAGTAATGTAGGTATGTACAACATATTGACATCGCACAAACCAGAGGAGTTGAATTTAGAAAGATTTTGGGAATTAGAGTCGTTAGGAGTAGATAGCAATACCACAGATGTTGAAACGGTAGACTATATGGAAACAAATCAAAAGTCAGCAATTGAATTCCGAGAAAACAAGTGCATAGCAAAGTTGCCATGGAAACCAGATCACGAACCCTTGCCTACAAACTTCTTCGTTACGAAACGAAAAACTGAAAACGTCATTCGAAAATTAAGTCAAGATCCCGAAATGCTTAAGGTATATGGACAGATAATCAAGGATCAAGAACGCCGAGGATTTATTGAGAAGGTTAAGGATCCCGATATTAGTAAAGGTATTGTACATTATATCCCGCATCACCCCGTCAAGAAGAAATAAACGAAGTAACACCATCTGATGAATATGTGGAAGAACCAAACAACGAAGAAATACCGACAAGAATATTGCCCTTGCGGAAGGCATCAATTCGTGCAAAGGAAAGAATAAAAACATGGACTCGTTAAAGTTTAATTCAGATTCCTATTTGTGTTTTTGAAGAGACAGTAATTCCTGCAAGTGTAAAATTAAATTACTTTTCTTTATGGATGAACATTTAAAGTAATATTCTATTGTTTTGTACATAAATACACTTTGCGGGCCCCAGTATGTTGAGAATAGTTCGAAGTTATAACGTTACGTTTCCCGTATTTACGTTCTAATGTTTGTGACGTTTCTTACACCTTGTATGGGCTTCGCCATTGTAAATATTATACGCAAAGTAAACACAACGCAAAGTACATATACGACTTATTTAGTTTATTCCACACAATTATCTTAAGGGATCATATTGTACGATAAAGATATGATATGAAAGTTTTATTTTGATCTGGTTCACATATAACAATACAAACTTAAGATCTTCTTCTTCTATATGTATATCCTTCCAATTATGGAACACCTCCTCAATGGATATTATCCAGACAGGAGTTAATTAAAACTTATACACAAAAATTTTCCCCAAATAACTTAAAAAATTTAGATTCACTGTACACGGATAAAATCTAAAATATTTAAGGACAGATAAAATAACTTACGCAATTAAAACTAGGTAAAAATATCTAGGCCCTATCAATATTTGTTTATAAGATTTACTGTACACAACTAAAATCTAAAAAAATTGAGTGCTTTATACAATGGAAAGCAGGACACCCCTGCCTCTACCTATGCTCATATTGTTCATTTCATATCTTTCCTTATTTCACTGAATGTATTGTCTATACATATATTTAACTACATGTAGACAGTTATTATTTTCCTTGTAATTTCCATACACGCTGAGAATGAAGTCTATAACACATGTCCGTAGCCAATCTTTGGATCTTGAGAGCCCTTTTTGGTTGAGGGTTGATCTTCTTTAAGTTTTCCAGTCTTCCATCTGAATAAAGATGGAAATAACTGGTATCGCCATAAAATAGGTGTGATATTGAAAAAGCCATATCATATAACTTTATTATACATTATGTGGGCTACTGCAGGTCTCTTGACCACCATGGCAGAGAAAATAGATAAAATTAAATTTAACAGGCAGAATTTTTCATTGTATAACTCAAGCAGTTGTTTTTTACACATGACATGATGAAATATAGATAAGGCTTAGAGCCCTTATAATCATAAGGGGTTTAATAAAGGCTAAAGTAAAGATTTTGATACCAAGACTGATAAAGTTATATCAATGATGTGACATCATATTGATGAGGAGTATATGTATCTAGGTCAAACCAGACTTTAAAACTTTCCAAGATGAAGATGCATCAGTTTGTTTGAACTAAAGAGTAGATTTTGTGGTGTACACACCACCATATATTTTAATGCCTTTAGATGAACCTGAACATCATTATCAAACTATCAATCATGACTGTCAGGACTATGACATGACCTTGTTGCAACAGTCACTCAGAACGACCCTTATCTTATGGCCAATCCCATTTCTTGTCGGATAAAAGATTTAATGTGAAGCAGTGGTAACTCTTGGCAATCAGATATACAACTTCGCAAAAAATCCTTTAATCCTATGCCTCAACAGCAGCCTCCATCAACAGGATCTTGTTTCTGTCCTGTAGTAAACATGAGTAGGACATGTATATGTCAATTCAATTTTATGAATGAACTGCCCTGTCTTCTCTGAGGTACTTTGGGAAAACGCATCATAGAACATACATATGTAGTGACATAAAGATATTACTTCATGACTAGAAGTAGTATGAAGGTTGTATATATTTTTATTATTTATGTACTCAAAGACAAAGTCCATAATATTCCACAAAACTTAGAACCAACTTATCTTAGATTGACAGTGTTCAAATTCAGTATTATTTTTCTACATACAAACTATTAATAATTATTTAAAGAAAAAAGTGTTTGCTTCAAATTGAAATGAAAAATATATTTGTACTTATATTTAGCCACTCCAGAAATGCCAACAGAACAACCTGGAATAAGAATGGGGGAAGGTGTAGATCTACGTCAGGTGACAGTCCTGTCTAAAGGGGACTGGGAAAGAATCCAGTCACAGCTCCACAGAAAACAAATAGATGAAGATAGATTAAGGAGGAAACAAGCTGAAATTGATGAAAAGAAAAAGAAATCAAAGGAAATGGTTGATACCTGGGGAAATACAATCATAGTGAGTATTGAGTTTGGTTGTCATAGCCATGTAACTGACCTAATAACAAAACATGACCACATTTTCTGTCCTCTAAGCCTACTTACTATAGTTAAAAATGGTGCCTATCCTCTTGCTCGTTTTTTATAATTTTTCACAACACAATTAATCTCCTGTCACAGAAATTTATTCAGATAAAGAAAAAAAAGAATGAAAAAAGGCTGCTTTAATAAAAATACACCTTATTTGCAGAAATAATTGGTATTGATTTTTTACCCCACTTAAAATAGGACATACAGGGTTAGGGTTTGTTACATAGAATTATAATAAATTGTTCTCAACAGGGTCAAAGACAGAGGAAGTTAGAAGCCAGAACCATTCGGGAGCAAAAAGAGGAAGAAGAGAAGAAATTAATTGACCTTGAAGAGGCCCAATACCAGGCCCAGCAGAGAAGGGAGGCCATAGAGAAAGCTAAAACACAGCAGTATTATCAAACAGACAGAGTTAAACAGTTCCATGTAAGTTCTTTCAGTATTCAAGATTGTAACATCACATTTTAAAATGTTCCATATTATATATAGGTTGTTCTCACTTAAAAGTATATAACTAGGTAACAAAGCACACTATCTAATTTTTATTTCAAAAATCAAAATCATGATGGGATCATCATCTGTAAAATTGTGTACAGCTGTTCTTTCTATCTGGCAGTGGTCAACTGAGAAAATCTATTTTTTTCCTGATATATCTCTATTATTTGTTAGTAAAGGTTGAGTTTTCTTTATACATGCAGAAAGACCATATCCAAAAAATGATTATCAATTACGAATAGGGTTGAATAAAGGTCAAGTAAAAAAGAAACTCAATCGTAAGTACTGGATAAGTTAAATTGGAGATCAGTTGCTATAATCAGTGTGTGCATATTTGTGGTTGGTTTTATATATAAAAAAAAAATGAATATATTTGTGGTTTAAAATTGTCAAACACATTCTTAAAAAAACTTTTTTTTGTTGACAGAGTGCATTACAATTAACTGAAGTCCTCAAAGAAAGAGAAGCACAGATTGAACTTAAAAGATTAAAAGATAAGGCCAATATAGGAAAAGATAATGAGTACCTGGAGCTAGAGAGACGAGAGTATGAACAGTCAATAAAGGATGACCAGGCTAAAGCCATGGAAAGAATAATCGCAGCACAAAATACAAGACAGTTCCAAGTAGCACAGTAAGTTTAGTATGATAAAAGGAAAAGGCTGTCTCAGATGTTATAACTTCATTCTTAAATAAAACTACTATAAAAGGGTTTATAAACTTTAAGTATTGATAATTACATGAGGCTGAATAAGGGAATTTGAAATGAAACCTTATTTCTATGGATGTTAAAAAATATGCAAGAACAAAAACAGCAAGCCAACACGACAGATCAATTAGAAAGACCTATAGAAATAACTGTACTATCATTCCTCATTAATAATATGACTGAGTCGTCTCTTCTGATAAAGCTTGATTTTAATCATTAGAAATTATATGTATTCTCTGTAATGTCAAACTGGGTGTAAAAATAACATAAAACCACCAGAATTTTTTTTTGCATCCCTGTTTTAAAAATTGCTAAATTACCGGTAATTAAAAATCTAAATTGATGCTTTTCTGCTACATGTTTATTTATGTCCCAAGATGGTGGGACTAATTCTATACTAGCTACTTAACTAGTTGTGCATGTTACTTTCAACAAAACTTGCAATTATTCACATTCTTATGCCTTAATTTCATCAAAAGTCAATAATTCTATAGTATTAAAGGCCAAAATGGAGGTTCTGTAATACCAAAGATACTGGTTTAGATCTGTTTAAAAAAAGAAAAATCTGAAAGAAAGTGAAAAATATTTTTTTTTACTTTTCTTTTTGTTTTCTTTATTAATGCAAGAGTATTAATTGTGTACTTTTAGAGTTCATGAGCACCTTAAAGCCAGAGATGTAGAAAGTAGAGAAGACAGGAAAGAAGGAGAAGAATTGAAGAAATTAGGAATACAATATCATCAAGAGAAAGAAAGATTAGAAAATATCAAAAAAGATGAAAAACAACAGTTAAAGGTGGATAATATGAAACAGATCAGAGACAGAGATTCCATTAGAAACATGCAGAAACAACAAGAAGAGGTAAGATCGGCTTCACTCTAAATTAACATACTTTGTCATGCTGTACCATAAGCTATCCTGATGACAACAGTCAAATAGACAATTTTGTTGTTGTTGTAAAATATGTGTTCATTTATTTGTAAATGTATTAGGTGTATAGTCTTCAAAATTTACATAGTTAATTTTTTTTTCAGAAGAACTGATCAATTTTATCTTGTACTTTTATTAATATATAAAGATATAATATGTGATTTTTATGTATTCTTGCTAAAAGGGAATGTAGATCCTGTTTGTCACACTTTGTCTTTCATTGGTCTAGCGATTCTACTGTCTTTAACTATTTTGCTTAGAACTAGGCTGAGAAAACTTCTGAATGTTTGTTAAGTACCCTATATATGTTGATGTGCTATTTTCATAAAGGGAGAGAACTCATTTGGTTTTATTTATAGGATGAAGTAAGTACCCTATATAACTTGATGTGCTCTTTTGATAAAGGGAGATAAATCATTTGGTTTTGTTTATAGGACGAGGATGAAGAGTGTAGAATATTTGCTGCTGCCAAGAGAAAAATGATGAAACTAAGAGCTGAAAAAGAACTGGAAATTCATAAGTAAGTCTAAAAAGAACTGGAAATTCATAAGTAAGTCTAAAAAGAACTGGAAATTCATAAGTAAGTCTAAAAAGAACTGGAAATTCATAAATTAAGTCTAAAAAGAACTGGAAATTCATAAGTAAGTCTAAAAAGAACTGGAAATTCATAAGTAAGTCTTTTATCAAAGTAAACTCAATATCAGCAAATAGTGTTTTCTGAAGTCCTTTTTAATGTCCATCTTCACAGTTCAGAAAGCCTGAAATGAAATGCCACAAACAATAGTTGGTTATAATACATGTAGCCTTTAAAACACTTAATGTTGTTTTCTATCTGAATAGGATATGAAAGTCTTCTTTATTTCAACTTTTAATTGATTGTTTTTTTATGGGCTATTAGATGTCTCAATGTGACAAATTATTTTTAATCTATAATTTACTCTCAATATTATTGAACACTATAAATAGCTAGCTGATGGTGATTATTTTTTGGACACAAATGTAAATGTTTGAATGCCTTATTTTAAATAGTGATGTAAGGATGTAAATGTTTGAATGCCTTATTTTAAATAGTGATGTCAGGATGTAAATTTGATTAAAATTATTGATAAGAATGACATATCTGTAGATTTATAAAATCATTCCAAAATTACAAATAAATAGAAGTAGTGAATTAAAGATGTTTAATATCGTTCAATTGAATGAACTTTTATATGTGATGGTAATATTCATACAATTCAAGGTTTTTATAATCAATTGTATTTAACTTTAGTGAAAAACAGAAGAATCTGGACAGAATTAGAACAAAACTTGCTGCTCAAATGACACAGAAAGTCAGTGATGAAGACGATAGGATACATAAAGCTGTCCAAGAAGCTGAGGAGAAGAGAGAAAAAGAAGAAGCTGAAAAAGAATTTAAGATGAGAAAAGCCATGAAGGAGTCTGCTGATCATAGACATGTACAGGTAATTTATGCTAGCAATAGACATGTACAGGTAATTTATCCTAGCAATAGACATGTACAGGTAATTTATCCTAGCAATGATGATATGGGAAGCAGTGGCGGATCCAGCCATTTTAAAAAAGAGGGGGTTCCCAACACAGAGTAAAGGGGGTGGGGTTCCAACTATATGCTCCCATTCAAATGCATTGATCGGCCAAAAAAAGGGGGGTCCAACCTCCGGAACCCCGCCCCTGGATCCGCCACTGGGAAGGAAAAAATCAACCAAGATGAGGAAGCCAGAAAATCTGTATCTGGCCACTCACTGTCTTGTGCATTGTATTTAGCTCAAATAAGATCAGTTATTACCAAACCTAATCCATATCTGAACACTGCCTAATTTGTCTTTTTCTCTTTAGTCCATACTTGGTAAAGCTATACAGCTTCTAAAATCCATATATGATGATTATTTTATTAAAAGAGAGTTAATGTTATAAGGCCAACATTAAAAATATCTGTTTCCCCTCTCCCGACTGAGGTTGTTAGGGTATGGGTAGGAAGGTAGGCAAATTATTTTATTTTATTCCTTGATATGGTTTTCTATATTGAATTTGTACAAAATTCAAGAGGTAAGGCTCAAGTCAAGAAAAGTGGGGTATTCCCTGTATTCTAATTCAGGGTACACTCCAGTTTTCTGGTGTTAAAAAAAAAAACAGTATACAGGGACCTCCTTTTTTCCTATTCATTTAATGTAATGAAATCTACAAAAGCGCACATTCTACAGTGTTCTCCCCAGGCCGTTTTAGCGTCGCGGTACCGCGACGCTATATTTTTTCACCGTGATGCTATAATAATTCCCACGACGCTATAATTATACCCGCGACGCTATAATTGTTTTGAAGATGCTATTTTACTTGTCCTCAATTTTGAACTTTCATCTATTATCGATTATGATCATATAAATTATATCACCTTTAATTGTAATCCCTTTAAATCGGACACTTAAGGCAATTAAGAGATTAAATAGCTAGGTGTTAATTGCCCTCAGGATGATAACCGTTTGGATGCGAATATCCCAAACTGACACTTGTGACATGACTAATACCACGTGTCTGCAATCACCAATATCGACATGGAAAAATACAATCACAAAACAATTCAAAATCTACGTTTTGTATTACGAAATTTCAAAGATTGAAACGATTTTTATTGTCGAGCCTGCAACTTTTGTTGCAGAAAGCTCGACATAGGGATAGTGATCCGGCGGCGGCGGCGGCGGCTACGGTGGCGGCTACGGCGGCGGCGTTAGCTAACTTCTTAAAAGCTTTATATTTTAGAAGGTGGAAGACCTGGATGCTTCATACTTTGTATAGAGATGCCTCATGTTACGAAGTTTCCGTCAGTCACATGTCCAGTGACCTTGACCTCAATTTCATGGTTCAGTGACCACTTGAAAAAAAAGTTCAGATTTTTTGTAATGTTGAATTCTCTCTTATTATAAGTAATAGGATAACTATATTTGATATGTGCGTACCTTGCAAGGTCCTCATGTCTGTCAGACAGTTTTCACTTGACCTGGACCTCATTTCATGGATCAGTGAACAAGGTTAAGTTTTGGTGGTCAAGTCCATATCTCAGATACTATAAGCAATAGGGCTAGTATATTCGGTGTATGGAAGGACTGTAAGGTGTACATGTCCAACTGGCAGGTGTCATCTGACCTTGACCTCATTTTCATGGTTCAGTGGTTATAGTTAAATTTTTGTGTTTTGGTCTGTTTTTTTCATACTATATGCAATAGGTCTACTATATTTGTTGTATGGAATGATTGTAAGGTGTACATGTCTAGCGGGCAGATGTCATGTGACCTTGACCTCATTTTCATGGTTCAGTGGTTATAGTTAAATTTTTGTGTTTTGGTCTGTTTTTTTCATACTATATGCAATAGGTCTACTATATTTGTTGTATGGAATGATTGTAAGGTGTACATGTCTAGCGGGCAGATGTCATGTGACCTTGACCTCATTTTCATGGTTCAGTGGTCAAAGTTAAGTTTTTGAGTTTTGGTCTTTTTATGCCATTGGTCAACTATATTTGGTGTATGGAAATATTTTATGATCTTTATGTCAGTAGCGCAGGTTTCTTTTGACCATGACCTCATTTTCACGGTTCATTGCACAGTGTTAAGTTTTTGTGTTTTGGTCTATTTTTCTTAAAATATAAGTAATAGGTCAACTTATATGTTGTATAGAAGCATTGTTAGCTGTACATGTCTGCCTGGCATGGTTAATCTGACCTTGACCTCATTTTCATGGTTCATTGGTCTTTAATTAGTTATCTTGGTTAATTTTAAGTTTATGAGACAGTTGTAATAAAGCTTTATACTTAGGACTATCAACATTAATATCAATGATTAGTATAGAAGGCGAGACATTTCAGCGTGTGCACTCTTGTTTTTTTAAAAAAGGTCGTTTATTTGTGCAACTCTCCAAAAATTACTTTCTTTCTCTTCCGGTAATACGAGAGCGAGAATTTTGGTTTAGAGCTAAAATAAGTTTAATACTTCTTTAAAAAGTTATCATAATTGGCTTAAGTTTATGTTTAATCCATTTAATTCATTAAAAGCGTCTTATTCATTCACAATCTCTTGTCAAACAATGTTTATTCTCGGACTCATTTTCGTAAATTTTACTACGGCCGCCATTGCACATTTTTGTGTAAACTACGGATCTAAACCGGACCAGATATGACAAAAATCCGCATTTCCACGATAATGACAACAGATGGACAGTAGACAGAAAAATTAAACCAAGAGAGAAACTACGCATTAACAGACTATTTGTTAGATAACTTTGTTAAAACATGTAAAAATACATATGATTTTGATGTAAAGATAAGAAACAACTGGGACTAATTCATTGAGTGGCATGAAACAATGAATTTCATAAACATGATAAAAAAAAGTTTTTAAATTGATTTTTTTTTTGCTTCTTTTGCTACTTTATCTTTACTTAATATAATATAAAAAGTAGTTAATTTTGTGTACTAGATAATTTAGTTTTGTATATATACAGTTTGCACTATAATGAACCATTCATTCATTTGACTTATTGTTGGGTAACTGAAACCACATATTTATTTTTATTTGGCACAAGAGGAAAAAAATAATTCTGTAACTATAAATGAATAAAGAAGACATAAACTGAAACAACTGTTTTGTGGTTATAGTTTAATTGTATTCTCAGTTATGAATTGAACAATATAAACTAAAACATATAAAGGAAATAGAGCATCAACGCGACACGACAAACAACATTAAAAAAAAATAGTTATTTTTTTGTACGCAAAATGTGATGCTATCCAAAATTTCTGGGGAGAACACTGTTCTAATTGTGATAACAATGCTTAATGATAGCAAGTGTTTTTTTAGTTAAAAAATCAAGCTTATTTCAAGTCTAATTTGATGCATAACTCACAACAAAACAATTTCTTTGTTCACCAATTCATACCTTGATCATCAATTATGAGATGACAAAAAGATACATGTATGTTAATCACTTGGGAATTAAAATTCAATGAATAAAAATTACAGAAAGAAACAGTTGAATTATCTCCCCCTGAATTTAACACAGCTCTGCAAATGTTACCTTTTTGGCTAAATCATGGATTGTATGATTCCTTAATATTATTAATAATTCTTAAAATTTAGGAACAAGATCACAAATTATTTTAATAATAAAAAAAGCCTTAATAATTGCCAGTGAGACAACCTAATGATGTAGACGTTAGCTATTATAGGTCAGATTACATCCTTCAACAATGAGATAAAACTTAAACTGTAGAGTAAGGTATAAAAATGCCAGTCATGACAAAAATGTGAAACAAATGTTGAAAGCTACCTGACTATGAGGTACAAAAACAATATGACTGTGTTAGACATGTTTGTCAGCACTTAACATTCCCTGACTAACTATGGACAGTATTGTAACCACACAACACAATAACAAACAGTACAAATAGGAAACTAAGTTAATAATAAAAGCAACTTATGGAAGATGGCTGAGTGATTGATCTCTCATGACCTATTTAAGCATGTGTAGAAAAGAAAGCATATTACCAGTTGTGTCCAGGAGTATTTTTGATGAGATATAATTTTTCTCTCTTTTAAGCTCAAAGAGGCAGAAGACAGGAAAAAAGAACTAAGGAGACAAGAATTAGAAACAATTAGAATCAGACAAGCCGCTGATGAGATCTTCAGGAGAAATGAAGAAGAAAAACGTGTCAGGAAAAGGGAAGATAATGAAACTCTGAAAAATTTCCACTTTGACCAGACGGTATGTTTACATCCTTTAATACATTTGTTAGGCTTTATTGATTTAAGTTAAGTTTTATGAGAACTAAGTCTGAGTATTGCCAGTAGTTTTGAAATTACTTTTTTTTTTTAAGTTACAAGAATTCTCAAATTTGAGTATAAGTTTTGTCAAATTCTAAAACAATATACTATATTTATTTTCAAAGATCTCATTTTCGAATACTTAAAATCACTAATCCATTAAAATAACCATACAGCATGACAATGTATCAAGTCAGTTCTTCAGGTACATTTTTATTTAACTCCTCTTTTTGTTCAACAATTCACACAAGCACAGATGTTTTAGAAATAGAATAAACTTTGGCTTTATATAGTATATATGTATGTTGAGCAGCCTGGTGGGTCAGGAACAGAAGACTCAATAGCTTTCAAACAGATGCTGCTTAATAATTGGGTCATTACAAATCACAATTAAGTATTGCTGACTGGTCATTTGACTCATTAAATGTATTAATTGTCCATGTAAGTAGATCTCTTTCTTATATAGCTGTCTGAATTTCAAACACAAAGGTACTGTAGAATAAAAATGCACCTTGAACAAAATAAAATATTTGTATGCTATTTTGAAAAAAAGGCTACTCATGAATGTTCTTTTTTCATCTTATTTTCACTTTTACATCTTTTTACAGAATGATAGAAAGGGTAAAGAAATAAATAAGAAACAGAAAGAGTTAGCCTTAGATAGAGCCAACCTTGAATTAATAGCTATGGAGGAAGAACAATTCCAGGAATATGCCACCAAAGTTATTGACCATTGTGAAAAAGGTGGTCGTAATGTGTATCCCCTGAGGAAGGCTGCTCAAACAGGAGCAGGGGGAGGGGTTGGTCCTAAGTTTGAGGGTAAAGGAGGAATAAGACCCAGCTACATGGTTTCAGACAAAACTGGAAGACAGATGCCTCACTATCAGAGGGATTCTACAGAGGAGACCAAGGATAACATTTATGGAAAAGCTCAATCCAAAAAGAGGCTTGGATTTGTATGGTAGAGAAATAAGACTGAAAACAATTCATTGACATGTTATTAATGTAGCCATTTTATTTAAATGGCTTTTAAAAAACACTTCTGGTCATTTGTTAAAATGGAAGCAAGTGTTATCTGTTCAATTTAACAACATTTCATATATTAAATATTTTTAAAAAGGGAACAAATGTATTAAAAGATCCAGTTTTGTACTATTGAATAACAGATTTTATACACAATTTTTCATTTTTTTGTCGAACCTGCAACTTTTGTTGCAGAAAGCTCGACATAGGGATAGTGATCCGGCGGCGGCGTTAGCTCACTTCTTAAAAGCTTTATATTTTAGAAGGTGGAAGACCTGGATGCTTCATACTTTGTATATAGATGCTTCGTGTTACGAAGTTTCCGTCAGTCACATGTCCAATGTCCTTGACCTCATTTTCATGGTTCAGTGACCACTTGAAAAAAAAGTTCAAATTTTTTGTAATGTTGAATTCTCTCTTATTATAAGTAATAGGATAACTATATTTGATATGTGCGTACCTTGCAAGGTCCTTGTGTCTGTCAGACAGTTTTCACTTGACCTCGACCTCATTTCATGGATCAGTGAACAAGGTTAAGTTTTGGTGGTCAAGTCCATATCTCAGATACTATAAGCAATAGGGCTAGTATATTCGGTGTATGGAAGGACTGTAAGGTGTACATGTCCAACTGGCAGGTGTCATCTGACCTTGACCTCATTTTCATGGTTCAGTGGTTATAGTTAAATTTTTGTGTTTTGGTCTGTTTTTCTCATACCATATGCAATAGGTCTACTATATTTGTTGTATGGAATGATTGTTAAGTGTACATGTCTAGCGGGCAGATTTCATGTGACCTTGACCTCATTTTCATGGTTCAGTGGTCAAAGTTAAGTTTTTGAGTTTTGGTCTTTTTATCTAATGCTATATCATTTACTATATGCCAAAGGTCAACTATATTTGGTGCATGGAAATATTTTATGATCTTTATGTCAGTCGAGCAGGTTTTATTTAACCGTGACCTCATTTTCACGGTTCATTGCACAGTGTTAAGTTTTTGTGTTTTGGTCTATTTTTCTTAAACTATAAGTAATGTGTCAACTATATATGTTGTATAGAAGCATTGTTAGCTGTACCTGTCTGCCTGGCATGGTTCATCTGACCTGGACCTCTTTTTCAAGGTTCATTGGTCTTTGTTTAGTTATCTTGGTTAATGTTAAGTTTATGTGACAGTTGTAATAAAGCTTAGCTTTATACTTAGGACTATCAACATAATATTAATGATTAGTATAGAAGGCGAGACATTTCAGCGTGTGCACTCTTGTTTTACAAAAATAAAAATTTGTTTATCACAAAGGTGATGAAATAAAAGAGACAGGTTCATCTTTAACTAAAAAAAAACATTTTAAACATTCAGAGAGGACAAGAAACTTAAAATGAACAATTACAGTAATTTTATTTTAGGTTGAAGTTATTATGTGTTAGTGCTTTTGTTACTAAACTGGAAGTAATGATAAATAAAGCTTCAATGAATTCTTATGTATCTGACATTGCTTTTATCCCCATGTTATCAATGATATCTTACTATTTATTGTCCAGTTTTAATTAAAGCAATCACTGTGATAACTTATGCATTTTATGTGTGAGAGAGTTGTGTGTATATACTTTTAAACATATATGTTTATTTTCTATTGTTACTATGTCACATTTAAACCTATATAGAAAAAAATCATGTTTAAAAATTAAAACTTCGCTTTTATGATTTTCTTGAATTTTTTAACATGCAATATTAGTTATATATAAATGAATCTTTTAGTTTTGTCAGAATTATAACCAATGGATTGTTAAATTTATTGCTTACTGAGCCTCAATGTCAAATATTAAATGCAAATTCAGGACAAGAACCAATTGACAATTTCAAAAATGTAGGTCAACTGGGAAGAAGGGCTGACATTTTGACTACCACTGGATAATACGTGGGTACTTGACAAAAGCAGACATGTTTCCTTTTGTCAGACCAAGAATAAAATAGGGTTATTGCATGAATATTGAGGAATGTTGTCCTGAGTAGAATTTTATATTGCACGAGCTTGTGAGTGCAATATATGTTCTACGAGGGACAGTATTCTCCAATATTCATGCAATAACCCTTTTATTGTATAGCAATATAATATTTGAAAGTAAAAATTGGTTTAAACTAAGGCTTTGTAGTTGATGACATCATGAATTTTGAAGATTTATTGCACTAGTGCAATATTGGAATTTAATGCACGCTAACTTTTGGTTACTTTCTGTGGGAAATATTATATTGCTATGCAATAAAATAGAATATTGAAGAAGGCATTAAATAAAATGATTATAGTGCAGGAGGATATCTCTAGCTATTAGGCTTAGAAAAAAATAGGCTGCATTGTTTTAAAGACTTGATAAAAGTTGCAAAAACAGACAGCACTATATCCATTACAAGTGTCTTCTATGATTGGTGCATGCTTTTATGACATCAGAATATATTTCTTATTGTGCACATATTAAGCATTTGTATAGAATGTGCTTATAATGAAGAAATTACTATAGACCGTTGATAAGTGACAGATATTTGTACTGGCAGTCATTCTTTTTAGTTTCAAACACAATCTGATGGTTTGCTTAAATTCTTATCTTATCTTAGAATTATATTTTTAGTATTCTATTTAAAAGATTTGTTATCTTACATTTGGGATGTAGCTGGGTTCATGCATACATCTTAGTTACAAGATAAAAGATGTGGTATGAGTGCCAATGAGACAATGTGTAAAAGTAAACTATTATAGGTCAAATTACTGTATTCAACACACAGCCTTGGCTCACACCTAATAGCAAGCTATTTTAAAGGGCCCCAAAATGATGTAAAACAATTTAAACAAGAAAACCAACTGTCTCATTTATATAAACAAGAGTGCACACGCTGAAATGTCTTGCCTTTTTTATGAACCATAAATATTATGTTGATAGTCCTAAATATCAAGCTTTACTACAACTATTGCACAAACTTAACATAATCCAAGAAAATGATGTGAAGTCAGATAAACCAATCGAGAAATACATGTACACCTTGCAATCATTCAATACACTCAATTTAGTTCACCTATTGCTTATAGTATCTAAGAAACAAACTTAACTACGAAAATTGATCAATGAACCACCAAAATGAGGTCAAGGTCAGATGATACCTGCCAACCAGACATATACTGCTGACAATCCTTCCTAGTCCAAATAATTATGATGTCTGGCAAGGCTATTTTATTTTTTTTCTGGGACGCCTTCCATTTATAGGGGTCGCATGTATAGTTTGTCCACAATTCATTAAACGGAAGTGACTTTCCAGACTGTCATAGATTTCCGGGAGTATGCTAAATGCCGAAAGTTGTTACAACAAAGCATACATCTACTGGTATGAATTTGTTGCCCTGTTCCTGTGCTACAAGTCGATATCAATTTTTTGTCGAGCCTGCAACTTTTGTTGCAGAAAGCTCGACATAGGGATAGTGATCCGGCGGCGGCGGCGGTGTTAGCTCACTTCTTAAAAGCTTTATATTTTAGAAGGTGGAAGACCTGGATGCTTCATACTTTGTATATAGATGCTTCATGTTACGAAGTTTCCGTCAGTCACATGTCCAATAACCTTGACCTCATTTTCATGGTTCAGTGACTACTTGAAAAAAAAGTTCAAATTTTTTGTAATGTTGAATTCTCTCTTGTTATAAGTAATAGGATAACTATATTTGATATGTGCGTACCCTGCAAGGTCCTCATGTCTGTCAGACAGTTATCACTTGACCTTGACCTCATTTCATGGATCAGTGAACAAGGTTAAGTTTTGGTGGTCAAGTCCATATCTCAGATACTATAAGCAATAGGGCTAGTATATTCAGTGTATGGAAGGACTGTAAGGTGTACATGTCCAACTGGCAGGTGTCATCTGACCTTGACCTCATTTTCATGGTTCAGTGGTTCTAGTTAAATTTTTGTGTTTTGGTGTGTTTTTCTCATACTATATGCAATAGGTCTACTATATTTGTTGTATGGAATGATTGTAAGGTGTACATGTCTAGCGGGCAGATGTCATGTGACCTTGACCTCATTTTCATGGTTCAGTGGTCAAAGTTAAGTTTTTGAGTTTTGGTCTTTTTACCTTATACTATATGCCATAGGTCAACTATATTTGGTGTATGGAAATATTTTCTGATCTTTATGTCAGTCGCGAAGGTTTTATTTGACCGTGACCTCATTTTCACAGTTCATTGCACAGTGTTCAGTTTTTGTGTTTTGGTCTATTTTTCTTAAACTATAAGTAATGGGTCAACTATATATGTTGTATAGAAGCATTGTTAGCTGTACATGTCTGCCTGGCATGCTTCATCTGACCTTGATCTCATTTTCAAGGTTCATTGGTCTTTGTTGAGTTATCTTGGTTAATGTTAAGTTTATGTGACAGTTGTAATAAAGCTTAGCTTTATACTCAGGACTATCAACATAATATCAATGATTAGTATAGAAGGCGAAACATTTCAGCGTGTGCACTCTTGTTTATATGTGGCCCAAATATATTATGCCCGCAACGTCTGTCAACCTAAGGTGTGCTAGTTTACGATTACGTTAACAAAATGACACCTCCGCTAACGCTATTGGGTCTAATCGTTTTCTCCGTTTTTTCAAAAATACCGGCGAGTTTATCGGCTGAGCACAACTTTGGTGTTATTAGTTAGTTGCCCTGGCAGTTTTCTAACTTTCTGCCGCTATTTATAGGGGGTCGCATGTATAGTTTGTCCACAATTCATTAAACGGAAGTGACTTTCCAGACTGTCATAGATTTCCGGGAGTGTGCTAAATGCCGAAAGTTGTTACAACAAAGCATACATCTACGGGTATGAATTTGTTGCCCTGTTCCTGTGCTACAAGTCGATATCAATTTTTTATATGTGGCCCAAATATTATGCCCGCAACGTCTGTCAACCTAAGGTGTGCTAGTTTACGATTACGTTAACAAAATGACACCTCCGCTAACGCTATTGGGTCTAATCGTTTTCTCCGTTTTTTTTCAAAAATACCGGCGAGTTTATCGGCTGAGCACAACTTTGGTGTTATTAGTTAGTTGCCCTGGCAGTTTGCTAACTTTCTGCCGCTATTTATAGGGGGTCGCATGTATAGTTTGTCCACAATTCATTAAACGGAAGTGACTTTCCAGACTGTCATAGATTTCCGGGAGTGTGCTAAATGCCGAAAGTTGTTACAACAAAGCATACATCTACGGGTATGAATTTGTTGCCCTGTTCCTGTGCTACAAGTCGATATCAATTTTTTATTTGTGGCCCAAATATTATGCCCGCAACGTCTGTCAACCTAAGGTGTGCTAGTTTACGATTACGTTAACAAAATGACACCTCCGCTAACGCTATTGGGTCTAATCGTTTTCTCCGTTTTTTCAAAAATACCGGCGAGTTTATCGGCTGAGCACAACTTTGGTGTTATTAGTTAGTTGCCCTGGCAGTTTGCTAACTTTCTGCCGCTATTTATAGGGGGTCGCATGTATAGTTTGTCCACAATTCATTAAACGGAAGTGACTTTCCAGACTGTCATAGATTTCCGGGAGTGTGCTAAATGCCGAAAGTTGTTACAACAAAGCATACATCTACGGGTATGAATTTGTTGCCCTGTTCCTGTGCTACAAGTCGATATCATTTTTTTATATGTGGCCCAAATATTATGCCCGCAACGTCTGTCAACCTAAGGTGTGCTAGTTTACGATTACGTTAACAAAATGACACCTCCGCTAACGCTATTGGGTCTAATCGTTTTCTCCGTTTTTTCAAAAATACCGGCGAGTTTATCGGCTGAGCACAACTTTGGTGTTATTAGTTAGTTGCCCTGGCAGTTTGCTAACTTTCTGCCGCTATTTATAGGGGGTCGCATGTATAGTTTGTCCACAATTCATTAAACGGAAGTGACTTTCCAGACTGTCATAGATTTCCGGGAGTGTGCTAAATGCCGAAAGTTGTTACAACAAAGCATACATCTACGGGTATGAATTTGTTGCCCTGTTCCTGTGCTACAAGTCGATATCAATTTTTTATATGTGGCCCAAATATTATGCCCGCAACGTCTGTCAACCTAAGGTGTGCTAGTTTACGATTACGTTAACAAAATGACACCTCCGCTAACGCTATTGGGTCTAATCGTTTTCTCCGTTTTTTCAAAAATACCGGCGAGTTTATCGGCTGAGCACAACTTTGGTGTTATTAGTTAGTTGCCCTGGCAGTTTGCTAACTTTCTGCCGCTATTTATAGGGGGTCGCATGTATAGTTTGTCCACAATTCATTAAACGGAAGTGACTTTCCAGACTGTCATAGATTTCCGGGAGTGTGCTAAATGCCGAAAGTTGTTACAACAAAGCATACATCTACGGGTATGAATTTGTTGCCCTGTTCCTGTGCTACAAGTCGATATCATTTTTTTATATGTGGCCCAAATATTATGCCCGCAACGTCTGTCAACCTAAGGTGTGCTAGTTTACGATTACGTTAACAAAATGACACCTCCGCTAACGCTATTGGGTCTAATCGTTTTCTCCGTTTTTTTCAAAAATACCGGCGAGTTTATCGGCTGAGCACAACTTTGGTGTTATTAGTTAGTTGCCCTGGCAGTTTGCTAACTTTCTGCCGCTATTTATAGGGGGTCGCATGTATAGTTTGTCCACAATTCATTAAACGGAAGTGACTTTCCAGACTGTCATAGATTTCCGGGAGTGTGCTAAATGCCGAAAGTTGTTACAACAAAGCATACATCTACGGGTATGAATTTGTTGCCCTGTTCCTGTGCTACAAGTCGATATCAATTTTTTATATGTGGCCCAAATATTATGCCCGCAACGTCTGTCAACCTAAGGTGTGCTAGTTTACGATTACGTTAACAAAATGACACCTCCGCTAACGCTATTGGGTCTAATCGTTTTCTCCGTTTTTTTCAAAAATACCGGCGAGTTTATCGGCTGAGCACAACTTTGGTGTTATTAGTTAGTTGCCCTGGCAGTTTGCTAACTTTCTGCCGCTATTTATAGGGGGTCGCATGTATAGTTTGTCCACAATTCATTAAACGGAAGTGACTTTCCAGACTGTCATAGATTTCCGGGAGTGTGCTAAATGCCGAAAGTTGTTACAACAAAGCATACATCTACGGGTATGAATTTGTTGCCCTGTTCCTGTGCTACAAGTCGATATCAATTTTTTATATGTGGCCCAAATATTATGCCCGCAACGTCTGTCAACCTAAGGTGTGCTAGTTTACGATTACGTTAACAAAATGACACCTCCGCTAACGCTATTGGGTCTAATCGTTTTCTCCGTTTTTTTCAAAAATACCGGCGAGTTTATCGGCTGAGCACAACTTTGGTGTTATTAGTTAGTTGCCCTGGCAGTTTGCTAACTTTCTGCCGCTATTTATAGGGGGTCGCATGTATAGTTTGTCCACAATTCATTAAACGGAAGTGACTTTCCAGACTGTCATAGATTTCCGGGAGTGTGCTAAATGCCGAAAGTTGTTACAACAAAGCATACATCTACGGGTATGAATTTGTTGCCCTGTTCCTGTGCTACAAGTCGATATCAATTTTTTATATGTGGCCCAAATATTATGCCCGCAACGTCTGTCAACCTAAGGTGTGCTAGTTTACGATTACGTTAACAAAATGACACCTCCGCTAACGCTATTGGGTCTAATCGTTTTCTCCGTTTTTTCAAAAATACCGGCGAGTTTATCGGCTGAGCACAACTTTGGTGTTATTAGTTAGTTGCCCTGGCAGTTTGCTAACTTTCTGCCGCTATTTATAGGGGGTCGCATGTATAGTTTGTCCACAATTCATTAAACGGAAGTGACTTTCCAGACTGTCATAGATTTCCGGGAGTGTGCTAAATGCCGAAAGTTGTTACAACAAAGCATACATCTACGGGTATGAATTTGTTGCCCTGTTCCTGTGCTACAAGTCGATATCATTTTTTTATATGTGGCCCAAATATTATGCCCGCAACGTCTGTCAACCTAAGGTGTGCTAGTTTACGATTACGTTAACAAAATGACACCTCCGCTAACGCTATTGGGTCTAATCGTTTTCTCCGTTTTTTTCAAAAATACCGGCGAGTTTATCGGCTGAGCACAACTTTGGTGTTATTAGTTAGTTGCCCTGGCAGTTTGCTAACTTTCTGCCGCTATTTATAGGGGGTCGCATGTATAGTTTGTCCACAATTCATTAAACGGAAGTGACTTTCCAGACTGTCATAGATTTCCGGGAGTGTGCTAAATGCCGAAAGTTGTTACAACAAAGCATACATCTACGGGTATGAATTTGTTGCCCTGTTCCTGTGCTACAAGTCGATATCAATTTTTTATATGTGGCCCAAATATTATGCCCGCAACGTCTGTCAACCTAAGGTGTGCTAGTTTACGATTACGTTAACAAAATGACACCTCCGCTAACGCTATTGGGTCTAATCGTTTTCTCCGTTTTTTTCAAAAATACCGGCGAGTTTATCGGCTGAGCACAACTTTGGTGTTATTAGTTAGTTGCCCTGGCAGTTTGCTAACTTTCTGCCGCTATTTATAGGGGGTCGCATGTATAGTTTGTCCACAATTCATTAAACGGAAGTGACTTTCCAGACTGTCATAGATTTCCGGGAGTGTGCTAAATGCCGAAAGTTGTTACAACAAAGCATACATCTACGGGTATGAATTTGTTGCCCTGTTCCTGTGCTACAAGTCGATATCAATTTTTTATATGTGGCCCAAATATTATGCCCGCAACGTCTGTCAACCTAAGGTGTGCTAGTTTACGATTACGTTAACAAAATGACACCTCCGCTAACGCTATTGGGTCTAATCGTTTTCTCCGTTTTTTCAAAAATACCGGCGAGTTTATCGGCTGAGCACAACTTTGGTGTTATTAGTTAGTTGCCCTGGCAGTTTGCTAACTTTCTGCCGCTATTTATAGGGGGTCGCATGTATAGTTTGTCCACAATTCATTAAACGGAAGTGACTTTCCAGACTGTCATAGATTTCCGGGAGTGTGCTAAATGCCGAAAGTTGTTACAACAAAGCATACATCTACGGGTATGAATTTGTTGCCCTGTTCCTGTGCTACAAGTCGATATCAATTTTTTATATGTGGCCCAAATATTATGCCCGCAACGTCTGTCAACCTAAGGTGTGCTAGTTTACGATTACGTTAACAAAATGACACCTCCGACGTTAAGCACGATATTGCGTCTCAAATGGTAACGTCAAATTTTTACGTTTTACGGCGATTACCGATTATTTTGGATAAGTTTTGTATTTCGCTTGCAGTTTTTGTTTTGCACATCAATATTGATACTTCTTATAATATTTTGTTGTACTGAATATGCATTGAATATTTCTCAATGAAGGTAACGTAAGCAACAAACAACAAAATATATTCGTATTTGGGTAATGCATATCTTTATGAAATGAGAAGATATATATACGGCATGATGAGTGTCAATGAGACAACTCTCTACCAGAGATCAATTGACATAAAACGTATTAAAGTGCAATGTTTTCCCATTTAGATCCGAAAAGGAGGAGGATATATATTTTGCTTTAATATAAAAAGTTTGTCGAGAATAACAAGTTAAACGGGTCTTGCTTATAAAATTCACTATACTTAATAGCAGTACAATATTAGATTATGAAATGAAACGATTGTCAGAAAAAAAGGTTAATTATAATTCATCTCATATGTTTACAAGCTTTGTATGATGTGGAGAGGTATATAGCCACGCTTTAGGTCCAATTTTATTTTCACTTTCAATTCTATACACATGAATCTTATTGCAGAGAAATAAAAAAAAATCGCAGTCAGTTTACGCTCCCCAAATTTGAAAATTTGATAAAGATGATTTGTTATCCTCTTGTGATACAAAACTTTTTTACAACTTAAGAACCTCATCTAAACGAACAAACCTAGTCATCGGATTTTTTTTATGATGCTTTGTAGTCTTGTTGATAGTATTTGACTATCAAGAAAATTCTATCTGAGGAACTATATACAGATGATCCACCATAAATAGCGTACCCCGAGTCGACAACGTTGAAAACGTACGAAAATCGTCCAGTGGACAAACTTGCAAGACATTTCATTTCTTTGAAAACGAAGTCGTTTTGACTACGCAAGTTATCAAAAAGTATGTAGCTGTTTTGTAAATTTAAAGCACAATTACTGAAAAGGACTATTTAGCATGCAACTAATCTAAATTTTTAATAAATAACGTCGCAAATGACAATTTATTTGTAAAAAACGGCGAAATCCGACATTGGACATCTTGCAAGACATTTGCCAGAAGCCGTTGCATTTTGATATGTAGTGTGAGTGCTCCAAAAATTCGATTTTGATATGGTCTATGTATGCACATAGGTGAGCCGAATTTACACAAACGAAATATCATATTATCTTATATTTTAAAACCTATAAATTTTGATAACTTAACATCTTCCAAAATCTGACCAATATGAACACTATTTGTTTTTGCCAAAAAAATAGCGTTGGTCGTAACAGAAACACATATCCAGTAATATTGTTATACTTTATATATGAAGCATATCATTCATTCGAATTTTCGTGGAAATAACACTATTTTGAAGAACACAAACACCCCTGCTAAAGTGATTATGCGTATAGTCTGTTACGTCTGACACGCATATTTTTGACGTTTTGTCAATATGTTGTCCTTATTTTAGACTAAAGTAAAATATGATAAAACAATTTGTACTTTTTTTCGGAATAGTATTTACCTGTCTAGTCTATGAATAAAAGTTTTATATAACTTAACTGTTATGATTTTATAGAAAAGCTGTTTATTAGTGTGGACTGGTTGATTACACGGTATTGACGCAATAACGTGCGTAACGTCTCCGCTAACGCTATTGGGTCTAATCGTTTTCTCCGTTTTTTCAAAAATACCGGCGAGTTTATCGGCTGAGCACAACTTTGGTGTTATTAGTTAGTTGCCCTGGCAGTTTGCTAACTTTCTGCCGCTATTTATAGGGGGTCGCATGTATAGTTTGTCCACAATTCATTAAACGGAAGTGACTTTCCAGACTGTCATAGATTTCCGGGAGTGTGCTAAATGCCGAAAGTTGTTACAACAAAGCATACATCTACGGGTATGAATTTGTTGCCCTGTTCCTGTGCTACAAGTCGATATCAATTTTTTATATGTGGCCCAAATATTATGCCCGCAACGTCTGTCAACCTAAGGTGTGCTAGTTTACGATTACGTTAACAAAATGACACCTCCGCTAACGCTATTGGGTCTAATCGTTTTCTCCGTTTTTTTCAAAAATACCGGCGAGTTTATCGGCTGAGCACAACTTTGGTGTTATTAGTTAGTTGCCCTGGCAGTTTGCTAACTTTCTGCCGCTATTTATAGGGGGTCGCATGTATAGTTTGTCCACAATTCATTAAACGGAAGTGACTTTCCAGACTGTCATAGATTTCCGGGAGTGTGCTAAATGCCGAAAGTTGTTACAACAAAGCATACATCTACGGGTATGAATTTGTTGCCCTGTTCCTGTGCTACAAGTCGATATCAATTTTTTATATGTGGCCCAAATATTATGCCCGCAACGTCTGTCAACCTAAGGTGTGCTAGTTTACGATTACGTTAACAAAATGACACCTCCGCTAACGCTATTGGGTCTAATCGTTTTCTCCGTTTTTTTCAAAAATACCGGCGAGTTTATCGGCTGAGCACAACTTTGGTGTTATTAGTTAGTTGCCCTGGCAGTTTGCTAACTTTCTGCCGCTATTTATAGGGGGTCGCATGTATAGTTTGTCCACAATTCATTAAACGGAAGTGACTTTCCAGACTGTCATAGATTTCCGGGAGTGTGCTAAATGCCGAAAGTTGTTACAACAAAGCATACATCTACGGGTATGAATTTGTTGCCCTGTTCCTGTGCTACAAGTCGATATCAATTTTTTATATGTGGCCCAAATATTATGCCCGCAACGTCTGTCAACCTAAGGTGTGCTAGTTTACGATTACGTTAACAAAATGACACCTCCGCTAACGCTATTGGGTCTAATCGTTTTCTCCGTTTTTTTCAAAAATACCGGCGAGTTTATCGGCTGAGCACAACTTTGGTGTTATTAGTTAGTTGCCCTGGCAGTTTGCTAACTTTCTGCCGCTATTTATAGGGGGTCGCATGTATAGTTTGTCCACAATTCATTAAACGGAAGTGACTTTCCAGACTGTCATAGATTTCCGGGAGTGTGCTAAATGCCGAAAGTTGTTACAACAAAGCATACATCTACGGGTATGAATTTGTTGCCCTGTTCCTGTGCTACAAGTCGATATCAATTTTTTATATGTGGCCCAAATATTATGCCCGCAACGTCTGTCAACCTAAGGTGTGCTAGTTTACGATTACGTTAACAAAATGACACCTCCGCTAACGCTATTGGGTCTAATCGTTTTCTCCGTTTTTTTCAAAAATACCGGCGAGTTTATCGGCTGAGCACAACTTTGGTGTTATTAGTTAGTTGCCCTGGCAGTTTGCTAACTTTCTGCCGCTATTTATAGGGGGTCGCATGTATAGTTTGTCCACAATTCATTAAACGGAAGTGACTTTCCAGACTGTCATAGATTTCCGGGAGTGTGCTAAATGCCGAAAGTTGTTACAACAAAGCATACATCTACGGGTATGAATTTGTTGCCCTGTTCCTGTGCTACAAGTCGATATCAATTTTTTATATGTGGCCCAAATATTATGCCCGCAACGTCTGTCAACCTAAGGTGTGCTAGTTTACGATTACGTTAACAAAATGACACCTCCGCTAACGCTATTGGGTCTAATCGTTTTCTCCGTTTTTTCAAAAATACCGGCGAGTTTATCGGCTGAGCACAACTTTGGTGTTATTAGTTAGTTGCCCTGGCAGTTTGCTAACTTTCTGCCGCTATTTATAGGGGGTCGCATGTATAGTTTGTCCACAATTCATTAAACGGAAGTGACTTTCCAGACTGTCATAGATTTCCGGGAGTGTGCTAAATGCCGAAAGTTGTTACAACAAAGCATACATCTACGGGTATGAATTTGTTGCCCTGTTCCTGTGCTACAAGTCGATATCATTTTTTTATATGTGGCCCAAATATTATGCCCGCAACGTCTGTCAACCTAAGGTGTGCTAGTTTACGATTACGTTAACAAAATGACACCTCCGCTAACGCTATTGGGTCTAATCGTTTTCTCCGTTTTTTTCAAAAATACCGGCGAGTTTATCGGCTGAGCACAACTTTGGTGTTATTAGTTAGTTGCCCTGGCAGTTTGCTAACTTTCTGCCGCTATTTATAGGGGGTCGCATGTATAGTTTGTCCACAATTCATTAAACGGAAGTGACTTTCCAGACTGTCATAGATTTCCGGGAGTGTGCTAAATGCCGAAAGTTGTTACAACAAAGCATACATCTACGGGTATGAATTTGTTGCCCTGTTCCTGTGCTACAAGTCGATATCAATTTTTTATATGTGGCCCAAATATTATGCCCGCAACGTCTGTCAACCTAAGGTGTGCTAGTTTACGATTACGTTAACAAAATGACACCTCCGCTAACGCTATTGGGTCTAATCGTTTTCTCCGTTTTTTTCAAAAATACCGGCGAGTTTATCGGCTGAGCACAACTTTGGTGTTATTAGTTAGTTGCCCTGGCAGTTTGCTAACTTTCTGCCGCTATTTATAGGGGGTCGCATGTATAGTTTGTCCACAATTCATTAAACGGAAGTGACTTTCCAGACTGTCATAGATTTCCGGGAGTGTGCTAAATGCCGAAAGTTGTTACAACAAAGCATACATCTACGGGTATGAATTTGTTGCCCTGTTCCTGTGCTACAAGTCGATATCAATTTTTTATATGTGGCCCAAATATTATGCCCGCAACGTCTGTCAACCTAAGGTGTGCTAGTTTACGATTACGTTAACAAAATGACACCTCCGCTAACGCTATTGGGTCTAATCGTTTTCTCCGTTTTTTCAAAAATACCGGCGAGTTTATCGGCTGAGCACAACTTTGGTGTTATTAGTTAGTTGCCCTGGCAGTTTGCTAACTTTCTGCCGCTATTTATAGGGGGTCGCATGTATAGTTTGTCCACAATTCATTAAACGGAAGTGACTTTCCAGACTGTCATAGATTTCCGGGAGTGTGCTAAATGCCGAAAGTTGTTACAACAAAGCATACATCTACGGGTATGAATTTGTTGCCCTGTTCCTGTGCTACAAGTCGATATCAATTTTTTATATGTGGCCCAAATATTATGCCCGCAACGTCTGTCAACCTAAGGTGTGCTAGTTTACGATTACGTTAACAAAATGACACCTCCGACGTTAAGCACGATATTGCGTCTCAAATGGTAACGTCAAATTTTTACGTTTTACGGCGATTACCGATTATTTGGGATAAGTTTTGTATTTCGCTTGCAGTTTTTGTTTTGCACATCAATATTGATACTTCTTATAATATTTTGTTGTACTGAATATGCATTGAATATTTCTCAATGAAGGTAACGTAAGCAACAAACAACAAAATATATTCGTATTTGGGTAATGCATATCTTTATGAAATGAGAAGATATATATACGGCATGATGAGTGTCAATGAGACAACTCTCTACCAGAGATCAATTGACATAAAACGTATTAAAGTGCAATGTTTTCCCATTTAGATCCGAAAAGGAGGAGGATATATATTTTGCTTTAATATAAAAAGTTTGTCGAGAATAACAAGTTAAACGGGTCTTGCTTATAAAATTCACTATACTTAATAGCAGTACAATATTAGATTATGAAATGAAACGATTGTCAGAAAAAAAGGTTAATTATAATTCATCTCATATGTTTACAAGCTTTGTATGATGTGGAGAGGTATATAGCCACGCTTTAGGTCCAATTTTATTTTCACTTTCAATTCTATACACATGAATCTTATTGCAGAGAAATAAAAAAAAATCGCAGTCAGTTTACGCTCCCCAAATTTGAAAATTTGATAAAGATGATTTGTTATCCTCTTGTGATACAAAACTTTTTTACAACTTAAGAACCTCATCTAAACGAACAAACCTAGTCATCGGATTTTTTTTATGATGCTTTGTAGTCTTGTTGATAGTATTTGACTATCAAGAAAATTCTATCTGAGGAACTATATACAGATGATCCACCATAAATAGCGTACCCCGAGTCGACAACGTTGAAAACGTACGAAAATCGTCCAGTGGACAAACTTGCAAGACATTTCATTTCTTTGAAAACGAAGTCGTTTTGACTACGCAAGTTATCAAAAAGTATGTAGCTGTTTTGTAAATTTAAAGCACAATTACTGAAAAGGACTATTTAGCATGCAACTAATCTAAATTTTTAATAAATAACGTCGCAAATGACAATTTATTTGTAAAAAACGGCGAAATCCGACATTGGACATCTTGCAAGACATTTGCCAGAAGCCGTTGCATTTTGATATGTAGTGTGAGTGCTCCAAAAATTCGATTTTGATATGGTCTATGTATGCACATAGGTGAGCCGAATTTACACAAACGAAATATCATATTATCTTATATTTTAAAACCTATAAATTTTGATAACTTAACATCTTCCAAAATCTGACCAATATGAACACTATTTGTTTTTGCCAAAAAAATAGCGTTGGTCGTAACAGAAACACATATCCAGTAATATTGTTATACTTTATATATGAAGCATATCATTCATTCGAATTTTCGTGGAAATAACACTATTTTGAAGAACACAAACACCCCTGCTAAAGTGATTATGCGTATAGTCTGTTACGTCTGACACGCATATTTTTGACGTTTTGTCAATATGTTGTCCTTATTTTAGACTAAAGTAAAATATGATAAAACAATTTGTACTTTTTTTCGGAATAGTATTTACCTGTCTAGTCTATGAATAAAAGTTTTATATAACTTAACTGTTATGATTTTATAGAAAAGCTGTTTATTAGTGTGGACTGGTTGATTACACGGTATTGACGCAATAACGTGCGTAACGTCTCCGCTAACGCTATTGGGTCTAATCGTTTTCTCCGTTTTTTCAAAAATACCGGCGAGTTTATCGGCTGAGCACAACTTTGGTGTTATTAGTTAGTTGCCCTGGCAGTTTGCTAACTTTCTGCCGCTATTTATAGGGGGTCGCATGTATAGTTTGTCCACAATTCATTAAACGGAAGTGACTTTCCAGACTGTCATAGATTTCCGGGAGTGTGCTAAATGCCGAAAGTTGTTACAACAAAGCATACATCTACGGGTATGAATTTGTTGCCCTGTTCCTGTGCTACAAGTCGATATCAATTTTTTATATGTGGCCCAAATATTATGCCCGCAACGTCTGTCAACCTAAGGTGTGCTAGTTTACGATTACGTTAACAAAATGACACCTCCGCTAACGCTATTGGGTCTAATCGTTTTCTCCGTTTTTTCAAAAATACCGGCGAGTTTATCGGCTGAGCACAACTTTGGTGTTATTAGTTAGTTGCCCTGGCAGTTTGCTAACTTTCTGCCGCTATTTATAGGGGGTCGCATGTATAGTTTGTCCACAATTCATTAAACGGAAGTGACTTTCCAGACTGTCATAGATTTCCGGGAGTGTGCTAAATGCCGAAAGTTGTTACAACAAAGCATACATCTACGGGTATGAATTTGTTGCCCTGTTCCTGTGCTACAAGTCGATATCAATTTTTTATATGTGGCCCAAATATTATGCCCGCAACGTCTGTCAACCTAAGGTGTGCTAGTTTACGATTACGTTAACAAAATGACACCTCCGCTAACGCTATTGGGTCTAATCGTTTTCTCCGTTTTTTCAAAAATACCGGCGAGTTTATCGGCTGAGCACAACTTTGGTGTTATTAGTTAGTTGCCCTGGCAGTTTGCTAACTTTCTGCCGCTATTTATAGGGGGTCGCATGTATAGTTTGTCCACAATTCATTAAACGGAAGTGACTTTCCAGACTGTCATAGATTTCCGGGAGTGTGCTAAATGCCGAAAGTTGTTACAACAAAGCATACATCTACGGGTATGAATTTGTTGCCCTGTTCCTGTGCTACAAGTCGATATCAATTTTTTATATGTGGCCCAAATATTATGCCCGCAACGTCTGTCAACCTAAGGTGTGCTAGTTTACGATTACGTTAACAAAATGACACCTCCGCTAACGCTATTGGGTCTAATCGTTTTCTCCGTTTTTTCAAAAATACCGGCGAGTTTATCGGCTGAGCACAACTTTGGTGTTATTAGTTAGTTGCCCTGGCAGTTTGCTAACTTTCTGCCGCTATTTATAGGGGGTCGCATGTATAGTTTGTCCACAATTCATTAAACGGAAGTGACTTTCCAGACTGTCATAGATTTCCGGGAGTGTGCTAAATGCCGAAAGTTGTTACAACAAAGCATACATCTACGGGTATGAATTTGTTGCCCTGTTCCTGTGCTACAAGTCGATATCAATTTTTTATATGTGGCCCAAATATTATGCCCGCAACGTCTGTCAACCTAAGGTGTGCTAGTTTACGATTACGTTAACAAAATGACACCTCCGCTAACGCTATTGGGTCTAATCGTTTTCTCCGTTTTTTCAAAAATACCGGCGAGTTTATCGGCTGAGCACAACTTTGGTGTTATTAGTTAGTTGCCCTGGCAGTTTGCTAACTTTCTGCCGCTATTTATAGGGGGTCGCATGTATAGTTTGTCCACAATTCATTAAACGGAAGTGACTTTCCAGACTGTCATAGATTTCCGGGAGTGTGCTAAATGCCGAAAGTTGTTACAACATAGCATACATCTACGGGTATGAATTTGTTGCCCTGTTCCTGTGCTACAAGTCGATATCAATTTTTTATATGTGGCCCAAATATTATGCCCGCAACGTCTGTCAACCTAAGGTGTGCTAGTTTACGATTACGTTAACAAAATGACACCTCCGCTAACGCTATTGGGTCTAATCGTTTTCTCCGTTTTTTCAAAAATACCGGCGAGTTTATCGGCTGAGCACAACTTTGGTGTTATTAGTTAGTTGCCCTGGCAGTTTGCTAACTTTCTGCCGCTATTTATAGGGGGTCGCATGTATAGTTTGTCCACAATTCATTAAACGGAAGTGACTTTCCAGACTGTCATAGATTTCCGGGAGTGTGCTAAATGCCGAAAGTTGTTACAACAAAGCATACATCTACGGGTATGAATTTGTTGCCCTGTTCCTGTGCTACAAGTCGATATCAATTTTTTATATGTGGCCCAAATATTATGCCCGCAACGTCTGTCAACCTAAGGTGTGCTAGTTTACGATTACGTTAACAAAATGACACCTCCGCTAACGCTATTGGGTCTAATCGTTTTCTCCGTTTTTTCAAAAATACCGGCGAGTTTATCGGCTGAGCACAACTTTGGTGTTATTAGTTAGTTGCCCTGGCAGTTTGCTAACTTTCTGCCGCTATTTATAGGGGGTCGCATGTATAGTTTGTCCACAATTCATTAAACGGAAGTGACTTTCCAGACTGTCATAGATTTCCGGGAGTGTGCTAAATGCCGAAAGTTGTTACAACAAAGCATACATCTACGGGTATGAATTTGTTGCCCTGTTCCTGTGCTACAAGTCGATATCAATTTTTTATATGTGGCCCAAATATTATGCCCGCAACGTCTGTCAACCTAAGGTGTGCTAGTTTACGATTACGTTAACAAAATGACACCTCCGCTAACGCTATTGGGTCTAATCGTTTTCTCCGTTTTTTCAAAAATACCGGCGAGTTTATCGGCTGAGCACAACTTTGGTGTTATTAGTTAGTTGCCCTGGCAGTTTGCTAACTTTCTGCCGCTATTTATAGGGGGTCGCATGTATAGTTTGTCCACAATTCATTAAACGGAAGTGACTTTCCAGACTGTCATAGATTTCCGGGAGTGTGCTAAATGCCGAAAGTTGTTACAACAAAGCATACATCTACGGGTATGAATTTGTTGCCCTGTTCCTGTGCTACAAGTCGATATCAATTTTTTATATGTGGCCCAAATATTATGCCCGCAACGTCTGTCAACCTAAGGTGTGCTAGTTTACGATTACGTTAACAAAATGACACCTCCGCTAACGCTATTGGGTCTAATCGTTTTCTCCGTTTTTTCAAAAATACCGGCGAGTTTATCGGCTGAGCACAACTTTGGTGTTATTAGTTAGTTGCCCTGGCAGTTTGCTAACTTTCTGCCGCTATTTATAGGGGGTCGCATGTATAGTTTGTCCACAATTCATTAAACGGAAGTGACTTTCCAGACTGTCATAGATTTCCGGGAGTGTGCTAAATGCCGAAAGTTGTTACAACAAAGCATACATCTACGGGTATGAATTTGTTGCCCTGTTCCTGTGCTACAAGTCGATATCAATTTTTTATATGTGGCCCAAATATTATGCCCGCAACGTCTGTCAACCTAAGGTGTGCTAGTTTACGATTACGTTAACAAAATGACACCTCCGCTAACGCTATTGGGTCTAATCGTTTTCTCCGTTTTTTCAAAAATACCGGCGAGTTTATCGGCTGAGCACAACTTTGGTGTTATTAGTTAGTTGCCCTGGCAGTTTGCTAACTTTCTGCCGCTATTTATAGGGGGTCGCATGTATAGTTTGTCCACAATTCATTAAACGGAAGTGACTTTCCAGACTGTCATAGATTTCCGGGAGTGTGCTAAATGCCGAAAGTTGTTACAACAAAGCATACATCTACGGGTATGAATTTGTTGCCCTGTTCCTGTGCTACAAGTCGATATCAATTTTTTATATGTGGCCCAAATATTATGCCCGCAACGTCTGTCAACCTAAGGTGTGCTAGTTTACGATTACGTTAACAAAATGACACCTCCGCTAACGCTATTGGGTCTAATCGTTTTCTCCGTTTTTTCAAAAATACCGGCGAGTTTATCGGCTGAGCACAACTTTGGTGTTATTAGTTAGTTGCCCTGGCAGTTTGCTAACTTTCTGCCGCTATTTATAGGGGGTCGCATGTATAGTTTGTCCACAATTCATTAAACGGAAGTGACTTTCCAGACTGTCATAGATTTCCGGGAGTGTGCTAAATGCCGAAAGTTGTTACAACAAAGCATACATCTACGGGTATGAATTTGTTGCCCTGTTCCTGTGCTACAAGTCGATATCATTTTTTTATATGTGGCCCAAATATTATGCCCGCAACGTCTGTCAACCTAAGGTGTGCTAGTTTACGATTACGTTAACAAAATGACACCTCCGCTAACGCTATTGGGTCTAATCGTTTTCTCCGTTTTTTCAAAAATACCGGCGAGTTTATCGGCTGAGCACAACTTTGGTGTTATTAGTTAGTTGCCCTGGCAGTTTGCTAACTTTCTGCCGCTATTTATAGGGGGTCGCATGTATAGTTTGTCCACAATTCATTAAACGGAAGTGACTTTCCAGACTGTCATAGATTTCCGGGAGTGTGCTAAATGCCGAAAGTTGTTACAACAAAGCATACATCTACGGGTATGAATTTGTTGCCCTGTTCCTGTGCTACAAGTCGATATCATTTTTTTATATGTGGCCCAAATATTATGCCCGCAACGTCTGTCAACCTAAGGTGTGCTAGTTTACGATTACGTTAACAAAATGACACCTCCGCTAACGCTATTGGGTCTAATCGTTTTCTCCGTTTTTTCAAAAATACCGGCGAGTTTATCGGCTGAGCACAACTTTGGTGTTATTAGTTAGTTGCCCTGGCAGTTTGCTAACTTTCTGCCGCTATTTATAGGGGGTCGCATGTATAGTTTGTCCACAATTCATTAAACGGAAGTGACTTTCCAGACTGTCATAGATTTCCGGGAGTGTGCTAAATGCCGAAAGTTGTTACAACAAAGCATACATCTACGGGTATGAATTTGTTGCCCTGTTCCTGTGCTACAAGTCGATATCATTTTTTTATATGTGGCCCAAATATTATGCCCGCAACGTCTGTCAACCTAAGGTGTGCTAGTTTACGATTACGTTAACAAAATGACACCTCCGCTAACGCTATTGGGTCTAATCGTTTTCTCCGTTTTTTCAAAAATACCGGCGAGTTTATCGGCTGAGCACAACTTTGGTGTTATTAGTTAGTTGCCCTGGCAGTTTGCTAACTTTCTGCCGCTATTTATAGGGGGTCGCATGTATAGTTTGTCCACAATTCATTAAACGGAAGTGACTTTCCAGACTGTCATAGATTTCCGGGAGTGTGCTAAATGCCGAAAGTTGTTACAACAAAGCATACATCTACGGGTATGAATTTGTTGCCCTGTTCCTGTGCTACAAGTCGATATCATTTTTTTATATGTGGCCCAAATATTATGCCCGCAACGTCTGTCAACCTAAGGTGTGCTAGTTTACGATTACGTTAACAAAATGACACCTCCGCTAACGCTATTGGGTCTAATCGTTTTCTCCGTTTTTTCAAAAATACCGGCGAGTTTATCGGCTGAGCACAACTTTGGTGTTATTAGTTAGTTGCCCTGGCAGTTTGCTAACTTTCTGCCGCTATTTATAGGGGGTCGCATGTATAGTTTGTCCACAATTCATTAAACGGAAGTGACTTTCCAGACTGTCATAGATTTCCGGGAGTGTGCTAAATGCCGAAAGTTGTTACAACAAAGCATACATCTACGGGTATGAATTTGTTGCCCTGTTCCTGTGCTACAAGTCGATATCATTTTTTTATATGTGGCCCAAATATTATGCCCGCAACGTCTGTCAACCTAAGGTGTGCTAGTTTAAGATTACGTTAACAAAATGACACCTCCGCTAACGCTATTGGGTCTAATCGTTTTCTCCGTTTTTTCAAAAATACCGGCGAGTTTATCGGCTGAGCACAACTTTGGTGTTATTAGTTAGTTGCCCTGGCAGTTTGCTAACTTTCTGCCGCTATTTATAGGGGGTCGCATGTATAGTTTGTCCACAATTCATTAAACGGAAGTGACTTTCCAGACTGTCATAGATTTCTGGGAGTGTGCTAAATGCCGAAAGTTGTTACAACAAAGCATACATCTACGGGTATGAATTTGTTGCCCTGTTCCTGTGCTACAAGTCGATATCAGCTATTTAAGGGGGTTCGCATGTATATTTGTCCACAATTCATAAACGAAGTGACTTTCCAGACTGTCCTAGATTTCGGAGTGTGCTAATGCCGAAAGTTGTTACAACAAAGCATACATCTACGGTATGAATTTGTTGCCCTGTTCCTGTGCTACAAGTCGAATCAGCGCAACGTCTCACCTATGACCTCCGCTAACGCCATTTGCGAGTATGCTATTTATAGGGGGTCGCATGTATAGTTTGTCCACAATTCATTAAACGGAAGTGACTTTCCAGACTGTCATAGATTTCCGGGAGTGTGCTAAATGCCGAAAGTTGTTACAACAAAGCATACATCTACGGGTATGAATTTGTTGCCCTGTTCCTGTGCTACAAGTCGATATCATTTTTTTATATGTGGCCCAAATATTATGCCCGCAACGTCTGTCAACCTAAGGTGTGCTAGTTTAAGATTACGTTAACAAAATGACACCTCCGCTAACGCTATTGGGTCTAATCGTTTTCTCCGTTTTTTCAAAAATACCGGCGAGTTTATCGGCTGAGCACAACTTTGGTGTTATTAGTTAGTTGCCCTGGCAGTTTGCTAACTTTCTGCCGCTATTTATAGGGGGTCGCATGTATAGTTTGTCCACAATTCATTAAACGGAAGTGACTTTCCAGACTGTCATAGATTTCCGGGAGTGTGCTAAATGCCGAAAGTTGTTACAACAAAGCATACATCTACGGGTATGAATTTGTTGCCCTGTTCCTGTGCTACAAGTCGATATCAATTTTTTATATGTGGCCCAAATATTATGCCCGCAACGTCTGTCAACCTAAGGTGTGCTAGTTTACGATTACGTTAACAAAATGACACCTCCGCTAACGCTATTGGGTCTAATCGTTTTCTCCGTTTTTTCAAAAATACCGGCGAGTTTATCGGCTGAGCACAACTTTGGTGTTATTAGTTAGTTGCCCTGGCAGTTTGCTAACTTTCTGCCGCTATTTATAGGGGGTCGCATGTATAGTTTGTCCACAATTCATTAAACGGAAGTGACTTTCCAGACTGTCATAGATTTCCGGGAGTGTGCTAAATGCCGAAAGTTGTTACAACAAAGCATACATCTACGGGTATGAATTTGTTGCCCTGTTCCTGTGCTACAAGTCGAGATCATTTTTTTATATGTGGCCCAAATATTATGCCCGCAACGTCTGTCAACCTAAGGTGTGCTAGTTTACGATTACGTTAACAAAATGACACCTCCGCTAACGCTATTGGGTCTAATCGTTTTCTCCGTTTTTTCAAAAATACCGGCTAGTTTATCGGCTGAGCACAACTTTGGTGTTATTAGTTAGTTGCCCTGGCAGTTTGCTAACTTTCTGCCGCTATTTATAGGGGGTCGCATGTATAGTTTGTCCACAATTCATTAAACGGAAGTGACTTTCCAGACTGTCATAGATTTCCGGGAGTGTGCTAAATGCCGAAAGTTGTTACAACAAAGCATACATCTACGGGTATGAATTTGTTGCCCTGTTCCTGTGCTACAAGTCGAGATCATTTTTTTATATGTGGCCCAAATATTATGCCCGCAACGTCTGTCAACCTAAGGTGTGCTAGTTTACGATTACGTTAACAAAATGACACCTCCGCTAACGCTATTGGGTCTAATCGTTTTCTCCGTTTTTTCAAAAATACCGCCGAGTTTATCGGCTGAGCACAACTTTGGTGTTATTAGTTAGTTGCCCTGGCAGTTTGCTAACTTTCTGCCGCTATTTATAGGGGGTCGCATGTATAGTTTGTCCACAATTCATTAAACGGAAGTGACTTTCCAGACTGTCATAGATTTCCGGGAGTGTGCTAAATGCCGAAAGTTGTTACAACAAAGCATACATCTACGGGTATGAATTTGTTGCCCTGTTCCTGTGCTACAAGTCGATATCATTTTTTTATATGTGGCCCAAATATTATGCCCGCAACGTCTGTCAACCTAAGGTGTGCTAGTTTACGATTACGTTAACAAAATGACACCTCCGCTAACGCTATTGGGTCTAATCGTTTTCTCCGTTTTTTCAAAAATACCGGCGAGTTTATCGGCTGAGCACAACTTTGGTGTTATTAGTTAGTTGCCCTGGCAGTTTGCTAACTTTCTGCCGCTATTTATAGGGGGTCGCATGTATAGTTTGTCCACAATTCATTAAACGGAAGTGACTTTCCAGACTGTCATAGATTTCCGGGAGTGTGCTAAATGCCGAAAGTTGTTACAACAAAGCATACATCTACGGGTATGAATTTGTTGCCCTGTTCCTGTGCTACAAGTCGATATCAATTTTTTATATGTGGCCCAAATATTATGCCCGCAACGTCTGTCAACCTAAGGTGTGCTAGTTTACGATTACGTTAACAAAATGACACCTCCGCTAACGCTATTGGGTCTAATCGTTTTCTCCGTTTTTTCAAAAATACCGGCGAGTTTATCGGCTGAGCACAACTTTGGTGTTATTAGTTAGTTGCCCTGGCAGTTTGCTAACTTTCTGCCGCTATTTATAGGGGGTCGCATGTATAGTTTGTCCACAATTCATTAAACGGAAGTGACTTTCCAGACTGTCATAGATTTCCGGGAGTGTGCTAAATGCCGAAAGTTGTTACAACAAAGCATACATCTACGGGTATGAATTTGTTGCCCTGTTCCTGTGCTACAAGTCGATATCATTTTTTTATATGTGGCCCAAAAATTATGCCCGCAACGTCTGTCAACCTAAGGTGTGCTAGTTTACGATTACGTTAACAAAATGACACCTCCGCTAACGCTATTGGGTCTAATCGTTTTCTCCGTTTTTTCAAAAATACCGGCGAGTTTATCGGCTGAGCACAACTTTGGTGTTATTAGTTAGTTGCCCTGGCAGTTTGCTAACTTTCTGCCGCTATTTATAGGGGGTCGCATGTATAGTTTGTCCACAATTCATTAAACGGAAGTGACTTTCCAGACTGTCATAGATTTCCGGGAGTGTGCTAAATGCCGAAAGTTGTTACAACAAAGCATACATCTACGGGTATGAATTTGTTGCCCTGTTCCTGTGCTACAAGTCGATATCATTTTTTTATATGTGGCCCAAATATTATGCCCGCAACGTCTGTCAACCTAAGGTGTGCTAGTTTACGATTACGTTAACAAAATGACACCTCCGCTAACGCTATTGGGTCTAATCGTTTTCTCCGTTTTTTCAAAAATACCGGCGAGTTTATCGGCTGAGCACAACTTTGGTGTTATTAGTTAGTTGCCCTGGCAGTTTGTTAACTTTCTGCCGCTATTTATAGGGGGTCGCATGTATAGTTTGTCCACAATTCATTAAACGGAAGTGACTTTCCAGACTGTCATAGATTTCCGGGAGTGTGCTAAATGCCGAAAGTTGTTACAACAAAGCATACATCTACGGGTATGAATTTGTTGCCCTGTTCCTGTGCTACAAGTCGATATCAATTTTTTATATGTGGCCCAAATATTATGCCCGCAACGTCTGTCAACCTAAGGTGTGCTAGTTTACGATTACGTTAACAAAATGACACCTCCGCGAACGCTATTGGGTCTAATCGTTTTCTCCGTTTTTTCAAAAATACCGGCGACTTTATCGGCTGAGCACAACTTTGGTGTTATTAGTTAGTTGCCCTGGCAGTTTGCTAACTTTCTGCCGCTATTTATAGGGGGTCGCATGTATAGTTTGTCCACAATTCATTAAACGGAAGTGACTTTCCAGACTGTCATAGATTTCCGGGAGTGTGCTAAATGCCGAAAGTTGTTACAACAAAGCATACATCTACGGGTATGAATTTGTTGCCCTGTTCCTGTGCTACAAGTCGATATCATTTTTTTATATGTGGCCCAAATATTATGCCCGCAACGTCTGTCAACCTAAGGTGTGCTAGTTTACGATTACGTTAACAAAATGACACCTCCGCGAACGCTATTGGGTCTAATCGTTTTCTCCGTTTTTTCAAAAATACCGGCGAGTTTATCGGCTGAGCACAACTTTGGTGTTATTAGTTAGTTGCCCTGGCAGTTTGCTAACTTTCTGCCGCTATTTATAGGGGGTCGCATGTATAGTTTGTCCACAATTCATTAAACGGAAGTGACTTTCCAGACTGTCATAGATTTCCGGGAGTGTGCTAAATGCCGAAAGTTGTTACAACAAAGCATACATCTACGGGTATGAATTTGTTGCCCTGTTCCTGTGCTACAAGTCGATATCAATTTTTTATATGTGGCCCAAATATTATGCCCGCAACGTCTGTCAACCTAAGGTGTGCTAGTTTACGATTACGTTAACAAAATGACACCTCCGCGAACGCTATTGGGTCTAATCGTTTTCTCCGTTTTTTCAAAAATACCGGCGAGTTTATCGGCTGAGCACAACTTTGGTGTTATTAGTTAGTTGCCCTGGCAGTTTGCTAACTTTCTGCCGCTATTTATAGGGGGTCGCATGTATAGTTTGTCCACAATTCATTAAACGGAAGTGACTTTCCAGACTGTCATAGATTTCCGGGAGTGTGCTAAATGCCGAAAGTTGTTACAACAAAGCATACATCTACGGGTATGAATTTGTTGCCCTGTTCCTGTGCTACAAGTCGATATCAATTTTTTATATGTGGCCCAAATATTATGCCCGCAACGTCTGTCAACCTAAGGTGTGCTAGTTTACGATTACGTTAACAAAATGACACCTCCGCGAACGCTATTGGGTCTAATCGTTTTCTCCGTTTTTTCAAAAATACCGGCGAGTTTATCGGCTGAGCACAACTTTGGTGTTATTAGTTAGTTGCCCTGGCAGTTTGCTAACTTTCTGCCGCTATTTATAGGGGGTCGCATGTATAGTTTGTCCACAATTCATTAAACGGAAGTGACTTTCCAGACTGTCATAGATTTCCGGGAGTGTGCTAAATGCCGAAAGTTGTTACAACAAAGCATACATCTACGGGTATGAATTTGTTGCCCTGTTCCTGTGCTACAAGTCGATATCAATTTTTTATATGTGGCCCAAATATTATGCCCGCAACGTCTGTCAACCTAAGGTGTGCTAGTTTACGATTACGTTAACAAAATGACACCTCCGCGAACGCTATTGGGTCTAATCGTTTTCTCCGTTTTTTCAAAAATACCGGCGAGTTTATCGGCTGAGCACAACTTTGGTGTTATTAGTTAGTTGCCCTGGCAGTTTGCTAACTTTCTGCCGCTATTTATAGGGGGTCGCATGTATAGTTTGTCCACAATTCATTAAACGGAAGTGACTTTCCAGACTGTCATAGATTTCCGGGAGTGTGCTAAATGCCGAAAGTTGTTACAACAAAGCATACATCTACGGGTAGGAATTTGTTGCCCTGTTCCTGTGCTACAAGTCGATATCAATTTTTTATATGTGGCCCAAATATTATGCCCGCAACGTCTGTCAACCTAAGGTGTGCTAGTTTACGATTACGTTAACAAAATGACACCTCCGCTAACGCTATTGGGTCTAATCGTTTTCTCCGTTTTTTCAAAAATACCGGCGAGTTTATCGGCTGAGCACAACTTTGGTGTTATTAGTTAGTTGCCCTGGCAGTTTGCTAACTTTCTGCCGCTATTTATAGGGGGTCGCATGTATAGTTTGTCCACAATTCATTAAACGGAAGTGACTTTCCAGACTGTCATAGATTTCCGGGAGTGTGCTAAATGCCGAAAGTTGTTACAACAAAGCATACATCTACGGGTAGGAATTTGTTGCCCTGTTCCTGTGCTACAAGTCGATATCAATTTTTTATATGTGGCCCAAATATTATGCCCGCAACGTCTGTCAACCTAAGGTGTGCTAGTTTACGATTACGTTAACAAAATGACACCTCCGCTAACGCTATTGGGTCTAATCGTTTTCTCCGTTTTTTCAAAAATACCGGCGAGTTTATCGGCTGAGCACAACTTTGGTGTTATTAGTTAGTTGCCCTGGCAGTTTGCTAACTTTCTGCCGCTATTTATAGGGGGTCGCATGTATAGTTTGTCCACAATTCATTAAACGGAAGTGACTTTCCAGACTGTCATAGATTTCCGGGAGTGTGCTAAATGCCGAAAGTTGTTACAACAAAGCATACATCTACGGGTATGAATTTGTTGCCCTGTTCCTGTGCTACAAGTCGATATCAATTTTTTATATGTGGCCCAAATATTATGCCCGCAACGTCTGTCAACCTAAGGTGTGCTAGTTTACGATTACGTTAACAAAATGACACCTCCGCTAACGCTATTGGGTCTAATCGTTTTCTCCGTTTTTTCAAAAATACCGGCGAGTTTATCGGCTGAGCACAACTTTGGTGTTATTAGTTAGTTGCCCTGGCAGTTTGCTAACTTTCTGCCGCTATTTATAGGGGGTCGCATGTATAGTTTGTCCACAATTCATTAAACGGAAGTGACTTTCCAGACTGTCATAGATTTCCGGGAGTGTGCTAAATGCCGAAAGTTGTTACAACAAAGCATACATCTACGGGTATGAATTTGTTGCCCTGTTCCTGTGCTACAAGTCGATATCAATTTTTTATATGTGGCCCAAATATTATGCCCGCAACGTCTGTCAACCTAAGGTGTGCTAGTTTACGATTACGTTAACAAAATGACACCTCCGCGAACGCTATTGGGTCTAATCGTTTTCTCCGTTTTTTCAAAAATACCGGCGAGTTTATCGGCTGAGCACAACTTTGGTGTTATTAGTTAGTTGCCCTGGCAGTTTGCTAACTTTCTGCCGCTATTTATAGGGGGTCGCATGTATAGTTTGTCCACAATTCATTAAACGGAAGTGACTTTCCAGACTGTCATAGATTTCCGGGAGTGTGCTAAATGCCGAAAGTTGTTACAACAAAGCATACATCTACGGGTATGAATTTGTTGCCCTGTTCCTGTGCTACAAGTCGATATCAATTTTTTATATGTGGCCCAAATATTATGCCCGCAACGTCTGTCAACCTAAGGTGTGCTAGTTTACGATTACGTTAACAAAATGACACCTCCGCGAACGCTATTGGGTCTAATCGTTTTCTCCGTTTTTTCAAAAATACCGGCGACTTTATCGGCTGAGCACAACTTTGGTGTTATTAGTTAGTTGCCCTGGCAGTTTGCTAACTTTCTGCCGCTATTTATAGGGGGTCGCATGTATAGTTTGTCCACAATTCATTAAACGGAAGTGACTTTCCAGACTGTCATAGATTTCCAGGAGTGTGCTAAATGCCGAAAGTTGTTACAACAAAGCATACATCTACGGGTATGAATTTGTTGCCCTGTTCCTGTGCTACAAGTCGATATCAATTTTTTATATGTGGCCCAAATATTATGCCCGCAACGTCTGTCAACCTAAGGTGTGCTAGTTTACGATTACGTTAACAAAATGACACCTCCGCGAACGCTATTGGGTCTAATCGTTTTCTCCGTTTTTTCAAAAATACCGGCGAGTTTATCGGCTGAGCACAACTTTGGTGTTATTAGTTAGTTGCCCTGGCAGTTTGCTAACTTTCTGCCGCTATTTATAGGGGGTCGCATGTATAGTTTGTCCACAATTCATTAAACGGAAGTGACTTTCCAGACTGTCATAGATTTCCGGGAGTGTGCTAAATGCCGAAAGTTGTTACAACAAAGCATACATCTACGGGTATGAATTTGTTGCCCTGTTCCTGTGCTACAAGTCGATATCAATTTTTTATATGTGGCCCAAATATTATGCCCGCAACGTCTGTCAACCTAAGGTGTGCTAGTTTACGATTACGTTAACAAAATGACACCTCCGCTAACGCTATTGGGTCTAATCGTTTTCTCCGTTTTTTCAAAAATACCGGCGAGTTTATCGGCTGAGCACAACTTTGGTGTTATTAGTAAGTTGCCCTGGCAGTTTGCTAACTTTCTGCCGCTATTTATAGGGGGTCGCATGTATAGTTTGTCCACAATTCATTAAACGGAAGTGACTTTCCAGACTGTCATAGATTTCCGGGAGTGTGCTAAATGCCGAAAGTTGTTACAACAAAGCATACATCTACGGGTAGGAATTTGTTGCCCTGTTCCTGTGCTACAAGTCGATATCAATTTTTTATATGTGGCCCAAATATTATGCCCGCAACGTCTGTCAACCTAAGGTGTGCTAGTTTACGATTACGTTAACAAAATGACACCTCCGCTAACGCTATTGGGTCTAATCGTTTTCTCCGTTTTTTCAAAAATACCGGCGAGTTTATCGGCTGAGCACAACTTTGGTGTTATTAGTTAGTTGCCCTGGCAGTTTGCTAACTTTCTGCCGCTATTTATAGGGGGTCGCATGTATAGTTTGTCCACAATTCATTAAACGGAAGTGACTTTCCAGACTGTCATAGATTTCCGGGAGTGTGCTAAATGCCGAAAGTTGTTACAACAAAGCATACATCTACGGGTATGAATTTGTTGCCCTGTTCCTGTGCTACAAGTCGATATCAATTTTTTATATGTGGCCCAAATATTATGCCCGCAACGTCTGTCAACCTAAGGTGTGCTAGTTTACGATTACGTTAACAAAATGACACCTCCGCTAACGCTATTGGGTCTAATCGTTTTCTCCGTTTTTTCAAAAATACCGGCGAGTTTATCGGCTGAGCACAACTTTGGTGTTATTAGTTAGTTGCCCTGGCAGTTTGCTAACTTTCTGCCGCTATTTATAGGGGGTCGCATGTATAGTTTGTCCACAATTCATTAAACGGAAGTGACTTTCCAGACTGTCATAGATTTCCGGGAGTGTGCTAAATGCCGAAAGTTGTTACAACAAAGCATACATCTACGGGTATGAATTTGTTGCCCTGTTCCTGTGCTACAAGTCGATATCAATTTTTTATATGTGGCCCAAATATTATGCCCGCAACGTCTGTCAACCTAAGGTGTGCTAGTTTACGATTACGTTAACAAAATGACACCTCCGCGAACGCTATTGGGTCTAATCGTTTTCTCCGTTTTTTCAAAAATACCGGCGAGTTTATCGGCTGAGCACAACTTTGGTGTTATTAGTTAGTTGCCCTGGCAGTTTGCTAACTTTCTGCCGCTATTTATAGGGGGTCGCATGTATAGTTTGTCCACAATTCATTAAACGGAAGTGACTTTCCAGACTGTCATAGATTTCCGGGAGTGTGCTAAATGCCGAAAGTTGTTACAACAAAGCATACATCTACGGGTATGAATTTGTTGCCCTGTTCCTGTGCTACAAGTCGATATCAATTTTTTATATGTGGCCCAAATATTATGCCCGCAACGTCTGTCAACCTAAGGTGTGCTAGTTTACGATTACGTTAACAAAATGACACCTCCGCTAACGCTATTGGGTCTAATCGTTTTCTCCGTTTTTTCAAAAATACCGGCGAGTTTATCGGCTGAGCACAACTTTGGTGTTATTAGTTAGTTGCCCTGGCAGTTTGCTAACTTTCTGCCGCTATTTATAGGGGGTCGCATGTATAGTTTGTCCACAATTCATTAAACGGAAGTGACTTTCCAGACTGTCATAGATTTCCGGGAGTGTGCTAAATGCCGAAAGTTGTTACAACAAAGCATACATCTACGGGTATGAATTTGTTGCCCTGTTCCTGTGCTACAAGTCGATATCAATTTTTTATATGTGGCCCAAATATTATGCCCGCAACGTCTGTCAACCTAAGGTGTGCTAGTTTACGATTACGTTAACAAAATGACACCTCCGCTAACGCTATTGGGTCTAATCGTTTTCTCCGTTTTTTCAAAAATACCGGCGAGTTTATCGGCTGAGCACAACTTTGGTGTTATTAGTTAGTTGCCCTGGCAGTTTGCTAACTTTCTGCCGCTATTTATAGGGGGTCGCATGTATAGTTTGTCCACAATTCATTAAACGGAAGTGACTTTCCAGACTGTCATAGATTTCCGGGAGTGTGCTAAATGCCGAAAGTTGTTACAACAAAGCATACATCTACGGGTAGGAATTTGTTGCCCTGTTCCTGTGCTACAAGTCGATATCAATTTTTTATATGTGGCCCAAATATTATGCCCGCAACGTCTGTCAACCTAAGGTGTGCTAGTTTACGATTACGTTAACAAAATGACACCTCCGCTAACGCTATTGGGTCTAATCGTTTTCTCCGTTTTTTCAAAAATACCGGCGAGTTTATCGGCTGAGCACAACTTTGGTGTTATTAGTTAGTTGCCCTGGCAGTTTGCTAACTTTCTGCCGCTATTTATAGGGGGTCGCATGTATAGTTTGTCCACAATTCATTAAACGGAAGTGACTTTCCAGACTGTCATAGATTTCCGGGAGTGTGCTAAATGCCGAAAGTTGTTACAACAAAGCATACATCTACGGGTATGAATTTGTTGCCCTGTTCCTGTGCTACAAGTCGATATCAATTTTTTATATGTGGCCCAAATATTATGCCCGCAACGTCTGTCAACCTAAGGTGTGCTAGTTTACGATTACGTTAACAAAATGACACCTCCGCTAACGCTATTGGGTCTAATCGTTTTCTCCGTTTTTTCAAAAATACCGGCGAGTTTATCGGCTGAGCACAACTTTGGTGTTATTAGTTAGTTGCCCTGGCAGTTTGCTAACTTTCTGCCGCTATTTATAGGGGGTCGCATGTATAGTTTGTCCACAATTCATTAAACGGAAGTGACTTTCCAGACTGTCATAGATTTCCGGGAGTGTGCTAAATGCCGAAAGTTGTTACAACAAAGCATACATCTACGGGTATGAATTTGTTGCCCTGTTCCTGTGCTACAAGTCGATATCAATTTTTTATATGTGGCCCAAATATTATGCCCGCAACGTCTGTCAACCTAAGGTGTGCTAGTTTACGATTACGTTAACAAAATGACACCTCCGCTAACGCTATTGGGTCTAATCGTTTTCTCCGTTTTTTCAAAAATACCGGCGAGTTTATCGGCTGAGCACAACTTTGGTGTTATTAGTTAGTTGCCCTGGCAGTTTGCTAACTTTCTGCCGCTATTTATAGGGGGTCGCATGTATAGTTTGTCCACAATTCATTAAACGGAGGTGACTTTCCAGACTGTCATAGATTTCCGGGAGTGTGCTAAATGCCGAAAGTTGTTACAACAAAGCATACATCTACGGGTATGAATTTGTTGCCCTGTTCCTGTGCTACAAGTCGATATCAATTTTTTATATGTGGCCCAAATATTATGCCCGCAACGTCTGTCAACCTAAGGTGTGCTAGTTTACGATTACGTTAACAAAATGACACCTCCGCTAACGCTATTGGGTCTAATCGTTTCCTCCGTTTTTTCAAAAATACCGGCGAGTTTATCGGCTGAGCACAACTTTGGTGTTATTAGTTAGTTGCCCTGGCAGTTTGCTAACTTTCTGCCGCTATTTATAGGGGGTCGCATGTATAGTTTGTCCACAATTCATTAAACGGAGGTGACTTTCCAGACTGTCATAAATTTCCGGGAGTGTGCTAAATGCCGAAAGTTGTTACAACAAAGCATACATCTACGGGTATGAATTTGTTGCCCTGTTCCTGTGCTACAAGTCGATATCAATTTTTTATATGTGGCCCAAATATTATGCCCGCAACGTCTGTCAACCTAAGGTGTGCTAGTTTACGATTACGTTAACAAAATGACACCTCCGCTAACGCTATTGGGTCTAATCGTTTTCTCCGTTTTTTCAAAAATACCGGCGAGTTTATCGGCTGAGCACAACTTTGGTGTTATTAGTTAGTTGCCCTGGCAGTTTGCTAACTTTCTGCCGCTATTTATAGGGGGTCGCATGTATAGTTTGTCCACAATTCATTAAACGGAAGTGACTTTCCAGACTGTCATAGATTTCCGGGAGTGTGCTAAATGCCGAAAGTTGTTACAACAAAGCATACATCTACGGGTATGAATTTGTTGCCCTGTTCCTGTGCTACAAGTCGATATCAATTTTTTATATGTGGCCCAAATATTATGCCCGCAACGTCTGTCAACCTAAGGTGTGCTAGTTTACGATTACGTTAACAAAATGACACCTCCGCTAACGCTATTGGGTCTAATCGTTTTCTCCGTTTTTTCAAAAATACCGGCGAGTTTATCGGCTGAGCACAACTTTGGTGTTATTAGTTAGTTGCCCTGGCAGTTTGCTAACTTTCTGCCGCTATTTATAGGGGGTCGCATGTATAGTTTGTCCACAATTCATTAAACGGAAGTGACTTTCCAGACTGTCATAGATTTCCGGGAGTGTGCTAAATGCCGAAAGTTGTTACAACAAAGCATACATCTACGGGTATGAATTTGTTGCCCTGTTCCTGTGCTACAAGTCGATATCAATTTTTTATATGTGGCCCAAATATTATGCCCGCAACGTCTGTCAACCTAAGGTGTGCTAGTTTACGATTACGTTAACAAAATGACACCTCCGCTAACGCTATTGGGTCTAATCGTTTTCTCCGTTTTTTCAAAAATACCGGCGAGTTTATCGGCTGAGCACAACTTTGGTGTTATTAGTTAGTTGCCCTGGCAGTTTGCTAACTTTCTGCCGCTATTTATAGGGGGTCGCATGTATAGTTTGTCCACAATTCATTAAACGGAAGTGACTTTCCAGACTGTCATAGATTTCCGGGAGTGTGCTAAATGCCGAAAGTTGTTACAACAAAGCATACATCTACGGGTATGAATTTGTTGCCCTGTTCCTGTGCTACAAGTCGATATCAATTTTTTATATGTGGCCCAAATATTATGCCCGCAACGTCTGTCAACCTAAGGTGTGCTAGTTTACGATTACGTTAACAAAATGACACCTCCGCTAACGCTATTGGGTCTAATCGTTTTCTCCGTTTTTTCAAAAATACCGGCGAGTTTATCGGCTGAGCACAACTTTGGTGTTATTAGTTAGTTGCCCTGGCAGTTTGCTAACTTTCTGCCGCTATTTATAGGGGGTCGCATGTATAGTTTGTCCACAATTCATTAAACGGAAGTGACTTTCCAGACTGTCATAGATTTCCGGGAGTGTGCTAAATGCCGAAAGTTGTTACAACAAAGCATACATCTACGGGTATGAATTTGTTGCCCTGTTCCTGTGCTACAAGTCGATATCAATTTTTTATATGTGGCCCAAATATTATGCCCGCAACGTCTGTCAACCTAAGGTGTGCTAGTTTACGATTACGTTAACAAAATGACACCTCCGCTAACGCTATTGGGTCTAATCGTTTTCTCCGTTTTTTCAAAAATACCGGCGAGTTTATCGGCTGAGCACAACTTTGGTGTTATTAGTTAGTTGCCCTGGCAGTTTGCTAACTTTCTGCCGCTATTTATAGGGGGTCGCATGTATAGTTTGTCCACAATTCATTAAACGGAAGTGACTTTCCAGACTGTCATAGATTTCCGGGAGTGTGCTAAATGCCGAAAGTTGTTACAACAAAGCATACATCTACGGGTATGAATTTGTTGCCCTGTTCCTGTGCTACAAGTCGATATCAATTTTTTATATGTGGCCCAAATATTATGCCCGCAACGTCTGTCAACCTAAGGTGTGCTAGTCTACGATTACGTTAACAAAATGACACCTCCGCTAACGCTATTGGGTCTAATCGTTTTCTCCGTTTTTTCAAAAATACCGGCGAGTTTATCGGCTGAGCACAACTTTGGTGTTATTAGTTAGTTGCCCTGGCAGTTTGCTAACTTTCTGCCGCTATTTATAGGGGGTCGCATGTATAGTTTGTCCACAATTCATTAAACGGAAGTGACTTTCCAGACTGTCATAGATTTCCGGGAGTGTGCTAAATGCCGAAAGTTGTTACAACAAAGCATACATCTACGGGTATGAATTTGTTGCCCTGTTCCTGTGCTACAAGTCGATATCAATTTTTTATATGTGGCCCAAATATTATGCCCGCAACGTCTGTCAACCTAAGGTGTGCTAGTTTACGATTACGTTAACAAAATGACACCTCCGCTAACGCTATTGGGTCTAATCGTTTTCTCCGTTTTTTCAAAAATACCGGCGAGTTTATCGGCTGAGCACAACTTTGGTGTTATTAGTTAGTTGCCCTGGCAGTTTGCTAACTTTCTGCCGCTATTTATAGGGGGTCGCATGTATAGTTTGTCCACAATTCATTAAACGGAAGTGACTTTCCAGACTGTCATAGATTTCCGGGAGTGTGCTAAATGCCGAAAGTTGTTACAACAAAGCATACATCTACGGGTATGAATTTGTTGCCCTGTTCCTGTGCTACAAGTCGATATCAATTTTTTATATGTGGCCCAAATATTATGCCCGCAACGTCTGTCAACCTAAGGTGTGCTAGTCTACGATTACGTTAACAAAATGACACCTCCGCTAACGCTATTGGGTCTAATCGTTTTCTCCGTTTTTTCAAAAATACCGGCGAGTTTATCGGCTGAGCACAACTTTGGTGTTATTAGTTAGTTGCCCTGGCAGTTTGCTAACTTTCTGCCGCTATTTATAGGGGGTCGCATGTATAGTTTGTCCACAATTCATTAAACGGAAGTGACTTTCCAGACTGTCATAGATTTCCGGGAGTGTGCTAAATGCCGAAAGTTGTTACAACAAAGCATACATCTACGGGTATGAATTTGTTGCCCTGTTCCTGTGCTACAAGTCGATATCAATTTTTTATATGTGGCCCAAATATTATGCCCGCAACGTCTGTCAACCTAAGGTGTGCTAGTTTACGATTACGTTAACAAAATGACACCTCCGCTAACGCTATTGGGTCTAATCGTTTTCTCCGTTTTTTCAAAAATACCGGCGAGTTTATCGGCTGAGCACAACTTTGGTGTTATTAGTTAGTTGCCCTGGCAGTTTGCTAACTTTCTGCCGCTATTTATAGGGGGTCGCATGTATAGTTTGTCCACAATTCATTAAACGGAAGTGACTTTCCAGACTGTCATAGATTTCCGGGAGTGTGCTAAATGCCGAAAGTTGTTACAACAAAGCATACATCTACGGGTATGAATTTGTTGCCCTGTTCCTGTGCTACAAGTCGATATCAATTTTTTATATGTGGCCCAAATATTATGCCCGCAACGTCTGTCAACCTAAGGTGTGCTAGTTTACGATTACGTTAACAAAATGACACCTCCGCTAACGCTATTGGGTCTAATCGTTTTCTCCGTTTTTTCAAAAATACCGGCGAGTTTATCGGCTGAGCACAACTTTGGTGTTATTAGTTAGTTGCCCTGGCAGTTTGCTAACTTTCTGCCGCTATTTATAGGGGGTCGCATGTATAGTTTGTCCACAATTCATTAAACGGAGGTGACTTTCCAGACTGTCATAGATTTCCGGGAGTGTGCTAAATGCCGAAAGTTGTTACAACAAAGCATACATCTACGGGTATGAATTTGTTGCCCTGTTCCTGTGCTACAAGTCGATATCAATTTTTTATATGTGGCCCAAATATTATGCCCGCAACGTCTGTCAACCTAAGGTGTGCTAGTTTACGATTACGTTAACAAAATGACACCTCCGCTAACGCTATTGGGTCTAATCGTTTTCTCCGTTTTTTCAAAAATACCGGCGAGTTTATCGGCTGAGCACAACTTTGGTGTTATTAGTTAGTTGCCCTGGCAGTTTGCTAACTTTCTGCCGCTATTTATAGGGGGTCGCATGTATAGTTTGTCCACAATTCATTAAACGGAGGTGACTTTCCAGACTGTCATAGATTTCCGGGAGTGTGCTAAATGCCGAAAGTTGTTACAACAAAGCATACATCTACGGGTATGAATTTGTTGCCCTGTTCCTGTGCTACAAGTCGATATCAATTTTTTATATGTGGCCCAAATATTATGCCCGCAACGTCTGTCAACCTAAGGTGTGCTAGTTTACGATTACGTTAACAAAATGACACCTCCGCTAACGCTATTGGGTCTAATCGTTTTCTCCGTTTTTTCAAAAATACCGGCGAGTTTATCGGCTGAGCACAACTTTGGTGTTATTAGTTAGTTGCCCTGGCAGTTTGCTAACTTTCTGCCGCTATTTATAGGGGGTCGCATGTATAGTTTGTCCACAATTCATTAAACGGAAGTGACTTTCCAGACTGTCATAGATTTCCGGGAGTGTGCTAAATGCCGAAAGTTGTTACAACAAAGCATACATCTACGGGTATGAATTTGTTGCCCTGTTCCTGTGCTACAAGTCGATATCAATTTTTTATATGTGGCCCAAATATTATGCCCGCAACGTCTGTCAACCTAAGGTGTGCTAGTTTACGATTACGTTAACAAAATGACACCTCCGCTAACGCTATTGGGTCTAATCGTTTTCTCCGTTTTTTCAAAAATACCGGCGAGTTTATCGGCTGAGCACAACTTTGGTGTTATTAGTTAGTTGCCCTGGCAGTTTGCTAACTTTCTGCCGCTATTTATAGGGGGTCGCATGTATAGTTTGTCCACAATTCATTAAACGGAAGTGACTTTCCAGACTGTCATAGATTTCCGGGAGTGTGCTAAATGCCGAAAGTTGTTACAACAAAGCATACATCTACGGGTATGAATTTGTTGCCCTGTTCCTGTGCTACAAGTCGATATCAATTTTTTATATGTGGCCCAAATATTATGCCCGCAACGTCTGTCAACCTAAGGTGTGCTAGTTTACGATTACGTTAACAAAATGACACCTCCGCAAACGCTATTGGGTCTAATCGTTTTCTCCGTTTTTTCAAAAATACCGGCGAGTTTATCGGCTGAGCACAACTTTGGTGTTATTAGTTAGTTGCCCTGGCAGTTTGCTAACTTTCTGCCGCTATTTATAGGGGGTCGCATGTATAGTTTGTCCACAATTCATTAAACGGAAGTGACTTTCCAGACTGTCATAGATTTCCGGGAGTGTGCTAAATGCCGAAAGTTGTTACAACAAAGCATACATCTACGGGTATGAATTTGTTGCCCTGTTCCTGTGCTACAAGTCGATATCAATTTTTTATATGTGGCCCAAATATTATGCCCGCAACGTCTGTCAACCTAAGGTGTGCTAGTTTACGATTACGTTAACAAAATGACACCTCCGCTAACGCTATTGGGTCTAATCGTTTTCTCCGTTTTTTCAAAAATACCGGCGAGTTTATCGGCTGAGCACAACTTTGGTGTTATTAGTTAGTTGCCCTGGCAGTTTGCTAACTTTCTGCCGCTATTTATAGGGGGTCGCATGTATAGTTTGTCCACAATTCATTAAACGGAAGTGACTTTCCAGACTGTCATAGATTTCCGGGAGTGTGCTAAATGCCGAAAGTTGTTACAACAAAGCATACATCTACGGGTAGGAATTTGTTGCCCTGTTCCTGTGCTACAAGTCGATATCAATTTTTTATATGTGGCCCAAATATTATGCCCGCAACGTCTGTCAACCTAAGGTGTGCTAGTTTACGATTACGTTAACAAAATGACACCTCCGCTAACGCTATTGGGTCTAATCGTTTTCTCCGTTTTTTCAAAAATACCGGCGAGTTTATTGGCTGAGCACAACTTTGGTGTTATTAGTTAGTTGCCCTGGCAGTTTGCTAACTTTCTGCCGCTATTTATAGGGGGTCGCATGTATAGTTTGTCCACAATTCATTAAACGGAAGTGACTTTCCAGACTGTCATAGATTTCCGGGAGTGTGCTAAATGCCGAAAGTTGTTACAACAAAGCATACATCTACGGGTATGAATTTGTTGCCCTGTTCCTGTGCTACAAGTCGATATCAATTTTTTATATGTGGCCCAAATATTATGCCCGCAACGTCTGTCAACCTAAGGTGTGCTAGTTTACGATTACGTTAACAAAATGACACCTCCGCTAACGCTATTGGGTCTAATCGTTTTCTCCGTTTTTTCAAAAATACCGGCGAGTTTATCGGCTGAGCACAACTTTGGTGTTATTAGTTAGTTGCCCTGGCAGTTTGCTAACTTTCTGCCGCTATTTATAGGGGGTCGCATGTATAGTTTGTCCACAATTCATTAAACGGAAGTGACTTTCCAGACTGTCATAGATTTCCGGGAGTGTGCTAAATGCCGAAAGTTGTTACAACAAAGCATACATCTACGGGTATGAATTTGTTGCCCTGTTCCTGTGCTACAAGTCGATATCAATTTTTTATATGTGGCCCAAATATTATGCCCGCAACGTCTGTCAACCTAAGGTGTGCTAGTCTACGATTACGTTAACAAAATGACACCTCCGCTAACGCTATTGGGTCTAATCGTTTTCTCCGTTTTTTCAAAAATACCGGCGAGTTTATCGGCTGAGCACAACTTTGGTGTTATTAGTTAGTTGCCCTGGCAGTTTGCTAACTTTCTGCCGCTATTTATAGGGGGTCGCATGTATAGTTTGTCCACAATTCATTAAACGGAAGTGACTTTCCAGACTGTCATAGATTTCCGGGAGTGTGCTAAATGCCGAAAGTTGTTACAACAAAGCATACATCTACGGGTATGAATTTGTTGCCCTGTTCCTGTGCTACAAGTCGATATCAATTTTTTATATGTGGCCCAAATATTATGCCCGCAACGTCTGTCAACCTAAGGTGTGCTAGTTTACGATTACGTTAACAAAATGACACCTCCGCTAACGCTATTGGGTCTAATCGTTTTCTCCGTTTTTTCAAAAATACCGGCGAGTTTATCGGCTGAGCACAACTTTGGTGTTATTAGTTAGTTGCCCTGGCAGTTTGCTAACTTTCTGCCGCTATTTATAGGGGGTCGCATGTATAGTTTGTCCACAATTCATTAAACGGAAGTGACTTTCCAGACTGTCATAGATTTCCGGGAGTGTGCTAAATGCCGAAAGTTGTTACAACAAAGCATACATCTACGGGTATGAATTTGTTGCCCTGTTCCTGTGCTACAAGTCGATATCAATTTTTTATATGTGGCCCAAATATTATGCCCGCAACGTCTGTCAACCTAAGGTGTGCTAGTTTACGATTACGTTAACAAAATGACACCTCCGCTAACGCTATTGGGTCTAATCGTTTTCTCCGTTTTTTCAAAAATACCGGCGAGTTTATCGGCTGAGCACAACTTTGGTGTTATTAGTTAGTTGCCCTGGCAGTTTGCTAACTTTCTGCCGCTATTTATAGGGGGTCGCATGTATAGTTTGTCCACAATTCATTAAACGAAAGTGACTTTCCAGACTGTCATAGATTTCCGGGAGTGTGCTAAATGCCGAAAGTTGTTACAACAAAGCATACATCTACGGGTATGAATTTGTTGCCCTGTTCCTGTGCTACAAGTCGATATCAATTTTTTATATGTGGCCCAAATATTATGCCCGCAACGTCTGTCAACCTAAGGTGTGCTAGTTTACGATTACGTTAACAAAATGACACCTCCGCTAACGCTATTGGGTCTAATCGTTTTCTCCGTTTTTTCAAAAATACCGGCGAGTTTATCGGCTGAGCACAACTTTGGTGTTATTAGTTAGTTGCCCTGGCAGTTTGCTAACTTTCTGCCGCTATTTATAGGGGGTCGCATGTATAGTTTGTCCACAATTCATTAAACGGAAGTGACTTTCCAGACTGTCATAGATTTCCGGGAGTGTGCTAAATGCCGAAAGTTGTTACAACAAAGCATACATCTACGGGTATGAATTTGTTGCCCTGTTCCTGTGCTACAAGTCGATATCAATTTTTTATATGTGGCCCAAATATTATGCCCGCAACGTCTGTCAACCTAAGGTGTGCTAGTTTACGATTACGTTAACAAAATGACACCTCCGCTAACGCTATTGGGTCTAATCGTTTTCTCCGTTTTTTCAAAAATACCGGCGAGTTTATCGGCTGAGCACAACTTTGGTGTTATTAGTTAGTTGCCCTGGCAGTTTGCTAACTTTCTGCCGCTATTTATAGGGGGTCGCATGTATAGTTTGTCCACAATTCATTAAACGGAGG